>NW_026061700.1:1873179-2185376 GCF_023897955.1 Schistocerca gregaria | reverse complement strand
AATACCTACTCCGAATTTTTCTTTTGTTTCCTTTCCTGCTTGCTCAATATACAGATTTAATAACATCGGGGAGAGGCTACAACCCTGTCTTACTCCCTTCCCGACCACTGCTTCCCTTTCGAGTCCCTCGACACTCCTAACTGTCATCTGGTTTCTGTACAAATTGTAAATAGCCTTTCGCTCCTTGTATTTTGCCCCTGCCACCTTTAGAATTTTAAAGAGAGTATTCCAGTCTACATTGTCAAAAGCTTTCTGTAAGTCTACAAATGCTAGAAACGTAGGATTCACTTTCCTTCATTCTTATTCTAAGATAAGTCGTAAGGTCAGTCTACTCCAGGGCCCTTGTTTCGACTCATGTCTTTCAGTGCTCTGTCAAACTCTTCACGCAGTATCTTACCTCCCATTTCGTCTTCATCTACATCCTCTTCCATTTCCATATTATTGTCCTCAAGTACATCGCCCTTGTATAGACCCTCTGTATACCCCTTCCACCTTTCTGCTTTCCATTCTTTTCTTAGAACTGGGTTTCCATTTGAGCTCTAGATGTTTATACAAGTGGTTCTCTTATCTCCACATGTCTCTTTAATTTTCCTGTAGGCAGTATCTATCTCTCCCCTAGTGAGATAAGCCTCTACATCCTTACATTTGTCGTCTAGCCATCCCTGCTTAGTCATTTTGCACTTGCTGTCGATCTCATTTTTGAGACGTTTGTATTCCTTTTTTCCTGCTTCATTTAGTGCATTTTTATATTTTCTCGTTTCATCAATTAAATTCAATATTTCTTCTGTTACCCAAGGATTTCTGCAAGCACTCGTCTTTTTACCTACTTGGTCCTCTGCTGCCTTCACTACTTTATCCCTCAGGGCTACCCATTCGTCTTCAACTGTATTTCTTTCCCCCATCCCTGTCACTTGTTCCCATATGCTGTCCCTGAAACTCTGTACAAGCTCTGGTTTAGTCAAGTTATCCAGGTCCCATCTCCTTAAATTCCCACCTTTTTGCAATTTCTTCAGCTTTAATCTGACCACAATCTATTGGTTATGAACTGTAGAGTCCACACCTGCCCCTGGAAATGTCTTACTATTTAAAACCTGCTTCCTAACTCTCCGTCTTAACATTATATAATCTATCTGATACCCTTTAGTATCTCCAGGATTCTTCCATGTATACAACCTTTCATGATTCTTAAACCAAGTGTTAGCTGTGATTAAATTGTGCTCTGTGCAAAATTCAACCAAACGGCTTCCTCTTTCATTTCTTAGCCCCAATCCATATCCACCTACTACGTTTCGTTCTCTCCCTTTTCCTACACTCGAATTCCAGTCACGTCTCCCTTCACTATCTGCATAATTTCTTTTATTTCATCATACATTTCTTCGATTTCTTCGTCATTTGCATAGCTAGTTGGCATATAAACTTGTACTACTGTAGTAGGCATGGGCTTTGTGTCTATCGTGGCCACTATAATACGTTCACTGTTTGTAGCAGCTTACCCGCACTCCAATTTTTTTTATTCGTTATTAAACCTACTCCTGCATTGCCCCTATTTGATTTCGTATTTATAACCCTGTATTCATCTGACCAGAAGTCTTGTTCCTCCTGCCAGCCAACTTCACTAATTCCCACTATATCTGACTTTAACGTATCCATTTCCCTTTTTAAATTTTCTAACCTACCCGCTCGATTAAGGGGTCTGACATTCCACGCTCCGATCCGTAGAATGCCAGTTTTCTTTCTCCTGATAATGACGTCCTTTTGAGTAGTCCCCGCCCAGAGTTCCGAGTGAGGGCCTATTTTACCTCCAGAATATTTTACCCAAGAGGACGCCATCATCATTTAACCATACAGTAAAGCTGCATGCCCTCGGGGAAAATTACGGCTGTAGTTTACCCTTGCTCTGAGCTCTTCGCCGTACCAGCACAGCAAAGCCGTTTTGGTAATTGTTACAAGGTCAGATCAGTCAATCATCCAGACTGTTGCCCTTGCAACTACTGAAAAGGCTGCTGCCCCTCTTCAGGAACCACTCGTTTGTCTGGCCTCTCAACAGATACCCCTCCGTTGTGGTTGCACCTACGGTACGGCTATCTGTATCGCTGAGGCACGCAAACCTCTCTACCAACGGCAAGGTCCATGGTTCATGGGGCAGCACCTCCTACAGTAGCCTTTAAATAGCTCTGTGCCCGCGTTCGGCAACTTATCAAACGACGGAAGCAGGGAAGTTGGAAGAGATACATCTCGACCATTAGACGCCATACGTCACCTTCCCACGTCTGGGCAAAAATCAATCATCTTTTTGGGTACCAGACCTTAACAAGTGTTCCTGGTGTTAGCATAAATGGCGTGTTATCTACAGACACAAACGCGATTGCCGAGCACTCTACCCTGGAGAATTACCCCTAGCCTTTCACACTCTAACTACGGCTGGACGAGAACATCACCTCAGTCAATACACGCCACAGTGAACCCTGTAAAGCCCCATTTATAAAGTGGGAGCTCCTCAGTGCACTTGCATATTGCCCTGACAGAGATCCTGGGCGTGATCGGATCTACAGCCTGATGCTTAAACGTCTCTCAACTGTCTACAAGCGATATCATCTCGTCTTCTTCAACCGTATCTCGTGCAGTGGTGTCTTTCCATTGCAATTGCAGGGAACACCATCATTCCGGTGCTCACACTCGGTAAAAACTCTCTTGACATGGATAGCTATCGGCCCGTTAGCCTCACCAACGTTCTTCGTAAGCTGCTGGAATGTATGGTATGTGGGTGGTTTCCTTGGGTCCCTTTAGTCACATGGCCTACTGGCTCCATGTCGGGGTGGTTTCAGCCAGGGTCGTTCTTCCACTGCTGATCTTGTGTCCCTAGAGTTTACCATCCAAACGGCCTTCTCCAGACGCCAACGCCTGATTGCTGTCTCCATTGACTTATGAAAACCATATGACACGACCTGGCGATATCATATCCTTGTCACATTGTATGAGCAGTGTCTTTGGGGCCACTCTGGATGTTCATCAGAAACTTCTCGTCACTCCATGTCCAAGTTGGTGCCTTCCATAGTACGACCAATATCCAGGAGAATGGAGTTCCACAGTGCTCTGTATTGAGTGTCTCTATTTTTAGTGGTCATTAACGTTCTAGGAGCAGCTGTTTGTTGGACTCTCCACCTCACCTTCTCTGTATGCAGACGACTTCTGCATTTAGTACTGCTGCTCCAGTACTGGTGTTGCTGAGCATCACCTACACTGAGCCGTCCTCAGGGTGCAGTCATGGGCTATAGCCCTCAGCCTCCAGTTTCCAGACGCAAAGTCGTGTGTCATGCACTTCTGTCGACGTCGTACCATTCATCTGGACCCAGAACTTTACCTTCATGACGATTCACTCACTGTAGTGGAGACACACGCATTCTTAGGACTGGTTTTCGTTGCTCGATTGACATCGGAGCTAGGTGGTCTCTTTTTACATTTTGAAAGAATTCTGTTGCTTAATGTAAATTTCATTCCCGGAATATTTCTGACATCGTCATATTCAGAATGTTACCTTTAAACTTCCATGCAAGCGCGCAGCCAGTGGTATCGGGTTTTCTGCATGAATCCTTTTCACTCCTGCGTATTCCTTTGCTATTGTAATTTTGCAGAAGAAGACATTTTGTAACGCAGATGAAGTGACGTCTTTGATTTCACATTACGTGTATTAACGAAGCGCAAGTCAACAGTGTGGAAATATTTAGACGTAGAAATGAAATCGTAGTTTGATGATAAATTTAATTCATTATCAGTTTAGTACAACAGACAAAAATGGTTGTGTTTTTCAAAGTAGAGAACAGCCAGAAAATATTATGTATGTTACAGAAGTTATTCAGAAGTACTGGTCGGTGCGCATTATTCTACCGTTTTGGGAAAGGTGAAATGTGCGCGGTGACAGTTGCTCGCCGGTGACATCCGCCTCTCATGCTAAGACACATTTTCTTGGGTGCGGAAACGTGTTGCAGCGTGCTGCGGAATACGGTTGCGTCATTCTGTCTGATGCTGGCTGCGTGGTCCTGCGTGAAACGTCTACCAAGGTGCGGGAGGGAGCGGGTCAGTGTGCGTAAAAAAAGAAAGAAAAAGAAAAAAGTGGCCGCGCGGGTTGCTCTTACTGTCCCTTGGAGAACGTCCACCTACCTCTATAGGCTTCAGGTTTTCTCCACACTCACTGTGTGTTGGTAGATACTGGATTAGCCAACAGAAATAGCGTTGGCGAAAATGCGGCTAAGTGCGCACCACGAAAAAGCCACAACTCCAGTCCATGGGCAGAAACCGAAACTTATGCAAGAAACCCGAACGCTCGGTAGTTTGTCTCGTTCGGGAGTGTCTAAAATTTCTTTCTCGTTGTTTTGTCTTCATAACACTGAAAATATCGGGTCGGAATAAATATCTTGGGCTGCTTTCAGGTGTGAACTTTTAACGGAGAATCAGCGATATGGCGTAAATAATGTCCGGATATTAAATACGGGCTTGATGGCCGTTTTCTGAGTCCCAAAAAGTCGCTGACCCACGACTACTTGAGTCAACACATTGTCGTTCAGTAGGCGTCCTATAGAGAAGTCGTCGACATAATGTGTAGCAATCTGCACGAAACATGCCTAGCGGAGTTCATGTACAACTTGAAATGTTCGCACACAAATATCTCCTAAATTAAGCCACTCACAAAACTCGAACTTCCACAAAATACTCAGCACTGTAGTTGCTTTTCGTCAACTGCGCGAATTTATTAATTTTCAACTAGAAATTTGATTCTTGAGATTTAAGAAACCTTAACCGGAATACGGCTCCAAGGCGACTATATCGTCTCCTAGATCTAAGGCGCAAAGCCTACTGAAAGGCGCGGCGAATACTGAATTCCTATTGGCGACGCAGTCATTACAAGATGGCAACTAGTAATAATTTGCTACGTTATAGTGGTATTTATAATTAGACTACTGTGCATGATAGCGATACGACAGCTACTCTCTAACACCTTTTCTTAATTAAATTAAAATATGCTATGGAAATGCAGAAGCATTTAAGCTTTTAGGAGGAGTTGGTTTTTCTCGCTACTCGCCGTTTACCACGTATCGTCTCCTAACCTGTGTCGTACGACATACTTGTATACTCGGCTTCAGTGGTACACGTCGATAACGTGAGGAAACATTTTGGCTAACAGCCAGTAACACTGAAGTACAAATTAATATAACATGATGAGGAATTTTATGAAGCCAACATTCGAGATTTAGAGGTGGTGAAACTTTTACCTTTATACTTTTTGTGCAGGGGAGGTGCGGCGGTGAAGGGAGTAACAGTTTCGGAAAAGAATGAATTTATTTTTACAATCCGTTGGAGGTCGGTGGGTGCCACAGTTTATCCTTTACAGGCGCGACGCGAGTTTCAGTGTGCTGTGATCAACAGCTTGCTTCTACACGCACGACAGCAGTAGCGGAAGCAGCTAAAGCAAAACATGCAGCTCTGTGATCGAGTGGAAAACCTGTTCGTTTTGGCAGTCAGAAAGTACATCGTAATTATGGAAGAGGAATACTGAATATTACCGGAAAGGGTAATCACAAGTGTTACTCAGTCAATGTTCATAAAACGCGAAGGACGGGGCATAACATTTCAGTAACAAAATTGCTCGACGATGTGGAGAGACAAAAGTTCCCACAACTTCACAACACAGACTTACGTCGCTTTGTATCGGTATCTACGGCAACAACGGTGTAAGACAGTGACAAATTCGAAAGATAAGGAAACCAGTTTAGAGAGCAAGAACAGCGTATCATCGGTCTCTGGGAATCGAACGAAATGGAATTCACTTACGTAGAGGACAGAAGGCGGAATGCTGATATTAGAAGGCAACAGCGGAAAAATACTGAAATTCGGACATCGTTCTAAGACTATTCGTTGTAACAAGGGACATGAACTTCCATCCTCCATGTTAACAATTCTGGAACAAATGGAGAATCTGTTTCGTGTCGCAATACTTGGCTACATTTGCTTGATAATGAACTCAGGCACTCGTGGGAAGCTGAACAAGTGCTACAAACTCTTCAGAACAGTAAGTTATTTGTGGACATCGTCACCAATAACAACAGGATGCGTTACACGAGAGAGCGATCACACTTTGCCGAAGAGGTTTTCAGAACAGTGTGTACAGCCGTCACAATTTGGAACAGACCGTTACAGGATCCGGGATCGATGCGGTGAAGTTTTCCAATCTTTCGTGGCCCTACTGTGAGAAAATAGGCGCATCTCGCACGTAGACCCACATACGAACTACCTGGGCCACCCGTTTGGTGCCCTGAACAGTTGGTTTGCCAACTGAAACTCTCGTTCGTAAGTGAGTAAGCGGACAGATGTGAGTTCTGTTGACACTGTGCTGTTGGCTTTTGCGTCACTGGGGGTTGGAGTCACTGGGTCGACAGATTGACCATATTTCGTACTGACAGGATACCAAAATTCCCTTCTCGCGGGAGAGGGTCTGTGCAGCGATAGCAGCAACGAAGAGGAATCACGTAGACATGGCAACGAGCGCGTGGAGGTGCTAAGAGGCTAGAGGGAAGAGCGCCTTCAGTATGGAAAAAGATAATTTTAGCAAATGGCAGAAAATGGCTCAGCAATATGGGAAGCTCGGTGGCCTGTATGCCTGCTAAAGACTTCCGTGTAGTAAGACATTCCTGTAAGGGTGCGGTCACATCGACGTCGGTATCTGTGCATTTCACATCGACCGAAGATCTTTCCAAACCAGTAAGTCGTTACGTGCGCGGTCACAGGGTAGCCGATGTTACCGCCCGAACGTGCACATTTCGGACAATTGCTGAAATTCAAATGTTTTTATTCGCATATCGACCGACATTATACGAAGCAGACTGCAAGAAACAGATCGGTCAAAGGCGTTTGTGCCATTTTGTGAATGAAAAGTCATCGGGATATATTTTGGTATCAATAGATTGAAATCTCAGCTTTGTCGGAAACCACCCGTAGGATAAATCATTATCGGGAATTGTAAGTGTAACTTTACTTTTTAACGTCAAAGAATCTGTTAGAGAGGGATGCTGTATCTCACGGTTAGTTGCTTTAGTGGATATATCTTGGGTTGTGGTAAGTGGACAAAAGTTGCATAGCTATTATTATTACTGCTACCAACTGGGGCTATGTCGGTAGTGTGATGGTTGCATGAAGGGGTTTAAGATGTGTGTGTTTTTTCATTTTTCAATCTGTAGGTGTGCACAACATAAAATAAATTCGGCAACACATTACCTGTAATCTTGCTGTTGAAGGTTACCACGAATCATCGAGAATGTGTTGTACCAAAGACTCGTACGTGACTCACTTTCGGATAACGGAAGATGATTTTGAACACCTGCAGAGGTGTGATTAGGGTCTACTAAAATCCGATAATCGGAGGGTGCAGTTGTGGCTAACGTAAAACGGGAAATGACACGACTGTATTTGCCATATGGCGTTTACATATTTCCAATCCTGAGACCTATACGACTTTCTGACAAGTTCTTGTCACGTGTTGCATGCTATTCAGGCTACAATGCCCTGAAGATTAAAAAGCTTCTTATTTCACTCCTGCGACCCACATAAAGTACGAACAAGGATTGCACTTTTTCCATACCGAATTTTGGAGCTACGCTTCGTTCAACCCCCCAGCGGGTTTGGGGTCAGAATAGGCCCGAGGTATTCCTGCCTGTCGTAAGAGGCGACTAAAAGGAGTCCCTCCCCTCAAGGGGGTAGTTTGCGCCTGTGTCCAGAGACGGATGGTTCAACGACTTACACTTGATGTCATTTTTGTTTTTGGCCTATTCTGGTTTCTTCCTTCCTTTGCTTGTTTTTCCTTCCTTCCTTTGTCCTTCTCCCTCCCTAACTGTATTCCTTCCTTTTTTCCTTGCATTCTCCTCCTCCTTCTCCTCCTCCTCCTCCTCCTCCTCCTCCTCCTCCTCGCCTTCTTCTCCTCGTCTTCCTCGCCTTCTTCTTCTTCTTCTTCTTCTTCTTCTCCTTCTTCTTTTCTTCCTCCTCCTCCTCCTCCTAGTCCTCCTCGCCTTCTTCTTTTTCTTCTTCCTCCTCCTCCTCCTCCTCTTCCTCCTCCTCCTCTTCCTCGACTTCTCCTTCTCCTGATCTTCCTCTTCCTCGACTTCTCCTCCCTCCCTGTCTCCTACTTACCTTTTTGTACGCCCTATTGTCTCCAGCTCAGCGTTTAAAACAGTCTGTCCTTTCTCTCCCTCTCTCCCTTTTTTCCTATTCTTCTATCCTCCCTGTGCCTGCCTGAAGGCCGACCCACTCATTCACACGCAAAGCTGGTGACGGCGTAATGCGTAATTCCCTGCCCTGGGTAGGCACGTAAGGCTCACACGTATCTCCTGATAAAGGCCAGGACCGGGGAGGGGTGATCGCCTGAGTTGACACCATCCGACTATGCCGATTGGTCCCTCAGTCCGTTTCTCGGGAAGTGTGACCTGAGGTGTAAACATTCACCTAAGGCAGGAGCACCCTCTGGGAGGGTCCCAACAAAGAAGGAGCACGCCATCGGAGATGCTGGCAATCATAGAGGATTCATCCGCAATGAATTCTTCTTCTTCTCCTCCTCCTCCTCCTCCTCCTCCTCCTCCTCCTCCTCCTCTTCTCTCGACTTCTGCCATAAAAACGGAAACATGACCGGCCACCAGTGACAAAAGTATTGCCGCCTGCCCCAAAGTTCCTCGTAGTTTCTAGATCTGAGGATGGAAAAGATTTTTCATCTGTCAACCCTTTCGTTATTCAGAATTGCATAGATGCCATAGGTGGATCTGACAAGTCTTGCACCAGGATGCGTAACTGTACCTTCTTGTCGGAAACTGAGAGCGCCTTTCAGGCACAAAACTCCTATGTGACACACTCCTGTACACGTTCCCTGTCCAGGTGGAGGCTCACTGAATTCATCTCGTGGTGTATCTACTAGATCACTCGATGGATTGATTGACGAGGAGATTCGGTCTTTCCTCGCTGAGCAGGGCGTGACAGTCGACCTTTTTCATGACCCTATGGACAGCTATGACCTTGTACTGACCCAGACAGTTCTCGTGCCCCCCATGGCGTCCACAACTTTTTTGTGGATACGTGTGTGGCCAGCACGGGCCCCTGAGCTATTGCAGCCTTCTTTCTCTCCAGGGCTGCATTTCCTTTCCCTTCCCCTCCCTTCACCTCCTTGTTCCTTTCCCCATGCCCTCTCCTCTCTCTCTCTCTCTCTTGGCGTCCTTGCTTAAGTTGGCCCCCGCTAACCCTCCTGGTTCTGTTGGTTTTACAATTTGGCTTTGTTGTACAATCACCTCCTCCTTTTGGCGTTCCCTGGTCCCCCTCTGGGGTTTGACCTCCATTCCTAAATTTCTCCTCCATAGTGTGAACCATTTGGGAAAGAGCACCTTACCTAGTGTCTCCGACGTGTGCCCTCCTAGTACATTCCACCTTCTCTGTCATGTCGTTGTCTGATACTAGGTTGCATAGCCAGCACAGTAGCCAGCCCGTGTGGTGGGGTCGCTATGTACCTTTCTGGTTGAGCCCCCTGAACACACAGGGATCACACTTCTGATACCTGAGCTGTGACCACCTCGTGCATGCCTTGGAGTGGTGGCTCGTCATCCTGGAGCATTGGAACTCCTGGCAATGGCTGCCATGCCAGACGGCCCTTGCTGTGGCTGGGTGGCACCCATGAGGAGAGCCCCTGATCGGAGTTGGTGGTATCAGGGCGGACGCTATGCAAATGAAGTGCATATGGGTCCAGAACTCTGGTTGTTCTTCTGCGGCTGTCTCTCATCGTGGAACCGATTCTTAAAGTGCTTCATCTCTTGCTCCCTTCGGCCTTCCCTTCCATGGCTACCCCTGGGAAGAGGGTCAGGCTCGTTGGCTACGGGCGAAACATTTCCCCCGTTACCTAGTTTGCACCAGGACTGATGGGGATACTTTCACCAATACCAAACCTTTATTCTTTGTGTAACACATTGTAGACAATTTTGGTGAAGTGGACTCCCTGAGCAAGATGCGGTCGGGTTTGTTGCTGATCAAAATTGCTTCAGCTGCCCAATCTATGGCCATTCATGCCTGTACCCATCTTGGCACAATTCCTATGTCCAGTACCCCCCACCAATCTCTAAGTATGGGTCAATGTGTATTTTTCACACGGACCTCATCCTTGAAACTGATGAGGAACTTCGGGACAATCTCGGATGGCGTGGTGTTCAGACTGGTCGGCGTGTTCAGATTGGTGCTAAAGACAATCGTATTGATACTGGTGCCTTTATCTTGGACTCTGAAGGGGATACCCTCCCTACGAAAGTTAAGATTATGTTCTATCGATGTGATGTGAAGCCATACATCCCACCTCCTATGAGGTGTTTTAGGCGCTTGCGGTTTGGACACATGTCTTCCTGCTGCTCACAGGCCCCTCTCTGTGGTGAGAGTAAAATTACTGATCCTTGGATCCGCAAGCATATAGGAAGCTGAGTAAGGACCCCACTAACAACGTTCTCAGAACTGTGTCTCGGTTAATAAAAAAGTCCTCCATTGAAGAGAGTGTACAGAAAGGTCTGTGCAATTCGGTTGCGCTACCACCGAGGCTTTATGGATTGCCCAAAATTCATAAAGTAAGTGTGCCATTAAGACCGATACTAAGTGCCATTGGTTCGCCCACCTACTCGTTAGCCAAGCTTTTGACTACGCTGTTGAAACCACATGTGGGCCGTTCGGACTCTTATATAAAAAATTCGACACATTTCATCAGCAGATTGGATGGCATAGTGGTCCAGCCGGAGGACTTATTGGTCAGCTTCGATGTGGTATCGCTGTTTACCATGGTTCCACTTAACGATGTTGCGGAGCATGCTTTCCAGCCAGGGAACCACAATATTCGTTTCGAGGAGACGCAAGTACTAGCGGCCACAAGCGGATACTACGAAAGGCTCTACAGGGAGGCAATCGAAATCGCTAAACACCCAAATAATTTCAACCGAAAGGAGGAGGGCGTGAAATTAAACGGTATATGGATGCCGGTGTTACAGAAGATGTTTACCACCCGTCCCCTACTGGGTGATGGCAACAGCGATCGACGGCGACGGACAGCGGCCAATTGCACTGACGTTTTCAAAACACGTGACGTCACACCGCGGCACGGGAGCTTGCGGAGACGGAATTTAGCGGCAGTCAGTAGCGAGCCAGTGGGTGTGTTGGACCTTCTATCTACCTACGGACCCCCTTGAAGATGTCTCCCGCAGTCGGAGACGAAACGTTGGGAATTGAGACAAAATTCATCAACCGACCACGGCATAACAGCCCAGATAAGTATAATGGACATAAAATTGTCATGGTAGTCATACTCCTGTATCTTCTTTTCCTTATTATTCTCCACGTTCACCAGATTGCCCAGTATATAAGTCCCTCGATCTTTTAACCTACACAGAGGCCTGTAAGAAGCATACAGGTCGTCAGCCTGTGTCCATGACATCTAGTTATGCTTTGGTTACATCTTCACCCCTTCCTTACCCCCCATCTCGGACCCCTCACCTCCCCCCTCTCCTGCAGCTCCAGCACTTTCTTCTCTGGGCGGTGGTCCCCCTCCCCAGCCGGAAAAGTGTCCCACTCCTTCGGCGTCTGCCGTTCAAGGGCGCCTCTCCCAGGATGCCCCTTCCCAGCACCTTCCAGGCCAAAGGTCTGCTGCCACGCGACGACCGCGAGAGCCGCGGTCTGCCGTCCCCCAGGTTGCCCGGTCTTTCCGTTCGCGATATTGCTGCAGCTTCCTCCTTTATGCCACACGGCCCTCCTCGATCTCAAAGAGAAAAGAAGAAACAAAAGTCCAGGACAAAGAGCCTCTGGTGTCACCAGAGGCGCCATCCCCGGCTTCACAACCGGATTCTGTCGTTCATGGATGTAGCCCCCTCCTTGTCGGTGACAGATGGTGACTGGGTGGTATGACTGGCTTTAGCCTGTTCAAACCCCATTTAAATCACTGTTTAGTGGTTATCCAATGGAACTGTAATGGATGCTACCGTCACCTTAAAGAACTGAAATCCCTTATTTCGTCTTACTCTGCAGCTTGTGTGGTTCTACAGGAATCTCATTTTACTGATGATCACTCACCGACCCTCTGTCGGTTCAGTGTTTTCTGTCGAAATCGAGTCGGACCCCCGAGGGCTTCTGGTGGCGTTTGTATGTTGGTCCATACAAACACTGCTAGCACGTGGATTCCTTTTCAAACTACATTGGAAGCTGTTGCTGTTAAGGATTGGAAACCGTGACCTCAGAGTCTAGGTGGACCCTATCTCCCTCCTGACAGGACTCTTACACCTGCTGCCTTAACTGCCCTCCTTCAGCAACTTCCTCCTCCCTTCCTCCTTTTTGGGGATTTTGTTGCTCATCATCCCTTGTGAACATCGGAACTCCTGGCAATGGCTGCCATGCCAGACGGCCCTTGCTGTCACTCTCCCTTCCCGCTCCCCAAATGACAGGTTACCTCGTTGGTCTTTCCAACGTGCCGATTGGCCTCTATACACCGCAAAGGTCTTGTTTCCTCCCTCTTTGTTGGGTTGTATTGATGACATCCTACATGACGTGTCTGACGCGATTGTTCATGCTGCTAACCCTGCTGTCCCGCGTTCATCTGGGCCGTCGCCGACAAGTCACGTGGTGGAGTATGGCCATTGCCATTGACATCCGCGATCGCCATCGAGCTTTGCAACACCTTAAGAGGCACCCATCCATAGTCTGACTTAATACCTTTAAACGCCACTGCGCTAAAGCCCGTTATTTAATCAAACAGAACAAATGAATCGTTCCCAACATATCCGTTTCTTCCCTTGGCTGTACTGTCCCCCTGTCACGAGTATGGGCCACACTTCGCTCTCTCCAAGGTTGCCATCGGCAGTCCACCCTCCCAGGCCTTCACCTCCCAGATGGCCTTTGTACGGACATATTAGTCCGTGCAGAATATCTTGCGACCCATTTTGCACTGGCATCAGCCTCCTATCCACCTGCTTCCCTTCACCAGAAACTGCTGGCTGAAGCTTCCATCTTAAGTTTTACCCCTTGTGAGTAAACAAACCTTTTACTGAATGGGTATTTCTTTCTGTTCTATCTTCTCATGATACGGCCCCTGGCCCAGATTCCATTCATAACGAACTGCTTCAACATCTTAGTGCTCCACAATGGCAACATCTTGTCCGGCTGTTTAACTGTATCTGCTCCAGGGCGACTTCCCTTCTCTGTGGAGGGATAGCATCATGGTTCCTGTCCGTAAGCCTGGTAAGAACCCCCTATTTGTAGACAGCTATTGGCCAATTAGTCTAACCAATGTTGTTTGTAAGTTACTTTAACGGGTGGTAGCCCGTCGGCTCAATTGGGTCCTCCAATCTCGGGATCTATTGTCCACTTACCAGTGTGGCTTCCAAGAGGGACGGTCTCCAATCGATCATTTACTTCACTTGGAATCTGCAGTTCGGCAGGCTTTTTCCCAGCGCCACCATTTGGTTGCAGTGCTTTTTGACCTTCGAAAGGCGTATGACATGGCGTGGTGCCATCACATTTTACTTACCCTTCATCAGTAGGGTCTTTGGGGCCCACTACCGATTTTTATCCGCCAGTTCCTGTTCCATCGGTCATTCAGAGTTTGAGTTGGTACTGTTTTTATTTCTCCACGGACCCAGGAGACAGGTATCCCACAGGGTTCTGTCCTGAGTGTCCTCCTTTTCGTCATTGCTATCGATGGATGTGTGGCCTCTGTCAGTCCTTTGGTTGCCCCTGCCCTGTATATGGATGGTTTCTGCATTTGGGTTAGTTCCTTCTCGATGGCACCTGCAGAACGGCAGCTCCAGGGAGCTATATGGCGTGCCTCTGCATGGACCCTCTCCCACGGGTTTCAATTTACTCCTCTACAATCGCAGGTGGTCCACTTCTGTCGCTGTACTATGATCCATCCTGATCCAGAGCTCTATCTTTATGCACAACGATTGCCTGTGGTCCCTCAGTTTCGTTTCCTGGGTCGTCTTTTCCACAAGAAGCTGATTTGGCTGCCCATATCAGACATTTGAGGGTAGGATGTTTCCGTAAACTCAATGTCCTTCGCTTCCTTGCTCACTCCTCTTGGGGTGCACACCGTTCCCCCCTCCTCCATTTTTATCATGCTCTAGTTCTGTCTCGCTTGGACTATGGTTGTCAAATTTATGGTTCAGTTGCTCCTGCCACACTGCAAATGCTGGATCCAGTCCACTATCGTGTTATCCATTTGGCCACCGGTGCCTTCCCTACTACCCCTGTTGATAGTCTCCTTGTTGAAGCTGGGATTCCCCCCCCCCCCCACCACTTTTCTGTTCGGCGGTCCCAGCTTCTGGTGTCCTACGCACTCGCTGTCCGTTCCTTTCCCTCTCATCCTTCCTATTCTGTCCTGTTCCGAGACCACGGACGTCACCCATCCGATTCCCGCCCTCGGGCGGGTTTACCGGTTGGGCCATGCCTTGCGTCTCTTTGCTGTGATTTTCAGCTTCCTTCATTGTCCTGTCTTCCTCGCTCTCTCCCCTCCACTCCTCTTGGTTAGTTCCTCAGCCTCTAACTCGGGTTGATTCCTCCGAGGTCCGAAAGATTCCATCCCCCCAATGGTGATCTATTCCTTTTTCCGCAAAACTTTATGGGAGTTTCGGGATGCTGTTTTTTACACTGATGACTTTAAATCTGCTGATCATGTGGGGTATGGTTTCACGTCCACTGTTGGAACGGAAAATCACCTGCTGCCGCCAACATGTGGGGTTTTTACTGCGTAATTGATGGGAATTTCCCAGGCCCTTTACCTTTATTAAACAGTCCCAACACAACCGTGTTTTGTTAATGTACAGACTCAATGAGTGGCCTTCTTGCTATTGACCGATGTTTTTCGCGCCATCCCTTGGTCTCTGTCATTCAGGACCATCTCGTTGATATTCACTGTGCTGCTTGTTCCATTGACTTCCTTTGGGTCCCTGGCCATGTGGGTATCCTATGTAATGAGCTCGCTGATCGTTTGGCTGGGGGAGCAGTCACTTACCCCCCTTTTTTTGTAACCCCTCCTGCAGCGGATTTACGGCTTCACATCAAATCCCACTTCACACGGGCATGGGCCAACTCTTGGGACGCTTCTCCCCTGTCTAATAAACCGTTGTGCAATCAAGGTGGCACAAGGATTGTGGTGTTCTTCCTTCCGCCTCTCCCGAAACGACTTGACCACACTGTGTAGTCTCCGCATTGGCCAAACCAGGCTTTTGCGGGATTGGCCACCCCCACTATGTGGTTGTGGAACCTTCCAGTCAGCACGCAGAGCCAAAACAAGGGGGCATTCAACAAAAATGTGGGCTACTAAGTACAGACTCCCCCACATTTTATCTCTGATGTTGGCTGACAATTCCCAGATGGTATCTCTGGTTTTTATTCTCGGTTTACAGTGGGGGACACTTTCCCGGAGGAAACAGAACCAATCAAAAACTCACCGCCCTGCCCCAACATCTTAAAACTATGTTCGGAGATTCCAGACTCACCTCCCTGACAGAGAAAATCTTTTGTTCCCCTTTTACTCTTGTTTTACCCTTTTTTTTAAAGGATTGGTTAGTATCCTTTTCCCATGGGTACTTCTACATTCCAGCGGTTGCACCTCTTAAGTCACAGGTGGTCTTGCCTATGCTGCTTCAGCATAGTGTTGGGTTCGTTGTCTTGCTGACTTCCCTCATTTTGTTTTTACCATTGACAACATGACAGCCCTTTTACGTCTTTAGCCTTTTCCATTTTATTGTTCTGACTTTCCTGAGATGTGAAACTAGTGGAATGGACCACATTTGCAACAAGGGGCTGATGACCTTGCTGTTTTGGTTGGTTGGTTGTTTGGTTGGTTGTGTGGGGTTTAAGGTACCAGTTTTCTTGCCTTTGACAGTGTTCGGCTGCCGTCGCGCATCAAAGCTGGCTATGAGGGTATTTCTGTTCGCCCTTACGTCCCGCCACCTACGTGCAGCCACCAGTGTCATTGTTTCAATCACACCCATCAGTCTAGTTCTATTGCTGATAAATGCGTCACTTGTGGGATCGACACCCATGAGGGTGACTATCCACTTCCATCCCCTCATTGTGTGAACTGTCAGGATGACCCTGCAGCATCCTCCCGTGACTGTCCCATCTACAAGGATTTATGTGGTATACAGGAAATTCGGCTCAAAGAGAAAGTGTCCACCTCGGCTGCTCGCAAGCTGTTAGTAAGAAGCCCACGCTGCTCCCAATGGGGAAATACAGTACTGTCATCGCCCCTCCTTCGCCTACCAGGGAGGTGTCGACGCAGACATGCTATCTGACCTTTAGCACTCTGGTCGTCCGTTCGTCCAGTGCTAAAATCGCCCAGTCAACGTCTCCTCTTCCTCCCGTCACCCCTAAGACAAAAGCACCTTCATCAGCTTCTGCCTAGATGAAGACCCAGAAGTCAGCTGCACGGGCCTTCAAGAAGGAACCGTCCTGTGAAGTCTTCCTACGTACCTCGAACTCCCAGCCATCGACCAGTACTTCGACGAAACGACCTTCCAAGAAGGCTCATAGGAAGCACAGTTCTCCCTTCCGCCACGGCTCGTTTCTTCTCCTGCGCCACCCAGCAGTTGCCGCCACAGGCCGTCATCCGTTTCGCCTGGCCGCACCGCTGGTAGCCGAACATCTAGCCGTTCACCTCCGGAGGAAGTTCCCCCTCCCGGCCATATTGCCAGCGAACCTATTGAACAAATGGACAGGAATCTCCGCCTATTGATAGCGGCAGCAGTGCTCGCTCGAAGCCAGGCCCTTAGCGGCCTTCGAGGCGACACTTTCTTGCATCTCCTTTTTCTTCTGACGATGGACCTTCTTCATTGGAATATTCGCGGCATTCGCTCCAACCGAGAGGACTTAAAGTTGCTGCTACGCTTGCACCGTCCGCTCGTCGTAGGTCTCCAGGAAACGAAGCTACGGCCATGCAATCAAATTGCCGTAGCACACTACCCGTCTGTGCGGTTTGACCTACCCCCTGTGGCAGGTATTGTGGCTCATGGAGAGATAATGTTGCTGGTCTGGGATGATAACTACTGCGAACCCATTACATTGCACAAAGATCTGCAGGCAGTTGCCGTCCGAATTGCTCTCCACACTTTCACATTTTCCATTTGTACCATTTACACTCCATCGTCGTCTGCGGTTTTTAGGGCAGACATGATGCAAATTATTGCTCAGCTACCTCCACCATTTTTGTTGACTGGAGACTTCAATGCCCACCATTCCCTTTGGGGCTCTCCAGCATCCTGCTTGAGAGGCTCCCTGTTAGACCTGTTCAACCACCCCAATCTTGTCTGCCTCAATGCTCGCGCCCTACTTTTCTTTCCAATACAACTCACACCTATTCCCATTTACACATCTCTATATGCACTACCCAACTTGCACGCCGGTTTGAGTGGTATGCACTTTCTGATACGTATTCGAGCGACCACTTCCCTTGTGTTATCCATTTCCTGCATCATACCCCACCTCCATGCTCAACTAGTTGGAACATCTCAAAAGCAGACAGGCGGCTCTTCTCTTCCAGGGTGACATTTCAGCATCAAAAATTCGCAAGCTGCCATAGTCAGGTCGCACACCTCATGGACGTCATTCTCACTGCTGCTGCATATTCTATCCCTCACACTACTTCTTCTCCACGTCGCCTACCGGTCCCCTGGTGGCGCTATACGTGCTCGTCGACGTGCCTTACGCACCTTTAAACGCCACCCTACGATGGCGATTTGTATTAACTATAAACGATTACGTGCGCAGTGTCGTCACGTTATTAAAGAAAGCAAGAAAGCCCGCTGGGCTGCTTTCACAAGCTCCTTAAACAGTTATACTCCTTCTGTTGTCTGGGGTAGCCTGCGCCGGCTATCTGGCACTAAGGTCCACTCACCAGTTTCTGGCTTGATGGTCGGGAATGACGTCATTGTGGTCCCTGAGGTTGTCTCCATTGCTTTCAGGCCGATTTTTCGCAGAGGTTTCGAGCTCTACTCGTTACCACCCTGCCTTCCTCCCCCGAAAACAGGCAGAGGCGGCAAGGCCACCTAACTTCCGCTCCTCGAATCACAAAAGGTATAATGCCTCATTCACCATGCGGGAATTCGAAAGTGCACTTGCCCGCTCACGGCCCTCCGCTCTGGGGCCTGATTCTATTCATATTTAGATGCTGTAGAACCTTTCTCAAGCGGGTAAACGTTTTCTTCTTCGTACTTACAATCTCATCTGGATTGAGGGTGATTTTCCCACATGCTGGCTCGAATCTATTGCCCCGATTCCTATTCCGGGGAAGGACAAGCACTTGCCTTCCAGTTATCGACCAATTTCCCTTACCAGCTGTGTCTGTAAGGTGAAGGAACGAATGGTTAACTTTAGTTTGGTTTGGCTGCTCGAATCTCGACGCCTACTTACCAATGTACAATGTGGATTTCGTAGGCGCCGCTCTGCTGTTGACCATCTAGTAACCTTGTCGACCTTCATTATGAATAACTTCTTGCGGAAGTGCCAGACAGTAGCTGTGTTCATTGATTTGGAGAAGGCTTAAGACACCTGTTGGAGGGCGGGCTTTACCCGCACCATGCTTACATGGGGATTTCATGGTCGCCTCACTCTTTTATTCGTGCATTTTTAATGGATCGACAGTTAAGGGTACGTGTGGGTTCTGTCCTGTCCGACGCCTTTCGTTAGGAGAAGGGGGTGGCACATTGCTCATTTTCGAAGGCCACGCTCTTCGCCAAAGCGATCAATCCAATAATGGATTGCCTCCCAGCTGATGTATTAGGCTCCCTTTTCTTGGGCGATGTTACCATCTATTGCAGTGCACAGCGTACATGATTCCTGGAGCGCTGTTTTCAACGTTGTCTTGACCATCTTTACCCCTGGAGTGTCGCCAATGGCTTCCGTTTTCCTGCCGAGAAGACAGTATTAATTTCTGGCGCTGCAAAGAGTTTCTCCCACCGTCCTTAAATCTCGACCCCGTTGCTCTTCCATTCGTGGGGACAACAAAATTTTTAGGTACTACATTTGACACGAAACTTAGCTGATCTCCACATGTCTTATTTGGCTGCCAGTTGTAGCCGTTCTCTAAATGCCCTCCATATTCTCAACGGTACGTCGTGGGGAGCGGATCGAACCGTCCTGCTTCGCTTATATCGGTCGATCGTCCGCTCCAAGCTCGATTATGGGAGCTTCGTGTACTCCTCTGCACGGCCGTCCATCTTACGCCGTCTAAACTCCATAAAACACCGGGGTTTACGTCTTGCGATAAGAACGTTTTATACTAGTCCCGTCGAGAGTCTTCATGCTGAAGCCGGTGAATTGCCACTAACCTACCAGCGCGATGTACTGCTTTGTCGGTATGCCTGTCGGCTATTATCAGTGGCCAACCAGCCGTCTTATCGTTCCTTTATTGATAACTCTCTCGACTGTCAATACGGGTTCTATGTATCTGCCCTGCTACACCCTGGAGTTCGCTTTCGTTGCCTCCTTCAGCAACTTAATTATCCACTCCCTGCAACCTTTAAAGTGGGCGTGAGCCAAACGCCGGCTTGGCCCCAGGCTCATGTTCGCGTTCACGTTGACCTCAGCTTGCTCCCAAAGGAGGTTACCACAGCTTCGTATTAATGAACTTCGTTCGAAGTTCCACAAACCGCGAGCGATATACCGATCTTCATTTATACAGATGGCTCTGAGACCAATGACCGTGTCGGGTGTTCTTTTATTGTCGGGGCACACAGTTTCAAATACCGGCTACATGGCCATTGTTCGGGTTCACAGCTGAGATATTTGCCCTCTACCAGGCTGTTCTATACATCCGCCGCCACAGACATTCTGCATATGTCATCTGCTCTGATTCCCTGAGCGCCAACCAGAGCCTCAGTGATCCGTATCCGGTTCAGCCTTTCGTGCACCGGATCCAACACTCTCTTCAGCAGCTGGCGGACGACTGTTCTCCGGTTACCTTTATGTGGGTTCCTGGCCATGTCGGTATCCCTGGGAATGAAGCTGCAGATGCCGCGGCCAAGGCTGCGGTCCTCCAGCCTCGGACGGCTTGTAGTTGGTTGACTTCACCTCATTTTAGCAGGGTCATTTGTCAGCGCATTTTATCGCTGTGACATGCCGATTGGTCTACACTTATTGAAAACAAGCTTTGTACCTTGAAACATCTCCCCACGGCTTGGACAACCTCTTCACGCCCTTCTCGGCGGGAGGAGGTCGTTTTGTCCCGGTTACGGACTGGACACTGCCGGTTCAGCCGCCGCCATCTGCTGACGGCTGCGCCGGCGCCGTTCTGCCCATGTAGACAATCGCTAACTGTACGCCACATTTTAATGTCCTGTCCAAATTTTAATACAGTGCGCATTGATCATAGCCTGCCATGAACTCTGGATGAAATTTTAGCGGTTCACCCAAAAGCAGCTGCTCGCGGTCTTCGTTTATCCACTTGACAAACCTGTCTGACATTTGATTATGCTGCTTTCTTTTAATCCCTTGTCTGTTAATGTGCCTTTTATTAGTGTTGTCCTTTTAGTTGCTGCTTTAATATTGTTCCTCACAGTGCATTCATGATTTAGTCTGGGCGCTAATGATCACTGTAGTTTGCGCCCTAAAACTACAAAGAACCACACATTGACAGAAAACCACCATTTCAAAGTGCACGCCGACAACTTCTTTATGAGTGACACTCTTTAGTACTCTCTTGAGTATTAAGAGCAAATATGTTGAAAGATTGACCTCCCCAACGAAAAGACATTAAGGCTGGAGAACGAGGAGCAATAGCATGTCCAATAGAAGATACAGGAGATCCATTGTAGTAATACGGTACGATAACAAACGTCTTACTCTGCATTCATCTTTCGTTGGTATTGAGACCCAGGGTGAGTCACAGGTGGAACATTCCACAAAGGCAATACGTGCAAGTCCCAAGATGGGTCATTGCACCTTACAACACCTGTATGGGTGGTATTTGATTGACAAATTATCATCACTATAGAAATACTACATAGCATCGATGATTTAGTATTTATACAGCTTCCGGGAGGCGATCAAAATTGCGGTGATCACCAGGTGACTATAATGGACTGCAGGTTACTTCAAGAACAACACATTCCACGGCGCAAATTAAAAGCGGAAATTGCGGGTGGACTATTAGCGGGTAAGAGAAATCAAAGCGAGGACGCCCAAGTAAAGAGGACTTGTCAAAAAAGAATAGATCTACGACAAAAGTTCCGCCAGTTGTTGACTGCGAAAAGAAAAAGTAAGATGATTGGCTTGTAAGGGAGGAAACAAGAGGACGATGCAGAGGAGTTTCAAGATGGTATCGTCTAAGTCTGCATCTGCATCTATACTCCGCAATCCACCGTGAGGTCCATGGCAGAAGTTACGTTCCATTGTACTAGCTTCTAGGGTTTCTTCCTCTTGTATTCATGTATACAGCACGGTAAGAACGATCGTTCGTATGCCTCTGTTCGTGCAGTACTTACTGTAATCATATACTCACGATCCCAATGTGAGCAATTGGGATGGTAGTATATCCTAGAGTAATCATTTGAAGCTGGTTCTTGAAACTTGAATACAGAAGCTATCCCGAGAAAGTGTTAGAGAGTTAGTTCTTTCATTCTCTCTCCCACGAATCAACCCTGTGACCATTCGTGCTGCCCATCCCTATATACACTAAATGTCCTCCGTTAATCCTATGTCGTATAGGTCCCACATACTTCAGCAATATTTTAGAACTGGTCGCACAAGTGATCTGCGAGCAATGTACATTGTACACAGATTGGTCAGTATTGTACCAATAAAGCAGTTATGGCCTGCTTTACCCATGGCTGAACCTGTGATCATTCCATTTCATCTCTCTACGCAATGTTACACCCAGGTAGCTGTATGACCTGTCCTATTCCAACAGTGACTCACTGATATTACAGTCAAAGGATACTAATTTTGTTTGTTTGGTGAAGTGCAAAATTTCATTTTCCTGAACATTTAGAGCAAGTTTGCAATCTCTACACCATGTTGAAGCCTTAAAATCCTACTGAATATTTATGCAACTTCTCTGATAGTGATTCATTATAAACAACTGCATCATCTGCAGGAAGTCTGATTTTACTGCTAGTACCGTCTGCAAGCTCATTAATGCACAAACCAACAGGAAGGGTCTCAGCTCACTTCGCTGGGGGCACACTGGATGTTACTTCATCACACCATGTCTGCCCATCCAAAACAACATACTGTGGCCTCCCTACCAAACGTTCCTCAAGCAAGTCACAAATTTCACCTGATACCCCACATGATAGTATTAGCTACACGTATTGTCAAAAGTACCGAGTCAAATGCTTACTGGAAATCAAGAAAAAATATGTCTGCCTGGTCGCCTTGATCAAAAGCTTTCGGTATGTCATCCCAGAAGAGGAAGTTGTTGGGTCACACACGAGAGATTTTCCGAAATCCATGCTACTTGGAACTGAGGTCATTATGTTCAAAACAAATTACCCATTGAAACTTCCTGGCAGATTAAAACTGTGTGCCCGACCGAGACTCGAACTCGGGATCTTTGCCTTTCGCGGGCAAGTGCTCTACCAACTGAGCTACCAAAGCACGACTCACGTCCGGTACTCACAGCTTTACTTCTGCCAGCTTCTGTAAAGTTTGGAAGGTAGGAGACGGATACTGGCAGAAGTAAAGCTGTGAGTACCGGACGTGAGTCGTGCTTCGGTAGCTCAGTTGGTAGAGCACTTGCCCGCGAAAGGCAAAGGTCCCGAGTTCGAGTCTCGGTCGGGCACACAGTTTTAATCTGCCAGGAAGTTTCATATCAGCGCACACTCCGCTGCAGAGTGAAAATCTCATTCTGGAAGTTACCCATTGTCTTTGACCTCGAAACATCATCTAAGATTCTACAAAAAATCGATTTCGCGGATAGTGGACGGTAGTCACGTGGTTTATTTCTATTACGCTCCTTGTAGATGGCTATGACTTGTGTCTTATTCCAAGAACTAGGAAGTTTCGTGTTCAAGGGATCTAAGATTGATCATCATTATGAGAGGGTTAACTCAGGCGCAAATTCAATATAGAATCAGTCAGAGATAACATGCGGGTCAGAAGCTTTGTTAAACTTAAACGATCCCGAAATTCTCCTAGGTTTTCCGTTGTACAGGAAGATTGCTTTGCTATCTTAAATTTCAGTCGCTCTCTTTCTCCACGGACTGGACCCTAACTCTGGCACCACTGACAGCCTCTACATATGACCAGAATTTTTTTGGATTTTGTAAAATGCCATTTGACAATATTTTGGAACGGTGGATGAAATCCTCGTGGGCTTCCATTAGGGTAGCTGCGTCGAAAATCCGCGACGTTTCGGTGAGGGTCATTTTCATGATCTTCTGACGAAGTGTCGATGGACCGCGACTGTCCTCTATATATGACTGTTCAGCGGCGCGGAGCGGCCGTACCTCCCCACCCTCGGTTCTTTTTGCGTTGACGCTGCTACAACCTCGGCCCAGTGCAAAGGGCTGAATTGCGTTGCTGTTCCGAAGACAATACCGAAACAGGACATTATCGTCGGCGTGAAAGAAGCCATCCGGGGACTGCCTGCGGGAAAAGCGGAAGAAATCACGCGTGAAACATGCAGAATGATTGACAAACCGCGGCTTCCAAAACAGAATATGAAGTTAGAACGGAAACCACTGAGGGCACTAAGAGATGATGAAAACACCGTAGTCTTTGATGCTGATAGTCGTCAACAGACAACAGAACTGCACCATTTCCTCTGTCAGCATAAGGTAAATGCTTTGCTGTAGAATTTGGCCTACAAGAAGCTGAAGTAAGATCCAACACCGAAGAAAACAAGGGAAACCATAGCGTTGCTCAACAAAGCGGATGTAACAGGAGATGATGTGAGACGACTCTACCCTAGGGCCCCAGCACCTCCATGGCTATATGGACTGCCCAAGGTTCACAAGGATAGGGTGCCTCTTTGCTACTCCGTATGAAGGTGCATTAATGTTGCTCACTAGTGGGCAAAGCATCTAGCCTCGCTTGCAAAACCTATAGTGGGCCACTGCAGGCTGCAGGCCGCTGACAACCTACAGAGGACGGCCGGGGTCCATCGAAATTTCGCCAGACGATTTTGAGGATGACACTCATCGAAACGTCGCGGGTTTTCGACGCAGATACCCGGATGGAAGCCCGAGAAGATTTCATCAGCAGTATACGCCGGGAAAGCCTACATTCACATAATTTGCTACGGTAGTCACTGAAGGGATCACGCATTGCTCTGTTGACAGGCAAACATTTCATTCGCCATCTATCTATAGCCCTACGCTTTCAGACCTATTTTGCAGTAATGTTCCTTTAAAAGTTCCGTTACAGCGATTCTATACCATGGAGGTTATCTTCCACTATGAACTGTTCTGTGGGACACACATCTATCCAGCATGTGGTCAATTACCCTTTAAAATTTGAGCCATATTTCCTCTACATGCTCCTGCCTTGTGTTGCAAGTTCCTCATTCACATATGACAACATCCATTTTTATCTAGTTTACAGAACATACATATCTTTCTGCTTTAGTTGACCTCTGTACTTCAATAATCACTGTTGCCAGAACCCCACCATGGTCACTGATCCCAGTTTCGATGTGGATATCTCAGAGTTCAGATATGTTCGTTGCATTAAACCAATATATTTCCATCATGACTGGAGTTATTAACTGTCAGTTAACCATAATTGTTGGTAAACTTTCACAGGACGTCCTACCACACCCACCACTAGACGAAACCTCAGTTCACTTCTCAACAAGTTCCCCAATCATATTGTAATCAGTGGTGGAGACTTTAATCATCCAACAATTAACTGGGAAAATTAGTTTCGTTCAAGTGTTCGGTTACATCAGGAGAGGAGTCTGTTGGCAGATAGGATCCTTTTATACCCACCCGTGGTACTCAGTCTTGCGCAGTCACCCACATGAAGCTTCAATTTCTCTCTGTGGATTTGAGTAACTGTACTGCGACAAATACACGACCTGCATTTGTCATTTGGCTATACTTTCGATGTACACCTAAATTTTCCCTAATAATCCACCATTTTGGGTTTGAACCAGCTTTCTGTACCTACCATAATGTGAGCATCACTGCTTTTGATGAGCATCTCAAACTCTGGCACATAGTTGAAAATGAAGTTTACCATTAGGATTTTAATACTCTCACCTGTGGGGCGCATTTTTTCGATCATCCACTGATATTTCTGGTTTTTCTGCAGGGAGTGTTAACTGGATGGATGAAGACCATCAGGTAATGAAGTAGGTTGATAAAACCATAGTGCCTACACACACCATTCAGTGTCCGATGTAGTAGTGCTTCTGTCAGACCAGGGAAAGCTAAGTAGTTCATCACGTGCCACATGACAAGCCCAGTGAGCTGTTGCTGGTGTCTGCATTACAACCATACTCAAATATCTTGTCGAAGCACAACCGAATGTATTACTTGTGGTAGGGATGCTCATGAGTGCAATTGCCCACCACCTTCTCCCTGCTGCATAAATTACAATATCCACCATGCTGCCTCATCTCGTTAATTTCCTCTGTATCTCCATGAGCAAGCTGTCCAGGCGATCAGAGTGAAGGAAAAAGAGCCTTACCCTATCGTTAACAAGCTGTTGGCTAGTGAAAGCTGTGTTTTCCACCATCTGCTACTAAAAGTATAATTCTCGATATTCCTCTCTCCACAAAGGAAATCGCCACACAGACATGCGACCTCAAATGCAGCATTTCAGTTGTAAAATAGCCCAGTGTCACGGTAGTATCCGCTTCTCCTTCTCCGAAGGTATAACTCGCAACATCTTCACCTCTGGCGGCGAAATCACAAGCTACACAACCAGAAATCAGGGACTAAAGTGCCCTGTGAAGATTTTAAACATCCTTCAAGCTAACAGACATCTGAACCTTCATATGCCGACAGCAAAGGCTCAGATATCCAAGGAAAACTGTCTTTCCCTTTGCTGACTCGCAGGTCCTCATAAGCAGCGTCGTCACATGACACCCTCACCTGCCCAAGCTCCGTTCTGCCAGTGCCAACCTTTTTCGTGCCATGGAACCTGCACACTTACTCAGTGAGGATGCTGACACTTTTGTAGGTTGCATGGAACAGGATCCTCCAGCCTCTACGCCCTATAGCAGTGATTCTTTGAAGGCTGACACTCAGCAGCCCCTGAGGTGACAACCCACCATTATTCCTCCTCCCATATCCGTCATAACTTCCCTCCAGTGGAATGTTAGGGATCTCCTAGAGCAGATTAAATCCTCATTGTTGGATGTAGTGACAGTCTCGAGGAAACAAAATCGCCCTTGTGATGGCTTCGTCGACGTCTTCCGTTTCTTTCCAGTCCACTTTCATCTCCCCCCTCCCCCCCTCCCCACCGCAATGACTACATTCCATCTCGTGAAGGTTTCATGCTGTTCCTATTGGTTGACGTTCATATTCAATCACTCTCACTGAACACTTCGCTGCAAGCTGTTACAGTCTGTATTTCCTTTCATCACTTGTTCCCTCTTTATTATTGACATCACTCCAGCATTTGATGTTACGAAGTAGCAAAAAGAGGTGAGGGTGTTGGCCACTGCTGACTTTAGAACCACGGACCTTGCCGTTGGTGGGGATGCTTGCGTGACTCAGAGATACAGATAGCCGTACCGTAAGTGCAACCACAACGGAGGGGTACCTGTTGAGAGGCCAGACAAACGAGTGGTTCCTGAAGAGGGGCAGCAGCCTTTTCAGTAGTTGCAAGGGCAACAGTCTGGATGATTGACTGATCGGACCTTGTAACAATTACCAAAACGGCTTTGCTGTGCTGGTACGGCGAAGAGCTCAGAGCAAGGGTAAACTACAGCCGTAATTTTTCCCGAGGGCATGTAGCTTTACTGTATGGTTAAATGATGATGGCGTCCTCTTGGGTAAAATATTCTGGAGGTAAAATAGGCCCTCACTCGGAACTCTGTGCGGGGACTAGTCAAAAGGACGTCGTTATCAGGAGAAAGAGAACTGGCATTCTACGGATCGGAGCGTGGAATGTCAGACCCCTTAATCGGGCGGGTAGGTTAGAAAATTTAAAAAGGGAAATGGATACGTTAAAGTCAGATATAGTGGGAATTAGTGAAGTTGGCTGGCAGGAGGAACAAGACTTCTGGTCAGATGAATACAGGGTTATAAATACGAAATCAAATAGGGGCAATGCAGGAGTAGGTTTAATAACGAATAAAAAAAATTGGAGTGCGGGTAAGCTGCTACAAACAGTGAACGTATTATAGTGGCCACGATAGACACAAAGCCCATGCCTACTACAGTAGCACAAGTTTATATGCCAACTAGCTCTGCAAATGACGAAGAAATCGAAGAAATGTATCATGAAATAAAAGAAATTATGCAGATAGTGAAGGGAGACGTGACTGGAATTCGAGTGTAGGAAAAGGGAGAGAACGAAACGTAGTAGGTGGATATGGATTGGGGCTAAGAAATGAAAGTGGAAACCGTTTGGTTGAATTTTGCACAGAGCACAACTTAATCACAGCTAACACTTGGTTTAAGAATCATGAAAGGTTGTATACATGGAAGAATCCTGGAGATACTAAAGGGTATCAGATAGATTATATAATGTTAAGACGGAGAGTTAGGAAGCAGGTTTTAAATAGTAAGACATTTCCAGGGGCAGGTGTGGACTCTGACCACAATCTATTGGTTATGAACTGTAGATTAAAGCTGAAGAAATTGCAAAAAGGTGGGAATTTAAGGAGATGGGACCTGGATAAATTGACTAAACCAGAGCTTGTACAGAGTTTCAGGGACAGCATATGGGAACAAGTGACGGGGATGGGGGAAAGAAATACAGTTGAAGACGAATGGGTAGCCCTGAGGGATAAAGTAGTGAAGGCAGCAGAGGATCAAGTAGGTAAAAAGACGAGTGCTTGCAGAAATCCTTGGGTAACAGAAGAAATATTGAATTTAATTGATGAAACGAGAAAATATAAAAATGCACTAAATGAAGTAGGAAAAAAGGAATACAAACGTCTCAAAAATGAGATCGACAGCAAGTGCAAAATGACTAAGCAGGGATGGCTAGACTACAAATGTAAGGATGTAGAGGCTTATCTCACTAGGGGTGAGATAGATACTGCCTACAGGAAAATTAAAGAGACATGTGGAGATAAGAGAACCACTTGTATAAACATCTAGAGCTCAAATGGAAACCCAGTTCTAAGCAAAGAATGGAAAGCAGAAAGGTGGAAGGGGTATACAGTGGGTCTATACAAGGGCGATGTACTTGAGGACAATAATATGGAAATGGAAGAGGATGTAGATGAAGACGAAATGGGAGGTAAGATACTGCGTGAAGAGTTTGACAGAGCACTGAAAGACATGAGTCGAAACAAGGGCCCTGGAGTAGACTGACCTTACGACTTATCTTAGAATAAGAATGAAGGAAAGTGAATCCTACGTTTCTAGCATTTGTAGACTTACAGAAAGCTTTTGACAATGTAGACTGGAATACTCTCTTTCAAATTCTAAAGGTGGCAGGGGCAAAATACAAGGAGCGAAAGGCTATTTACAATTTGTACAGAAACCAGATGACAGTTAGGAGTGTCAAGGGACTCTAAAGGGAAGCAGTGGTCGGGAAGGGAGTGAGACAGGGTTGTAGCTTCTCCCTGGTGTTATTCAATCTGTATATTGAGCAAGCAAGGAAGGAAACGAAAGAAAAATTTGGAGTAGGAATTAAAATCCATGGAGAAGAAATACAAACTGTGAGGTTCGCCGATGACATAGTAATTCTGTCAGGCAGCAATAGACTTGGAAGAGCAGTTGAACGGAATGGATAGTGTCTTGAAGGGAGGATTTAAGATGAACATCAACAAAATAAAAACGAGGATATTGGAATGTAGTTGAATTAAGTCGGGTTATGCTGAGGGAATTAGATTAGGAAATGAGACACTTGAAGTAGTAAAGGAGATTTGCTATTTGGGAAGCAAAATAACTGATGACGGTCGAAGTAGAGAGGATATAAAATGTAGATGCAATGGCAAGGAAAGCGTTTAGAAGAAGAGAAATTTGTTAACAACCAGCATAGATTTAAGTGTCAGGAAGTCGTTTCTGAAAGTATTTGTATGGAGTGTAGCCATGTATGGAAGTGAAACGTGGACAATATATAGTTAGGACAAGAAGAGAATAGAAACTTACAAAATGTGGTGCTAGAGAAAAATGTTGAAGATTAGGTGGGTAGGTCAAGTAACTAATGAGGTGGATCTGTATAGGATTGGGGAGAAGAGAAGTTTGTGGCACAACTTAACTAGAAGAAGGGATCGGTTGGTAGAACATGTTATGTAACATCTTTATATCACCAATTTATTATTGGAGCGCAACTTGGAGGGTAAAAATCGTAGAGGGAGACCAAGAGATGAATACACTAAGTAGATTCAGAAGGATGTAGGTTGCAGATAAGTAGTCTTGGAGACTACTGTAACTCTCAAAGCTTCCTAGTGAGAATAAAATCCAGTAACCTCGTCGCAAATTCAGAACTTTAAACTTGCTTTCGTGCATCGGATTCAAGCTACTGGTAGACCAGGTTGTGCTCCTAGGTTCAACTGCAGACCTACATCTACATCTACATCCATACTCCGCAAGCCACTTGACGGTGTGTGACGGAGTGTACCCTGAGTACCTCTATCGGTTCTCCCTTCTATTCCAGTCTCGTATTGTACGTGCAAAGGAGGATTGTCGGTATGCTTCTGTGTGGGCTCTAATCTCTCTGATTTTATCCTCATGGTCTCTTCGCGAGATATATGTAGGAGGGAGCAAAATACTGCTTGACTCTTCGGTGAACTTTAACCGTAGCCCGTACCGAGCTACTGAGCGTCTCTCCTGCAGAGTCTTCCACTGGAGTTTATCTATCATCTCCGTAACGCTTTCGCGATTACTAAATGATCCTGTAACGAAGCGCGCTGCTCTCCGTTGGATCTTCTCTGTCTCTTCTATCAAACCTATCTGGTGCCGATCCCACACTGCTGAGCAGTATTCAAGCAGTGGGCGAACAAGCGTACTGTAACCTACTTCCTTTGTTTTCGGATTGCATTTCCTTAGGATTCTTCCAACGTATCTCAGTCTGGCATCTGCTTTACCGACGATCAGCTTTATATGATCATTCAATTTCAAATCACTCCTAATGTGTACTCCCAGATACTTTATGCAATTAACTGCTTCCAGTTGCTGACCTGCTATTTTGTAGCTAAATAAGGGATCTATCTTTCTATGTATTCGCAGCACATTACACTTGTCGACATTGAGATTCAATTGCCATTTCGTGCACCATGCGTCAATTCGCTGCAGATCCTCCTGCATTTCAGTTCAATTTTCCATTCTTGCAACCTCTCGATACACCACAGCATCACCAGCAAAAAGCCTCAGTGAACTTCCGATGTCATCCACCAGGTCATTTATGTATATTGTGAAAAGCAGCGGTCCTATGACACTCCCCTGCGGCACACCTGAAATCACTCTTACTTCGGAAGACTTCTCTCCATTGAGAATGACATGTTGCGTTCTGTTATCTAGGAACTCCTCAATCCAATCACACAATTGATCTGATAGTCCGTATGCTCTTACTTCGTTCATTAAACGACTGTGGGGAACTGTGTCAAACGCCTTGCGGAAGTCAAGAAACACGGCATCTACCTGTGAACCCCTCTGAGTCTCGTGGACGAATAGCGCGAGCTGGGTTTCACACGACCGTCTTTTTCGAAACCCATGCTGACTCCTACAGAGTAGATTTCTAGTCTCCAGAAAAGACATTATACTCGAACATAATACGTGTTCCAAAATTCTACAACTGATCAACGTTAGAGATATAGGTCTATAGTTCCGCACATCTGTTAGATGCCCCTTCTTGAAAACAGGGATGACCTGTGCCCTTTTCCAATCCTTTGGAATGCTTCGCTCTTCTAGAGACCTACGGTACACCTCTGCAAGAAGGGGGGCAAGTTCCTTCGCGTACTCTGTGTAAAATCGAACTGTTATCCCATCAGGACCAGCGGCCTCTCCTCTTTTGAGCGATTTTAATTGTTTCTCTATCCCTCTGTCGTCTATTTCGATATCTACCATTTTGTCAACTGTGCGACAATCTAAGAGAAGGAAACACAGTGCAGTCTTCCTCTGTGAAACAGCTTTGGAAGAAGCCATTTAGTATTTCGGCCTTTAGTCTGTCATCCTCTGTTTCAGTACCATTTTGGTCACAGAGTGTCTGGACATTTTGTTTTGATCTACCTACCGCTTTGACATAGGACCAAAATTTCTTACGATTTTCTGCCAAGTCAGTACATAGAACTTTACTTTCGAATTCATTGAAAGCCTCTCGCATAGCCCTCCTCACACTACACTTCGCTTCGCGTAATTTTTGTTTGTCTGCAAGGCTTTGGCTATGTTTATGTTTGCTGTGAAGTTCCCTTTGCTTCCGCAGAAGTTTTCTAACTCGGTTGTTGTACCATGGTGGCTCTTTCCCATCTCTTACGACCTTGCTTGGCACATACTCATCAAACGCATATTGTACGATGGTTTTGAACGTTGTCCACTGATCTTCAATACTAAGACTTTGGTGTTGAGCCGTCAGGTACTCTGTAGTCGGCTTTTTGTCACTTTTGCTAAACAGAAAAATCTTCCTACCTTTTTTAATATTTCTATTTACGGCTGAAATCATCGATGCAGTAACCGCTTTATGATCGCTGATTCCCTGTTCTGCATTCACTAATTCAAATAGTTCGGGTCTGTTTGTCACCAAAAGGTCTAATATGTTATCGCCATGAGTCGGTTCTCTGTTTATCTGAAAACTACCTTAAGCAGTTAAAGTTCTTAAAAATATTTCACTGGATTCTTTGTCCCTGCCACCCGTTATGAACGTTTGAGTCTCTCAGTCTATATCCGGCAAATTAAAATCTCCACACAGAACTATGACATGGTGGGGAAATCAAGTCGAAATATTTTCCTAATTATTCTTCAGGTGCTGAGCCACAACAGCTGCTGAGCCCGGTGGCCTATAGAGACATCCAATTAACATGTCTGAGCCAGCTTTAACCGTGACCTTCACCCAAATCATATTACAATTCGAATCTACGTCAATTTCCTTCGATACTATTGCACTTCTTATCGCTATAAACACAAATCCCCCTTCACTGTCCTGCCTGTCCCTGCGGTATACATTCCAATCTGAGTGTAGACCTTGCAGATAAGTAGTCTTGGAGACTACTGTAACTCTCGAAGCTTCCTAGTGAGAATATAAACCAGAAATTTCGTCGCAATTCAGATCTTTAGAACCCAAGCCTACTTATCTGCTAGGTCAGCAGTGGAACCATGAGGCATAACCTGGTGGAACATTAACTTGAATCCCATCACTACAGCAAGTTTACTGTAACTCTCGAAGCTTCATAGTGAGAATGTAACCTAGAAATTTCGTATCAGAGTTACATTAGTCCCCAAGGATACTTAATTGGAAGGTCAGCAGTGGAATCACCGAGCATCACCTGGTGGACCAGTAGCTTAAATCCGATGCAACAAAGCAAGTTTTCTGGCTCATTCGAAGCTTCCTAGTTAGAATACGACCCAGACATTTCGTCGAAATTCAGAAATTTAGTCTCCATGCCTACTTATCTGCTAGGTCAGCAGTAGAACCATGGAGCATTACCTGGTGGACCAGTAGGTTGATTCCGATGCACCAAAGAAAGCTTAGTGTAACTCTCAAAGCTTCCTAGTAAAAATGTAACCCAGAAATTTCGTCGCAATTTTGAACTTTAATCTCCAAGCCTACTTATCTGCAGGTCTTCAGTGGAACCATGGGACATCGGCTAGAGAGACAGCATTGCTCAATACTTCTGCAGGGACTTCCAGCGACTGGTCCGTGGCATGTTGAATTGCTACAATATTTGGGGCAAAAGGAGGTCCGGCGCGGTATTAGGAGGTACCCCATGACTTTTGTCACCTCACTGTAGACTCCATTTTATGAGCGCCGTCTCCTTGGTGACAGATCGAAACTGTGTAGCTCCGGTCATGGAGAGTGTCCGCTTGATTTCACTCTATGTTTCTATCAGTGTGTACCACGTGTAAGTTCATACACAGCAGGAGGCTGTACTAAAGGGGAAGCCAGGAGTTCTACCCGCTAGCCATGCCCTATCACCAGTGCCATAGCAGTCAGTCTAGCTGCACACTTCCCCCCTACCCACAGCTCGCTGTCTGAGTGTAAGGAGGGAGAAACTGCAAATCTGCTACATTGAAATGGTAATCTAGTCTCGCTGCATACGACTTGGCTTCATATTTCGCATTTGTCAACAACACAGATCACAAACAAAACAAATTTTCAACATTATCTACTTATTTCTGGCGCACTGAGGACGTAATACACTACTGGCCATTAAGATTGCTACACCAAGAAGAAATGCAGATGATAAACGGATATTCATTTGACAAATATATTATACTAGAAGTGACATGACATTACATTTGCACGTAATTTGGGTGCATAGATCCTGAGAAATCAGTACCCAGAACAACCACCTCTGGCCGTAATAACGGCCTTAATAAAATTGGGCATTGAGTCAAACAGAGCTTTAATGGCGTGTACAAGTACAGCTGCCCATGCAACCTCAACACGATACCACAATTCATCAAGAGCAGTGACTGGTGTATTGTGACGAGTCAGTTGCTCTGCCCCCATTGACCAGACATTTTCAATTGGTGGGAGATCTGGAGAATGTGCTGGCCAGGGTATCAGTCGAACATTTTCTGTATCCAGAAAGGCCCGTACAGGACCTGCAACATGCGGTCGTGCTTTATCCTGTTGAAATGCAGGGATCAAATGGACGGTAGAGCCACTGGTCGTAACACATCTGAAATGTAACTTCCACTGTTCAAAGAGCCGACAACGCAAACAAGAGGTGACCGAGACGTGTAACCAATGGCACCCCATACCATCACGCCGTGTGATACGACAGTATGAGGGTTACGAATACACGCTTCCAATGTGCGTTCAGCGCGATGTCACCAAACACGGATGCGACCATCGTGATGCTGTAAAGAGAGCCTGGATTCATCCGGAAAAAAATGACATTTTGCCATTCGTGCACCCAGATTCGTCGTTGAGTACACCATCGCAGGCGCTCCTGTCTGTGATGCAGCGTCAAGGGTAGCCGCAGCCATGATAGTCCATGATGCTACAAACGTCGTCGAACTGTTCGTGCAGATGGTTGTTGTAAACGTCTCCATCTGTTGACTCAGGGATCGAGACGTGGCTGCACGACCCGTTACAGCCAAGCGGATAAGATGCCTGTTATCTCGACTGCTAGTGATACGAGATCGTTGGGATCCAGCATGGCGTTCCCTATTACCCTCCTGAACCCACCGATTCCATATTCTGCCAACAGTCATTGGATCTCGACCAACGCTAGCAGCAATGTCGCGATATGATAAAACCACAATCGCGATAGGCTGCAAACCGACCTTTATCAAAGTCGGAAACGGGATGGTACGCATTTCTCCTCCTTACACAATGCATCACAACAACGTTTCACAAGGCAATGCCGGTCAACTGCTGTTTATGTATGAGAAATGGGTTTGAAACTTTCTTCATGTCAACACGTCGTAGGTGTCGACACCGGCGTCAAACCTTGTGTGAATGCTCTGAAAAGCTAGTCATTTGCATATCACAGCATCTTCTTCCTGTCGGTTAAATTTCGCGTTTGTAGCGCATCATCTTCGTGGTGTAACAATTTTAATGGCCAATAGTGTACAGTTTTTATCTCGTACAAAATGTCGGCATACAGACAGACTCGGACAGTTTCACAGATGTAAGGATTACAGGCTTGGACGCAGCCGCCTCGTGCGAGTACGGGAGCGAGCTGGCGCCATCTTGGAACGCTGATGAACTGCTGTGTCAGCATTCGCCGGCCGCAGAGCGCCTCCACGCACACAATAGTCGCATCGGGTCACTGGCCGCACGCACAGGCAAAACTGTTCGCAAAGCACGTGGTTACAACGCGTACTTAATGTCTTTTTCAGCTCAAAATGGAGTCTTGACGACAGCGCACTTGAGCGTCCCACAAACCAAACATCACAACCAACGAATAAATACGAATTCATCAGCTCCCGTACAATTCCCAATTTTATTGCAGTCCAATTTTATTTACAGTCGTATCTAGCCACTGTCAGAACTGATTATGATGGTGATGAAATATGAGGACAACACAAACACCCAGTCCATGGGCGAAGAAATTCCACAACCCGGTATTTATTCGTGGTAGGATGTCAGACAGTTAGAACATTTATAATAAAGTGCTCTCTATTCTGATCCATCCTAACAGAAATTAAGTGGTAATGGTTAATAACTCGTAGTTCGCTTCATTCTGTACCTCACGGACCCCATGCTGCAATAATCCTGAGAAATATTGGGGGAGGGCCTCAACCCAGGACTCAAACCCATAACCATGTCATACAGATCCTCGCACTCAGGTTGCCAGTAGGCATGACTTAGTTCCGTAATCGGAAAAAGGTTGATGTGAAACTATAACTCTTTAAAACAGGAATTACATCATAGATGAGTCAGTTACATGAGCACACGCGCAGGGATACTTTCAACAGGAACCACAAACGGTCTTGAACACAACTCTAATCCCTGGAAATAGCCTTAAAACGTTTACGAAACCACCCTTGCAATGTTTTCAAGGTCACAATGAATTCTTCAAACCGTACATTTTCTGTCTTCACAGCCACTGTGCTTAGGGAAATGGGCAGCGTTTTTATACATCTCAGAATGTGTCATGTCAACTGATCCCTTCTTTTAGTGTAGTTACACCATACATTTCTTTTCTCACCAGTTCTTTTCAGTGTCTGCTCATTGGTTACGTGATCTACCTATCTAATCTCCAGCATTCTTCTGTTGCATCACATTTCAAGAGCTTCTATTCTCCTCTTGTCTAAACTATTTATCGTCCATGTTTCACTTGCATACAAGGCTACACTCCATATAAATACCGTCAGAAACGACTTCCTAACACTTAAAGCTACATTCGATGTTCTCAAATTTCTCTTCTTCAGCAACGTTACATTTTAAATCTTCTCTACTTCATCAGTTATTTTTCTGCCCAAATAGCAAAACTCATTTACTACTTTTAGTATATCTTTTCCTAATCTAATTTCCTCAGCAACGCCTGAGTTAACTCCACTGTATTCCATTACTCTTGTTCTGCCTTCTTTTACGTTCGTTTTGTAACTTTTCGTCGAGACAATCTCCATTCCTTCCGACTGCTCTTGCCAAATACTTTCGAATAAAGATGGATCAGTTCTTCACATTCAAAGCCTATTGTTAAGAAATAAAGCTCAGAGTATCTGCACGGAACATCATCATCATAGACTTACAAGAATAATCTGGAGCGCTCTATCAGTAGTGATTCGGACATCTGCGCTAGCACTACATTCCCCGTAGCAGAACATTCTCCACCATTTCGGCAAAATTCTGTACAGTCCAGACATGTTGACAGAGCTTTGAATGAGACTGGGAGCATCCTGACAGGCTATCTACGACCAGTTCCTGTGAGTAAACTGTACCACATCATGGAAATCGCACCACCAAGCATTCGCAGGAAAGCAGCATCAGAGGGGGAGAAGAAGGAATAGGGAACTGATCCCAGACATCCACTGTTGGATGTAAACGTCTAAGACTCAGAAGTTGTTTGTAGGGAGCTCTTCTAACTATTCCTTTATATTCCGGAACTCGCAGACTGGAGCGTTGGCGAGATTCTTTGCCTGCAGCATACGAAATGAAGGCCAAAGAGAAACCAGCTGCAGATTCACACCTAACGTAAGTGACGAAAACGCCGAAAGGATTGAGAACCTAGGGTGTTACGGTGTAAAGTCAATCTCACGAAATGGGGTAGGGGGCTTCAGTGGTGATAAAATTTACCAGTGTGATAACTTGCAGAACTGACAATATCTCTTCGTATGCAGCAACCTGCCGAACACAGTACTATCGGTAATCTTGCTGCAGCGAACAAAACAGCAGCTTTTCATCTTCCTGACAGTATTTCATACGTTCGTGTTGTAGATATTTAATAATAATGAAAATGCGGGGATTCTTTTGTCTGCACTCTATTGTATTTCCTCTGTAGTTGATTCTTTGTGTGTAATCGAGGTCTGCGCGTGTTATTAATGGTCTACCAGTAATGTGATAATTTCGAGTCCTAGTCACGTAAAATAAATAATAAATTAATTAATAATTCGTGGACTTTCTGCTGACTTATGTGCAGCAACCGAAGTATTCTCTCTCTCTCTCTCTCTCTCTCTCTCTCTCTCTCTCTCTCTCTCTCTCTCTCTCTCTCTCCCCTCCCCCCTGTATGCCTGTCGCAGTGATAATGTGTTTCACATTCACTGCGGTAAAAGTCTTAAATGGAATTTCGACTTCTTCCGGGTACGCCATTATTCACAGCTGCCCTTTGGACGCTATCATCACCAATAACGAATTATTGTCGAGTGCCGTTCACGGCTCATTTCAACGCTGTTGAATATGTAACAGGGCAAATGATACCGCGAGCGCGTTTCATCTTGCCGACGGTCTGTGATGCTAAATGGCGCGTAATTTGCAGCAGCGGGAAATATTCACGAGCTAACCGTGAACTGCAGGGCCACAATTAGACCCTCTGGTTATACAGGTTTACAGTTAACAGTTACAATGTTGTTATGCTGTGGTTAAAGTATCCAAGAAATTTTACCTCTCGCATTGGTTCGAGGTCGGACACTAAAGAAAGATTCACTGATTACATTGCTCCTTTTCCTATGTTCTTTGTAGAAAAAGTTTAATCTTGCTCGTCTGAGGGAGCACCTTGATATCTGGCCTCCAACCCTCAGCTCCACATATTTTATATAACCAATCTTAATTATTTATTTCACAGTAAGTCATATGAAAGAGAGCAAACCTAACCGTGGAAACCAGTGTGCTGCTAAAAATCAACGACAGCTCTTTTCAGATTGCTACGGTTTCTACAGACGATGGATAGCTTGATCTCAACACGATGGTATAAACATCTCGTTTAAAGATGTTGTACATTTTCTTTGGGGTATTCTATTGTCTACCCCTGTGTTAGAACTCAATTTATTTTAATTATATTTGGCTCTTTGAAATTAGTCACATCCGAACAAGACCTCAAAGATAAATTTATCTATTAATAGTACATACTTTTAATCTTCTGCACGAGTGTTTCATGTAGATATGTGCATGCCCGTAAATTCTGATAGTTATTTTGAAAATAAAAAATATGTCGGACTATATGTAAACTGAAATGTACCCCAAATTTATATGACCTTGTGGTACTTTTCCAATTTCGTTTAGGATCAAAGATTCCATTCTCTCTTAACAAATGTATGATGTGCCGTTCACCATGCGTACGAAAGAAACCCAGAAGATACTCAAACTCCTCCCATGCTTTTGAGAGCAAGCTTGGAGCTGCTGGAGTCACTGACTTCATGCGGCGCCGCAGTTCATCCAGAGCTTTTGGAGCTGGTGACATATTGACGGGGTCTGTCCCAAACATTGCAGAAAACAGGCAACATAACGTGAAACCAGGCAACGTTGGAGGTCGGTGGTGCAACGCGAAATCAGTGTGGCCCTTAGGGCTAATCCGTCGTTGAGGCATTTTATTGTGTAAGAAATGCAGTTACGTCACGTCAGACAATTGTAACTAAATTGTACCTATTGAAATGTTATCACTGATGCGACGCGCATTGGATAACGAATGAGAGAGATAGCTCCACCAGTCAATATATTATTACATGCCCTCTACGTAGTGGAGCGACTTAAATTGATTGAGGCAAGTCTTCTGGGTCAGATTTTATAGCAGTTAGGTTTCATTCAGATTTAACCATCAAATACAACCACACGTTCGTGAAAGACCCGTACCAAAAGACTGTAAAGTTGTTCTCATCACAGTAGTACTCGAGAAAGGGACTAGAAGTAATTCGCTGCATGAAAAGTCCAGATGATCGATTTGCAATGTGATTTTGGAACATATACTGTCCTCGAACTTTACGAAACACCTGAAAAAATATATATTGACACATAGTCAGCACCGATTCGGAAATGTTGTTCTTGTGAAACACAACTGTCTTTTTGTTCTCACGAAGTAATTTCGCTATCGACAGGGGTCTCATGTTGATTCCATGTTTCTAGATTTCTGGAAGGTTATTGATACCGTTCAACACAAGCGTCTTCTAATCGATCTGCGTACATATTGAGTATCATCTCCTGTCTCACAGGATTCGTGATTTCCTGTCAGAAAGATCACAGTTCGTAGTAACTGACGGGAAGGTATCAAGTGAAACATAAATCATGTCCCCAAGCAAGCATTAAATGCCCTCTGCTGTTCTTAATCTGTATTAACGGTTCAGGAGACGATCTGAGCAGCTCTGTTAGACTGTTTGCAAACGATGTTTTCATTTGCCGTCTGATAAACTATTCAGGAGACCAATACGGACTACAAAATGATTTACACAAAAATTTTTGACATCATCGTAGAACAATGACGCGTAGTAGCGACTAGTCGTGATATAAAACGATGCTGGCAGACGCCGTGAAGAGCCAGCGCACGTAGCTGCTGTGCAGTAGTGAAGTAGTGAAGTAGTTCGTGACAGCTACCAATGTCGATTTTACGTTAGTTTTCAAGGTGGATAAGTTTTGTCTTAACATTGCCCATTAAAAATTTTATACATTTCATCGGAGCTTTGGTCTCAGGACGGTTTATAGACAGTAACTGGTTAACAGAAATAAGAAAGAAAAACGTTATTGCTTTCTAGACTCTTTTATATTCTAATTTACAAGATGTCAGTATGGTTCGAAAGTGTCAGTTGAGCCTTAAGAATACAAATGAGATGTCCTCCACATGAGTTCTAAAAAATTTTGTTTACACGACAATCTGCACAAATTTAAAAGTGTTCCATTCAGTTAGATTACAGCAGTCATGGAAGATTGCGTTTCATTGACAAAACTCTAAGAGGTGCCACGAATCTACCAAAGAGACTACGTATACTACGTTTTTCCTTCTTCCTGTGAGGTATGGTTTTCTTACTAGTTAGGATTGACGGAGGACACTGGAAAACTTCAAAGAAGACCAGCCATTTTTGTATTATTGTCGAATAGGGAAGACTGTGCCACGGATATAACAAGCGAATTTAGGGGACAATTATTAAGACAAAATTGTTTTCCATTGTGGCTGGATCTTTTCACGAAATTTCGGTCGTCAGCTGTCTCCCCCGAATGCGATAAATTTCGTTCACTTCCACCCACGTAGGGAGAAATGACCATCACCCTAAAATACGAGAAATCAATGGTCGCATGAGAAATAGAATTTTTCCCACATGGTATTCGAGAGTGGAACGGTAGAGACATACTGTGAAAGTGGCACTACGCACCTTCTACCAAGCAGTTAAGTGTGAATTGCACAGTAGATATGAAGATCTAGGTGTAGACGTAGAACTGTAGGCAGCCACGTTCACCAGGAACTTGTTACTGGCACTAAGGTAAACTTGTGGTTTTGACGTGAATGTAAAAATCCAGCTCCAGCAGCCATCTTCATCCGTTTAGAAGATATTAATGTTAAAACTCACCTCCAGTATCTGTCTTCATCCGTGTAAAAGATATTACCTTGTGAATTTGAGATAGTTTTCCGACTTGATAGACCGCAAGTGTCCCGTATCAAACTGTTCGTCTCAACTTGGTCTACACTACTTGGTACATTGTAAACTTCAAATTGCCCTACAAAAACAACGTAAGCTACAGAACATACACCTCGACCGAGTTTTTCAACATTCTCGCGCTCTCTTCGCGAAAACAATTAGTTCTAGAGAAAAAAAAAAATGAATAGGACCTTTTTCGCTGGAGGGTGTGGTTATTCAAGAAAACATTACAAAGTGATATTAAATGTCTTCTACCTTAGAAACCATTCGGAATAGGGCAAACATTCATATGAAGTTTTTTGTTCAGAATCACTAATACCATCACCCCTCAAAGCATGTACCTTTCCTGCTGATTCACCCTGTACGTACAGGGTGTCCCTTTTATCTTGACCACCGTAAATATCTTTTTATCCAAATGAAGATTACAAAATGTTTAGAGCAAATGTTCTTTAGCCCTCAGGAGGACATCAATCAGCAAGATTGCCTTGGTTGTAGCTTTGTTTTTTAGAAAGATATGAACAACGATATGACTTTTTTACATCACACCCTGTATTTTCATTCGGCAATTCATTTTCTCTCCTAAAGACCTATTCGTAAATTTGTCTCAGTGCATCATTCACTCAAACATAACATTATTAATTACATAACACAACACTGACGTTGACGCTAGAAATGTAAACATAAGTAGAATGCACATCCGTCATTCCGTCAACTATCGTCAGTTGAAGAGTTGTGTGAGTAGAATATACACAAAGGAAAGAAGGGAGAAATGCTACTCATCTATGGGGAATGTAAGTCTACACAACAGTATTTAAAAGGACTAAACTACTGTAATAAATGTACCCGTGCATAAGAAAACAATATTGCAATTACTGTTCTGCTGAGTAGGCATACAGTAAAGGCTGTCCTTCCTACAAACTGCATCGACATAACGTTTCTTTTATTGTTGTTAAAGGTAAGCGAAATGCTACGCAGGCAGCGGAACTGTACAGAAAACGATATCCTGACAAGAACCCATCTTCCTGGTGATTGTTTTCACGTCTTATTGCGATGCTTCAGGAAATGGGAAGTTTCAACCCACGACAACCCAACCGTCGTAGCACTGCCGAAGTTGCTGTTCTCGCTTCCGTTGCTATGAATCCACATCTGAGCACACGACACCTTGAACACGAGATTGGCATTTCTAAAGCCAGTGTACATCGTATTCTTACTCGTCACCGGTTCCGTCCTTACCATGTACACCTACATCGAGAATTGCATGGGAATGGTTTCCAGAATCGTGTACAGTTCTGTCAGTGGGCAGAGCAGCAAATCCTCGCCAACCCGAACTTCTTCTCCAATGTTCTATTTACCGATGAATGTTCCTTCTCAAAAACAAAGGATAGGAACATGCATTATTGGTCCAGCGACAACCCACGATGGCTTAGATAGGTGGAACATCAGTGTCAATGGAGAGTTCACGTCTGGTGTGGGATGCTTGCTACTATAATCATTGGCCCATACTTCATCAATGGTAGTGAAAACGGCGCATCGTATGCCAACCTCCTCACACGAATTCTTCCTCCTCTTCTGGATGAAGTGCCGCTAAGGACCAGAATACTTTTGTGGCATCAACACGATGGATGTCCAGCACATGATGCCTTGCGTGCACGTCGTGTTCTGAACCGCAGGTATCCTGCCCGATGGATTGGTCGAGGAGGAACAGTTAACTTCCCTGATAATGCATCCCCAAAGAAAAAAAGTCCAGAGAACTTAAATCAGGAGACCTAAAGACGTTGTCTATCGCGATATTCCAACAACTCTAGAGGACATGCAGGAGCGTATCAGGCTTTCTTGTAACTATCTTAAGCACGCTAAACTGGAAGCAGAAAATAATTCTTTCATTCAACGAGTGCACCAGTGTATCGGTGTCCAGGGTCAACACTTGGAGCACCTTTGAATGTTCTACTCCTGGGCAATGGTACAGGAAGACAAAGTCAATTTTGTGTTATGTTTTTACTTGGTTTTCATTTGTTTTCTCACAACTCCAGCAAGTGGAGGAGTTTGTGATCCCGGTCTCAAAGTCAATGTTGTGTTATGTAATTAATAACAGTTTTGTTACAGTGAATGGTACAGTGTGATACATTTTTATATAGATCTTTAGGAGAGGAAATGAATTACTGAATAAAAAATACGAGGTGCCATTTAAAAAAGTCATACCGCTGTTCATATTTTTGTAAAAAACAAAGCTTCAACGAAGGCAATCATGCTGATTGATGTCCTCAAGTCGACTAAAGAACATTTGATTGAAACATGTTGGAATCTGCATCTGGAGTTGATGTTCCACTGAGCGGTTCATACAATAAAGTCAGTATACGTAGCAGACTTAATCACACGACAACTATGGACGCGAGGGACGAAAGTTCTTTGAAATTAACTGCACCAGGAATACAGTCCCTTACGATCCACACCCTCATTCACAACTCTGAAGTACTGACTTTACTTCTGAGCCATGTGGTGCATTATGCTGATGCCAATACTCGAACGACCTTTTCATCTGAATCAGTAGTACTCACATAGTGCTTATTCTCTACGGTGCTGCTCCACAAATACCTTGGAAGTTCCAGCATTATTCTTTCCAAACTGATTTTATTATTAATAAAACTATTTTTGAGACACGTATTGTCTTTTACTGTTTAAAAGTAATTATGGACTAGTCATTGAAAGATAGAGTCAATTCTGAATAATACAGAACGCTACATATTTTTGTACAGTTCGTGTGAATTTAAAATCTGATGCAGAATATTTTGTTCCTATCGTTTGTTATTTATCCACAAGTAGTTATGCATTTCTTATTCGTAATGAGAAATCTTCCACAAAATTGGAGTCTGAGATTTTCATTAAAACGTACCGAGGACTGATGGCGCCGTTTTGGAAATCGTTTCGATCATTTGTAAATGTCACAACTATTTGTTATACAAACAAATTTAATACAAGAGAACGCGTGAGAAAATCATCTTTCTTTGCAGGATGTGCTGTATGTCAATGTAACCAAATAAATGAGGAAGATACAGTAATGTTTATTGCTTTTCCATGTTATTCAGCTGTGTGAAAGTTGAATGAGAGCTGCATTTATAGGCTATCATAGACCGACTCCAGATCACTCAATAACCCAGCATTTGTTCTCACGAAACGTAATGTAGAAGGAGAAAATTCTATGGCTGTGAGCAACGAGTCTAAGCAGTGGCACAGCTGGCAACAAAAGTATTTAAATTTACTTTGTACAAACTCTACATAAATATTACAAAATTTTATAAAAGCGTTATCTGTACTAAAAATAAATCTGTGAAAGCGTCCTGTCCCTCTGTCTTTGAACGCGCTGATCTCCAAACCTATGAGACCAATTTTCATTGGAGTTTCGCAGGTAAGTCGACCGTAGTTGGGGTACTGTATAGGCCTTAATTCATCAAAATCAAATGACGAGATTTAAAGTTTTACTGAAACTTTCTTCGCTGTCTCTCTGCTTGTCTGAACATGCTGCGTAATCTCCAAAACTTCTAACGAATTTTCATGGGATCTTCACTCGTCACTTGAGCGTAGCTAGGGGACACCGATAAGCTATGTGTCATAAAATCTGGATCACCAAAAAGAATGTCCATATGTAGAATAAACAATTAAGTATGTATGTATGTACGTACGAGTACGTGTGTTCCGTATCTACTTCGAAACCACTGAGCTGAGTTCAACCAAATTTGGTGCCCATATCACTTACTATCTAGGAAGAACGCCTGCGGGATTAATAACCAGCTACCTAGCAGAGGGGTGTGGGAGAAAGAAGTGCAGACCACGACGAGCGAATACTCAGAGTTTATTTATCCAGTATTTGAGGACTAGGACACTTAGTGACCTGCAATAATCTTTCCACATAATTTGCTACCAGTGTGGAGATTTTTCTCGCTTACAGCCCTCCCAAAATGAGGAAAGGAAAAAAGTATGTCACTGAGTACATTTTCGCCGTTCATGCAGTAACACTGCCGCATCACGCACGGCGTTCTACTTTATTTCTTCTTTACTACTAACTGTATTTACGTCACATTTTGCAGACAGTGTTTATGAGATCGTGTCTCCTGAAGCTGAATGATGATATCATTTTGAACGTATATTCAGTGCTGGATCTGGACACTGAGGTGTGTGGGAAAATTGCCTCATAGTGCATGACGTCTGAATTTATTACTTCTTTGGTTGTAACTCTGTTCGCAACACATTTTCTCCCAGTATCCACGAATGCCGCTGAATGTCTCTACAAAATTCCACTGAGGTGACAACAGTCACGTGACACCTCCCAATGCCGAGTCGGGCCTCCTCTTGCCCGGCATAGAGCAACAGTCCGCCTTGCATGGACTCAGCAAGTCGTTAGAAGTCCACTACGCAAATACCGTGACACGCTGCCTCTGCAGTCGTCCATGATTGGGATGATGTTGACAGTACAGGTTTTTGTACACGAACTGGCCTCTCTATTATTTCCCATAAATGCTGTATGGCTCTATACTGGCAGATCTGGGTGGCCAGATCATTCGCTCGAATTGTCCAGAATGTTATGCAAACCAATTGCTAATAGTCGAGACCCTATGAAATGGCACATTGTCACTCATATTAATGTCACGTTTTTTTTGGGAACATGAATTCCATCAATGGCTGACCATTCCGTGTAAACAGAGCCCACACTATTATTGAGCCACCGCCATCTCGAACAGTGCCTTGTTGACAGCTTGGGTCCATTGGTTCGTGGGGTCTGCCTCACATTAGAACCCTAAAATCAGCTCTTCTCAACTGAGCGGACTCATCTGACCAAGCTTTCCAGTAGTCTACAGTCCAGTCAGTATATTCAGGAGCACAGGCGAGGCGCTGCAGGTGATGTCGTGTTGTTAGAAAATGCACGCGCGTCCGTCCTCTGATGCCATAGCCCAATAACGCCAGATTTCACTGCAGTGTCCTAACAGATACTTTCACCGTACATCCCACATTGATTTCTGCGATTATTTCACGTATTGTTGCATGTCTTTTAGCGGTGATAAGTCTACGAGAAGCTCGGTGAAGGCATCGGCCATTGCATTGTGTATGGTGAGAGGTAATGTCTGAAAATGTGGTATTCTCGACGCACTCTTCACACTGTGGAACTCATTTTATTGCATTCCATAACAATTTTCGAAACGGAATGTCCCACACTTGTAGCTTCAGCGACCACTCCATGTTCAGAGTATGTTAATTCCTGTCGTGTGGCCATAATCGAGCCAGAAATATTTTCAAATGAATCACATGAGTACAAATGATAGCTGTGTCAAGCCCTTTTACACCTTGTGTAGGCGATATTACTGCCGTATGCATATGTGCATATCGCTATTCAACGACGTTTGTTATCTGAGTTGTAAGGTGGTGTGGTCTTCTGACCTTCATTTCTTACATATTCCGTCCTCATAATCGTATTCTGCACATCAAGACACTTCATTCGAACCCAAAATCCATAAGGTAGAGTCAATTTTGTATGAATTCATGTAAGCAATATGCAAATGTAATAAGTAAATCGCAAGTGCACACTGAGGTTGGAAAAGTCGAGGCTGGCGTACACAACATGAGAGCCACAAGAATTTTCTTTCTAAAGAGGCAACCAGCCCACTGGGAGGCCCATCCCTTCAGATGGATGAGTCAACACACACCTACTTTCGCCAGAGTGACCGCACAGAAAGAGCACAACTTTTGGCAGAGCGAAAGGATAATGACCCCTGTGTTCGACGTAAAAGCAAATTCCGCTACATTGTATGAGAGCGCCCATAAGACGTATTTTTTAATGACGGACTGCGTAGTTATGGAGTTCTCACAGGAGGACAGCATGCGCCTAACGGAGATGCTACATATTCCCAATCTGGTAGACTTGAACGAAACGTCATTCTCTCATTTAAAAGAGCAACGCTGATTGGCGGAATATTTCTGATGCAAAGAGCCAGAGGAGTAAGGGAAGACAGCGAATGATATACCCTAGCAATTTTTCCAGAAAAAGGGGCCGTTCCGTTGTCACTCTTGGAGCAGGAACACATAACGAGAGCGAGTTCGCTCCTACGTGTACGGAAAGAGCGAGGAACAAAGTCTCTCCTCAGTACCACGGGGAAAGCACCTTTGTTTGCGAATTGGAGTGATACTCTATATTGAGTCGCTCATGATTGTTGTTCACTGTGTGAACATGGACACAGTACTAGTTAAACTCCTGTGAGCGAATATTGAGTGGCATCTCAGTGGACTGGTTATCTGACTAGTGTACCACGCCAATAGACTAGGGGTGGGTAGGAGCCTTGACTTCATCAAGGCGTAGGGAGAGTTCGAGTGGCGAAGGTCAGTCCAGATAGAAAGAGATAGTTGTCTTATTTGTCAGCAGCGAGCGACGCTGGCAGCAATCGTTGCAGCTCACGGTATTGTGCGCTACAGTGTATGCGAGCCCCATCTTTCCTCCGTAACAGTACACTCCATTACATTTCTCACGCGACAGGGTTGACCGTACCTAGAAAAGTTTTTCAGGTTATGTAGGCGCGGCTCTCAGCCATTCTGCCGAGTAAATAATATTCTTAAAGAACCTTTCCATATGAGGCAATCTACTGTTCCGAAAAGAACCCAGAATCTTATTATTTATTGCGAAAAAAATTCTGAGAAATCAGGTGAAACTTTTTCTTTTAAATTAATATTTTTCGTTCGTCTAATGTTTTTCTTACACTAACTAGCAATATTCCAGTACCCAAGTATTCAACAATATAGAATATTTTTGTGTCTTTTCCTTACAGTGGATGACTCCAGAAGATATTTGTTGCTGAATGTTTTTCAAGAAGCTCTTATTGGTACATTATGAGCGTCTGTCTGACTTCTTTAATAGTGTGAGGTGGAAATTGTTTCTTGCAGGAGCCAAAGGGCACTTGTTGGCTCAATCCATTGTGCAACTTGACAAAACAAAAGCCACACACTCACAGAGTGTCTACCGCTGTAGAGGACAGAGAGGACGAGGAGGAGGAGGAGGAGGAGGAGGAGGAGGAGGAGGAGGAGGAGGAGTCCGCATCTCGTGGTCGTGCGGTAGCGTTCTCGCTCCCCACGCCCGGATTCCCGGGTTCGATTCCCGGCGGGGTTAGGGATTTTCTCTGCCTCGTGATGGCTGGGTGTTGTATGCTGTCCTTAGGTTAGTTAGGTTTAAGTAGTTCTAAGTTCTAGGGGACTGTTAAGTCCCATAGTGCTCAGAGCCATTTGAACCATTTTTGAAGAGGAGGAGGAGTAAAGGGTAAAGGAGGAGATGGAGTGGAGGAAGAGGAGATGGACATATAAACAAAAGAGAAGGACAGAGAGAGAGGCAAGAGGAGATGGAGAGAAATTGGATGGGAAAGGCAGACGAGATGGACAGAGAGTGGGGGAAGGAAACGATTAGCCTATAGAATTGAAATATACACATACCTGGGCGACACTAGGGAATCAGTTATTTGTCAATAAGTTTAAAAAATTAACAAATGTATGTTGTTAATAATTTGTTAGAAAATAACTGAATTCATATTAAATGAAAGCATCTGTTCACAAAGCATATCGCTGCCATACAGATCGATTTACGCAATGTTATATTTTATACCAATGAAGTGATCGATATACATCGGTATCGAACAGTTCATAACACAAATCAGGCATCACAGTACAGAACTTGGACTCTTACATGGTCTCGTAGAAAGTAACCGTGTGCCATGCACGATACCCTCGCCTGACGTGCCGTGTTGCAGAGCACGTGGTGTGGCAGCTGCGGCACTCGGAGGGCCGGGCGCGCGCGCTGCTGTCGCCGCTGCTGGGACGGCTGCCCGCGGCGCCCTGAGGCGACGACCCGCTGGCGGCGCTGTACGGGCGGCTGGTGGCGCGCCTGGAGGCGCCGCTCCAGCTCCTGCTGCGGCAGGGCGCGCTGCTGGACGGCGCCCTGGAGGAGCTGGTGGCGCGCCTCTTCCCGCTGGCCTACGAGCGCGCGCTGGGCGGCGGCGGCGGCGGCGCGCACCGCCTGGCGGCCGAGTACCGCGGGTGCCTGCGGAGGGCGGCGAAGGAGCTGCGGCCGGCGGGGGACGCGCCAAGCCGCCTGGCCACTCTCCTGCAGCGCGCCCTGCGGGCGGCCGGCGTGTTGAGGCAGGCGCTGCTGCTGGGCGCCCGCGTGCTCAGCAGCGCAGACTCGCTGCTCACCGGACAGGGCGGGCCGACATGTGCGTCCGCCGTCGCCAGCCCAGTTAAGCTGTACAGTAAGGAGGTCTTACGAAGGTAATCCCAAAAGTAAGGTCTATTTTCTTATAAATGCAGAACTCTGTTTATGTGACACTGTTGTTTAGAGTGCTTCACGCGCTATGTGTAAACATGCGCACGCCTCGCTCAGGCACTCAGTCTTGTCTTGGCAACCGGTGAGAATGGAGCTCCTGTTGGATGTTACAGCCAACTGCGAATTGCGAGCAGTTATTCGGTTTTTGAACGCAAACGGCACTGCGCCCATTGAAATCCATCGCCAATTGACGGAAGTGTTTGGAGTCGTGCATGTAAGTCAAAAATGTTCATAATACGTATAGAGAGTTTGCAGCTAGTCAGACATAAATTCACGGCGAACAAAGGGGCGGGACACCGTCAGTTTCTGAGGATACAGTGTTGAAGGTTGAGCAAACCATGCGCGAAGATCGGCGGATCACCCTGGATGATCTCTGCACGTTGGTTCCTGAGGTTTCCCGGAGCACCGCTCACAGAATTTTAACGGAAACATTAAACTACCGGAAGGTTTCCAGAATGAGATTTTCACTCTGCAGCGGAGTGTGTGCTGATATGAAACTTCCTCGCAGATTAAAACTGTGCGTCCGACAGACTCGAACTTGGGACCATTGCCTTTCGCGGGCAAGTGCTCTACCATCTCAGCTACTGAAGCATGACTCACGCCCGCTCCTCACAGCTTTACTTCTGCCAGTATCTCGTCTCCTACCTTCCAAACTTTACAGAAGCTCTCCTGCGAAACTTGCAGAAATAGCACTCCTGGGAAAAAGGATACTGCGGAGACATGGCTTAGCCACAGCCTGGGGGATGTTTCCAGAATGAGATTTTCACTCTGCGCTGTAAAGTTTGGAAGGTAGGAGACGAGATACTGGCAGAAGTGAAGCTGTGACTCGTGCTTCGGTAGCTCAGATGGTAGAGCACTTGCCCGCGAAAGGTAAAGATCCTGAGTTCGAGTCTCAGTCTGGCACAAAGTTTTAATCTGCCAGGAAGTTTCATACCGGAAGGTGTGTGCAAGATGGGTGCCACGCATGCTGACTGAGGACCACATCCGGCAACGAGTTGGTGCTTTCCGCGCATTTCTTCACCACCTTGCAGCCGAACAGGGAAACTTTCTAGACTCAATTGTCACTGGTGATGAAACCTGTGCGTACAATTTTACACCTGAGACCAAGGAACAATCGCGCTAGTTCATAACTTTCTGAACAACATGGCGGCGAGCTGGTATGAAATGGGCATACAGAAACTGCCACAACGTCTACAAAAATGCATCGGCAGAAATGGTGATTAAGTCGAAAAACAGCTAAATGTTCAAGCTGTAAACTGATGTAAACCTTTGTAGAAATAAACAGGTCTATGCACTTATAAAAAATAGGATCCCTTACTTTTGGGATTACCGTCGTAACTACGTATTTGACAGACCAGCTTGGGAAGCAGGCATGAAAACTGCGTGCCAGGGGCTTGCTTGGGGATAGTATTGTCTACCTAAACTGGTAACGAATAGCCAAAATCAGTAAACTTTGGGAACATGAATTCGATGAATGGCTATCCATTGTATTTGGTGAGATTTAGTGGGACACCCCCCCCCCCCCCCCCTTTCACGTGAGGTTGACTCCATAGTCGTTAAAAATAAAACATGCTTTTATTGAAGTGTTGCACTCAGTATTTAAAACAGAAAAAAACTTTGAATTTTTAGATATTTTTAAGTCAAGTGATTAAAAACACTTCATCTTAAACATGCCAGTGCTGAGAAGTATTTGGAAGGTCATGGAGACAATACTATTTTCGTGGAGCCTTTTTGTCCGTTTAACTGTTTTGATGGAACCGTAAAAAACTGATCTATTATTGGTGTATTTCATACATTAAATATCATTGAACCTAAATTTTCTTTGCGGTTGAAAGACAACATAGTTTTTGTTTTCCTTTGATCTGTAAGATCACACTCTGCATTCATGTCACCACTAAGAGAATTCGTGTCAGTGAACTTCAGCTTAGCTTCCTTCCACAAACAATTAACTTTTTCGCATCTGTGCTCTGACTTGATGGCATGCTGATTAACACACACGTTATAAAAGTTTTGATGCAAAATCATGTTGAACACAGTCACATCGGCCTTATACAGGGTGATTTTTTTCCACCGTGTACAAACTCTAGCAGCTGATCGATAGTAGGGCATGGAACCAAAGAAGTCTAATGAACTAATGTCTGGAAAGCATGGTTTCCACGCTAGACACCATTTATTCAGTCATACATTGTTACAATGACTGCGGTCTAATACCCGCTGTGTCAAAAATAGTTACTATGTGCCTCAACGTGTGCATGTATGTGCCGTAGCATGTTCTGTCTCACACTGGCCAGGCTGCATCCGAACAGTCTCAACGAGCATCTGTAATAGGGTCTCCATACAAGATACATTTAAGATGGCCCTATAACTGGAAATTTCGTGGGTTGAGATCCAAAGAAGAGGCAGGACATGCAACTTGGACCCCATCGTCAGACTGATCGACCAGCGTAGATATGAGTGAGATGCGTCCTGACGTTAATGGCGAAGTGAGATGGAGCACCATCATGTAGCAGCCACATAACGCTTCTTTCAGAAGGGGAGGCAAAGTCACCCACAAGAAAAGTCGACAGTTCCTGCCTGGTGGACGACGTTGAAGGAAGACTGGTCCCAAAGAACGGTCGCCAGTTATCATGGCCCACACATTCCGGCTGCACCGATGCTGATGGTTCGCTGCCACCATACCATGGAGTGTCTGCATTCTATCGTGAATATGACTGTTATGAAAGTTGAGGATACCAATCAGCGTAAAGGTAGTCTCATCTGCGAATAGGATGGATGACACAAATGTCAGAACAGTGATTGCCTGGTGAAGAAACCAGTGACAAAACTGCTCCCAATGTGGAGAGTCTGTCGCTAGAAAGCCCTCCACATGCTGTAAATGATAATGATACTTACAATGGAGAATGTCCCACACGGTCGTCTGGCTTACCCTGTAGTAGCGGGCGAACTGCCTGGTGTTGACACAGCGGTCGCCTTGCACAGTCTTACCCATCGCCTTCCTCAGTGTTAATCACATTTTCCTCCAAGTCTGGTGTCCAAGCATTTCGAGTATGTCCTTCATGATTTCCTGCTTCCTGATACGACACTGTCTCAGACAAACGGCGACACTATTACAATCATTAAATGGTGTCGTTGTTGTTGGCGGTGATAGCTCTGTGATGTAAACTTGCTGCCGCCGCCCGTTGCCATTTGCAGTTATTCCAGTATCATAGTAGTCCATCTCCTTCTTCCCTTCTTGCTGTCCTGCCTCTCTCTCTGCCATTTGCAGTTATTCCAGTATCATACTAGTCCATCCCCTTGTTCCCTTCTTCCAGTCCTGCCTCTCTCTCTGTCATTTGCAGTTATTCCAGCATCGTACCGGTCCATGTCTTCTTCCTTTCTTGTTGTCCTGCCTCTCTCTCTGCCATTTGCAGTTATTCCAGTATCACACTAGTCCAGCTACTTCTTCCCTTCTTGCTGTCCTGCCACTCTCCCTGCCATTTGCAATTATTCCAGTATCATACTAGCCCATCTCCTTCCTCCCTCCTTGCTGTCCTGGCTCTCTGCTATTAGCAGTTATTCCAGTATCATACTAGTCCATCTCCTTCTTCTCTTCTTGCTGTCACGCCTCTCCCTCTCTGCCATTTGCTGTTATTCCAGTATCATACTAGCCCATCTCCTTCCTCCCTCCTTGCTGTCCTGGCTCTCTGCTATTAGCAGTTATTCCAGTATCATACTAGTCCATCTCCTTCTTCTCTTCTTGCTGTCACGCCTCTCCCTCTCTGCCATTTGCTGTTATTCCAGTATCATACTAGTCCATCTGCTTCTTCCCTTCTTGCTGTCCTGCCTCTCTCTGCGCCATTTGCAGTTATTCCAGTATCATACTAGCCCATCTCCTTCTTCCTATCTTGCTGTGCTGCATCTCTCTCTGCCATTTGCAGTAATTCAAGTATCATGCTAGTCCATCTCCTTCTACGCTTCTTGCTGTCCTGCCTCTCGCTCTGCCATTTGCAGTTATTCCAGTATCATACTAGTCCATCCCCTTGTTCCCTTCTTGCAGTCCTGCCTCTCTCTCTGTCATTTGCAGTTATTCCAGCATCATACCGGTCCATGTCTTCTTCCTTTCTTGTTGTCCTGCCTCTCTCTCTGCCATTTGCAGTTATTCCAGTATCACACTAGTCCAGCTACTTCTTCCCTTCTTGCTGTCCTGCCACTCTCCCTGCCATTTGCAATTATTCCAGTATCATACTAGCCCATCTCCTTCCTCCCTCCTTGCTGTCCTGGCTCTCTGCTATTAGCAGTTATTCCAGTATCATACTAGTCCATCTCCTTCTTCTCTTCTTGCTGTCACGCCTCTCCCTCTCTGCCATTTGCTGTTATTCCAGTATCATACTAGTCCATCTCCTTCTTCCCTTCTTGCTGACCTGCCTGCCTCTATGCCATTTGCAGTTATTCCACTATCATACTAGTCCATCTCCTCCTTTCCCATTTTGCGGTCCTGCCACTCTCTCCGCCATTTTCAGTTATTCCAGTGTCATACTAGCCCATCTCCTTCTTCCCTTCTTGCTGTCCTGCAACTCTCTGCCATTTGCAGTTACTCCAGCATCATAACGGTCCATGTCCTTCTTCCCTTCCTGCTGCCCTGCCTCTCTCTTTCTCTGCCATTTGCAGTTATTCCAGTTGTGGGCGTCCCTTAACCTGTTGGAGGCTGTCAAAGCTGACACCAGTGCTGCTGCCACATCCGTCACAGCCAGTGCTGCCTGCTGCAACGCCTCCACTGCCGTCTCCTTTCCTGTGGGTGAACTCAAATTTGGAGCCATCAACACTGGTCTTATAATTCAGCCTCTCACAGGGGTGTGAGCACCGCTCTCATTTGTGGTCTCACCACTTCCCACCCTACATGCTGATGGCAGTGTATCACAATTTGAAGATGTACGTAGACCATAAAAGAAACTGATGTGAAAACACTGCTCATTTCTTTGTGAAGGAAGAGGTGTGCTGTAGCTATGAACGTTGTGTGTACATCGTTTCGTAATTTGCGTGTGAAGTTTGTGTTTGATTCTGCCATTAGAGACCACGTGGCATGCTAATATGACACCAGTTGCCTGTCAGCTGTACCCCCTGAAGGAACTAGTGAATACACAGGCCAAAGCACCGGTCTTCACTGGCCACTTGTGCATTGCTAATTCTACTGTACTTTGTCATCCTAGTGTGTGTACCGTTTGAGCAGAAAATTATTGTTCTCAGATTACAACAACTACGTCTCATCACTTGTCTTAATTTTTTGAAAAAACAAATGCCCTCATTTTGCAGTTCAATCATCTCACAAAAGTGTCCAAGCACCATAGTTTTTGCTTGGAAACAAGGTTTGTGGGACAATTTTTGCACACACCTTTCTCTTTTTAATAGGATTTTGGAGAGCCTATTACAAACACAGTTTAGGGATGTTGCTAGACTGATTTGTGACAACAACAATGCTGATGAGATGTGACCACACTTCCCACTGTTCAACACAGTCTGCTTACAACTGACTGGTCAGATGCACATCTATTGTTGAATTTTGTTAGTGCAAGCTGCGACCCTAATACTCCACTGATGATACTAATTTACCAGCAATAAAATCATTTTCTGTACTTTTTGGATGAATGGTGTATTTAACTATTTCAAGTACAAGTGCAAATACAGGGTGTTTCAAAAATGACCGGTATATTTGAAACGGTAATACAAACTAAACGAGCAGCGATAGAAATACACCGTTTGTTGCAATATGCTTGGGAGAACAGTACATTTTCAGGCAGACAAACTTTCGAAATTACAGTAGTTACAACTGTCAACAACAGATGGCGCTGCAGTCCGGGAAACTCTATAGTACGATATTTTCCACATATCCACCATGCGTAGCAATAATATGGCGTAGTCTCTGAATGACATTTCCCGAAACCTTTGACAACGTGTCTGGCGAAATGGCTTCACATGCAGATGAGATGTACTGCTTCAGCTGTTCAATTGTTTCTGGATTCTGGCGGTACACCTGGTCTTTCAAGTGTCCCCACAGAAAGAAGTCACAGGGGTTCATGTCTGGCGAATAGGGAGGCCAATCCATGCCGCCTCCTGTATGTTTCGGATAGCCCAAAGCAATCACACGATCATCGAAATATTCATTTAGGAAATTAAAGACGTCGGCTGTGGGATGTGGCCGGGCACCATCTTGCACAAACCACGAGGTGTTCGCAGTGTCTTCTAAGGCAGTTTGTACCGCCACAAATTCACGAAGAATGTCCAGATAGCGTGATGCAGTAATCTTTTTGGATCTGAAAAATGGGCCAATGATTCCTTTGGAAGAAATGGCGGCCCAGACCAGTACTTTTTGAGGATGCAGGGTTTGATGGGACTGCAACATGGGGCTTTTCAGTTCCCCATATGCGCCAGTTCTGTTTATTCACGAAGCCGTCCAGATAAAAATAAGCTTCGTCAGTAAACCAAATGCTGCCCACATGCATATCGCCGTCATCAAACCTGTGCACTACATCGTTAGCGAATGTCTCTCCTGCAGCAATGATAGAGGCGCTGAGGGGTTGCCGCATTTGAATTTTGTATGGATAGAGGCGCTGAGGGGTTGCCACGTTTGAATTTTGTATGGATAGAGGTCTAAACTGTGGCGCATGAGACGATACGTGGACATTGGCGTCATTTGGACCGCTGCTGCAACACGGCGAACGGAAACCCGAGGCCGCTGTTGGATCACCTGCTGCACTAGCTGCGCGTTGCCCTCTGTGGTTGCCGTACGCCGTCGCCCTTCCTTTCCAACACGTTCATCCGTCACGTTCTCAGTCCGTTGAAATTTTTCAAACAGATCCTTTATTGTATTCCTTTTCGGTCCTTTGGTTACATTAAACCTTCGTTGAAAACTTCATCTTGTTGCAACAACAGTGTGTTCTGGGCGGTGGAATTCCAACACTAGAAAAATCCTCTGTTCTAAGGAATAAACCATGTTGTCCACAGCACACTTGCACCTTGTGAACAGCCCACGCTTACAGCAGAAAGACGACGTACAGAATGGGACACCCACAGACTGCATTGTCTTCTATATCTTCCACATCACTTGCAGCGCCATCTGTTGTTGAAAATTGTAACTTCTGTAATTTCGAAAGTTTGTCCGCCTGAAAATGTACTGTTGTCTCAAGTATATTGCAACAAACGGTGTATTTTTATCGCTGCTCGTTTAGTTTTTATTGCCGTTTCAAATATACCGGTCATTTTCGAAACACCCTGTATAAATATTTTTTATGCACACACAAGGTAAAAATATTGTGGTCAAATTGGAGGTAATTATAAATAATTACACTCAAGATATTTTTGCATTAAACTAACCACTGTGTTATTCACTTATGTTAGATGATAAATTGAAGCAGATTCAACCACCAAACAATTATACTGTTGTTGTGAGAATGGTGGTGTGGCTCCACCTGCTGTTTACTGAAGTGGAACAATACAGGAGTTTCACTCAAGACAGTTTACAACTAACGAAAACATTAAAAGCCTATAAGAGACAGTCTTGCACAGTCCTGGATGAAAGGTTTGTCAAATACGTAAATAAATAAAAAGCAAACTTTTCCTCTTATAAATGTTACTATATGAAACAAATTATTGTAAAAAGTATTTTATCAACATTCTTTTTTTCCCTACATAACAATCTTAACATTTTAAATATATGGCGAACTCAATATCCCCATTGTGACATGTAGGAAACACACAGATCTTTTAACAGAAGTGTTCACATGTACAGCAATGACAGGTGCCTTTTTTATTAAATTTTTTTATTTACTGGAAACAAATGAAATAAATCCAGACTGTCATACAGAGTACAATGCCCCAGGGTGTAAATACAGAAATATTAAATGGTGTAGAACTTTGGTTCTGTCATTTTTCCCCTACATTTGAGGCTTTAATGAAGCAAATTGGTTCCACACATATCATTCAAAGTATTTCCATTGATGGGCACTACTTTCTCCCATCTTTCGGGAGTGTATGAATCCCGTGTCAAAAAGTGTTCATCTTTTGAAGCGATTCACAAATCGATCCAATTTGTGACTTCTTCATGAGATCGGAAGTGTTGGTTAGCCAGGCCATGCACAATTGATCTAAACAAGTGACAGACAGAGGGCGCAATGTCTGGAGAATACGGCAGGTGAGGTAGGACCTCCTATTGTAACGTTTCCAAGAACAGTTTGACCTCTTTCTCAACGTAGGGTCGAGCATCATCATGTTGCAAAATCACTATATCCTTCCTGTCAATGTGCTGCGGCCATTTGTCTTTTAATGCTCTGCTCTAACACATTAACTGCATTTGATAATGAGCACCTGTGATTGTTTCACTTGGTTTTAACACCTCGTAGTACAGGACGTCAAAGTGGTCCCACCAAATGCAGAATATGATCTTGGAGCTACGAATATTCAGTTCTGCCGTCGATGTGGAAGACTGATGGGATATCCCCACAATTTTTTGCATTGCATTTCTGAATTTGTTCTCAAAATGGCTTGCTGTGTCACTCCCACTAATTGTGCCAATTCTTCTAGAGTTTGATGCGAGTCTTCACTCAGCAATGTCTCCAATGCTACAACTTGGGAAACATTCTCTCTTCCACCACTATGCCAGACTATGATGTTAAAATCAACGGTCTTGAAGCATTGAAACCACTCACAACATGTTCTTTCACTAATTGCATTTCATTACTGTATGTACTTGAGAACATTCAATGAGACTCAACCACTGTTTTCTTCTTATTGAAACAAAACAGTAACACCTCCAGCAAATGACGAGAATTAGGCTCATAAACTGACATTTTCAGTCGAGAACAACTTTAGGATACAGACACAAATCAACTAATGTTTGAATGAAGTTATGTTGACCAAGGTCCAAGGTAACTGCCTGATGGCTGCGATCTGTTTCTTTCAACTGCTACTTACCGTTGTCACCACCTATCAGCAAGCCGCGGAAACAAAGTTTCACACCTTATAATTAAAAGAAAACTTATCTTGCAAGCTATTGTGTTTGTTGCATTCAAACCCCACTAGAAACACACACACAGGACTCACCGCCAGCTGAAGCACTCTTTTGTGTTGGCAGGGCTACAAGGACAGCAGCCTTAGGCAAATTCCTGGTCAAGGTAGCATTGCGACTGCTTCACGAGCACCTTCAGTCTGACCAAATGTATCTGTGTCTACTTTTACCAGAGAACGCTTCTGTAGGATGTCTCCGACACGCATGAAAGCTTCCTGCAGTCATCTGACAGCAGGAGTAGCTGTAAAATTAGCGGTACAGTAAAAATATCTTAGCTCTAAAGTCTCAGAACATAAGAAAAGGATTTGGGAGAGGGTGCAGGTTTCTAAATTTTGCTGCAGCTGATTTTAAAAAGGGCGTTCCGTTTTAGGGCGTTGCTGCAGCATATATACAACGTAACGTGACTTATATGCGAGTACATAAACAGTAAGATGCAGGCAAGGGATTAGTGTGGTATCCGTTTATATCCGACGTGTGTTCGGTAAATGTCTAAACGTGGCATATTACCAAATGCGTCGAAAAGGGACCAACGTGCTGTTATTGTTTCCTTCACTGCCGAAGGATAAGCAGCGGTAGACGCCCTTCAGAGAATGAAGAATGCGTGCGCTAAGGGCTGCTGGTGCTTCACGATAACGTACGTCTCCACATCGCACATGCCGTGACGCATTTGTGCCAACTACTGATCTCTGCCCCATGTGATTGTCATACCTTTCGTCCCTTCAGAAAAGCCACTGAAGGGTGGACGATGTGCAGCACGCAGCAACGGACTTATTCACGCAGCAGGACACCGTGTTTCATCAACATGGTGCACCGATGGGACGAGTGCCTCAATGCTCACGGGGATTTCGCCGGATTGAAATATCGTTTCTGGATTGTACGGCCTTCGAACGGAAACATTTTGATCAATCCTTATATGAAGACCTTATCTTGATAATGTTTCCGTGTATGTATTGGAGTAAGTAAAAGTCGTAAAACATAAACGCTCCTTTTGTGTAAGAACCTGACGCTGTGGACAGAAACGGAGACTCATTTGTTACAAAAGGGTGAAAAACATTTTTCAGTAATCGTCAGGAAACTATTCTTCCTGCCAAACTAACATTCTCTCCTCTTCTGCTGAGGAAGCAGTGAACCAAATGGCCCACAATGAAACAAGAACCAGGAAATCACTGTAGAACTGTAGCTGTGTCGCCTGTAAAAAGGACTGTCAATACGTTTCACCTGGCCAGATGTAAAAACTTTAATAATCGCATTAAAACTACGAATTTCGTAAAAATTACACCAACTACGTATTACAAGAGTAATACTAATATAATTCGTTCAGTTGTTAAAATGAGTACTTGATTTTTGATTACGAATGAGAAAAACTGCAAATGTCAGCTGCTCTTCGCATCGTGTTTAATGATAGAAACTCAGATTTTCGTCTACATCATACTGCGCAAGCCACCTAATTGTGTGTGACGGAGGGTACTTTCGGTACCCCTATCTGATCCCTCCAGCCCTGTTCCACTCGCGAATACTGCGTGGGCAGAATGATTGGCGGTAAGCCTCTGTATTGGCTCTAAGTTCTCTAATTTTCTCCGCGAGGTATGTGGAGGGAAGTAATATGTTGTCCGACTCCTCTTGAAAAGTGTTGTCCCGAAATTTCTGTAGTAAATCTCTCCCTGATGTAAAACGCCTGTCTTGTAACGTCTGCCAGTGGAGTTTGTTTAGCATCTCCGTAATGGTCTCTCGCCAGCTCTTCGTTGGAACTTGTGTCCTAACTGACAGGGGTCCCAGATGGATGGACAATACTCAAGAATCAGGCGAACAAGCGCCTTATAAACCACTTCTTTCGTTGCTGAGTTAGACTGATCGCAAGAATCGTAAGGAAATAGGAGTCTGGTGTCTGCTTTTCCCATTATCTCTTTTACGTGGTCATACCTCTTAAGGTCGCTCTGGATAGTTACGCCTATCGGATATTTTACGGCATATGCTATTTCCAGGTGCTTGTCATCAAAGGTATAGCTGTATAGTTGCGGATTTCTTTTCCTACTTATGTGCAATGTTACATTTATTTACGTTCAGGGTCAACTGTCAGAGCCTGCACCACTCATCGAATCTGTGCAGGCCGTTATGCAAATTCGTACCATCTTGTGGCGTTGCTACTGTGGTATAGACAACTGCATCATCTGCGAATAGCCTTGAAAGGCATCCCACGCTTATATATATATATATATATATATATATATATATATATATATATATATATATATATATATATATATATATATATATAGTGTAAACAGCAACGGTACTATAACACGTCCCTGTGGTACCCTGCATATTACCTTTACATCTGCCGATTTTGTTCCTTTCCCCTTCATGTGGCTTACGCTGTTAGTTATTGGTGAAACCTGATAGGCAAGAGAAGGCAGGATTTGGTTACGATTGTGGACGGGGCCGTAATCAGTTACTATTGATTGCCTTTTACAGTTATACACAATTTATTTTAAACCAGTAATTCCATACTCAACAATAAATAAAAAATACCACACGTTATTAATGAAGGAGTAAACGACTCTCTAAATAAGAGTTTTCAGTGTGTTAGAATTTAGCAAATCACCATTAAATACAGATACAGCAGATAATGTTTTAAAAGCAAGCCACTGTGATCTGGGCAGAAAGTCTTACACGCCAGGAATGGCAATATATTAAGAATTGTATAAGAACTAGCTGCAATTCACAACATACTGGTATTGGAATGTTAAAGGTAAGTCGCCGCAAACACAGAAGAAGGCATCAGAGGCCAGGAATGACAAATTAGAATTTTAAGGCAAATGGCCACAATCACGCCAGGAACGGCAATAATATAAAAGTTTAGAAATCTGCTGTAAAACAGCAAATACAATAGCAAAGGTTAATTAAAAAACAACGCGTGAAATAAGATGATGTTAAGGTTTGTGTTACAAAGTTAACCAACCCCTGAACACTACACTGCTAGATTTATTCCAGAAGGCGACCAGAACTATTAACTAGACAAATATAACCTTTGATGTAGGCATTACAAGGTATTGTAATAAATAATAGAATACTAAAACACAAGGACCAGTACATAAGTTCCCTAAAGGGTACTGAGGCACATCATACCCGCAGAAGTCGTGGGCTGAAGGAGCGTAACACAGAAGTATTGGCCATCAGTCCTTTTGGAACACACATGTCTTACAAGAACCAAGGGGCCACAGACGGTGCTCCAGGAATCGACCTCAGAGAAGCTCCGGCAACAAACACTTTCGCGAGCGATGAGATTGACAGCCAAGAGTTGCATTCACTTCACGAGATGGTAATTCAGACGAATGACTAATGGTAATCTTGGTGACGTCAGATAAACCAAATGCAACGATGGAACAATACGCCAAAGCTGGAACCGGCAGTCTGTATTAGGTCCCCAGAATACTGTGTTTAGAGCCCCCGGAACGAGAAAGCAATCACTACAACCGGAGTAGAAGAATCAACAGCCGGCCTACGATCAAGAAAGCTTCCAAAACTACGCGCTTTACTAGACAGCAGAGAAAAGGCGAGGAAACTTACACTGCCGTTACACACACTAACCCCCAGGGCAGGTAACTGGGACGTTAGCGGCCTCCAGGCAAAAAAAAAAAAATACCGTTTGTTGAACTTAACGCATTGTAACAAGTCGAGGAAAGCTAATCAGATATGCCTTTCCCAAGCACTCCACTCGCTACTCTTCGCGTCGGCGAAACTACGAGCAGCAACACGAACCCAAGTCACTGGAGAATCGCGAGATATCACATTGGTGGAGGTTTCTGTACATGGATTGAAATGCACTGACCTTAAAGCTTGCTGGATCCGGTTTACGACGAGGTCGTACTCCCTCGTGAACACAGTCCTTCCATCCGGCAGTTCACGCGTACCACCAGCGGCCCAGACGTGTTGTGGCACTGTGCGGACCTGGCTCCTCCTGAGTCCCCAACCGAACTGGCCAACTCACACGACCCAGAAAACCAACGACGTCTCCCCAAAGATGGGGCAACAGTTACTACATATCGATAACAGCTGCAGATGCCACTAGCTGGCAGGCAACCCTTGCGAAACAGAGTGGCGCCAGTCAACACGAGAAGCTGACAAACAAACGCAACCGTGCCAACTAAACGATACTGTCTGGCCTCAAACAGCGGGCGGAAACTGTACGTTGTAGAACAGCACCAACGTGACCGCAGCACGGCTCAGTTGGTGTCACACGCAAGCATGGTGGAGGCAGGGCGTGCATTGTGGAGGAGGAAATTATTGTTTAACGTCCCGTCGACAACGAGGTCGTTAGAGATGGGGCACAAGCTCGAATTAGGGAAGGATAGGGAAGAAAATCGGCCGTGCCCTTTCGAAGGAACCATCCCGACATCTGTGTGAAGCGATGTAGGGAAATCACGGAAAACCTAAATCAGGATGGCCGGACACGGGTTTGAACCGTCATCCTCCGAAAGCGAGTCCAGTGTGCTAACCACTGCGCCACCTCGCTCAGTGGCGTGCATGGTCTGTATGTAGACAGTCCACGTGACCACTGCCTAAGTCTGACGTCAGCGTGCAATTATCACTCACAGACAGCAGGCGGCAGCAGTGGCAGTGGAGGGTACATGAAAGATGTCAAGGGAAGCGGAAAACAATACAGTCGTTGAAACTTCCTGACAGATTAAAACTACGTGCCAGACCGAGACTCGAACCCGGAACCTTTGCCAGTCGTTGACATAATCTACATCTACATCTACATCCATACCCTGCAGCCACCTAAGGTGTGTGGCGGAGGGTACCCTGAGTACCACTATCGGTTCTCCCTTCTATTCCAGTCTCGTATTGTTCGTGGAAAGAAAGACTGTCAGTATGCTTCTGTGTGGGCTCTAATCTCTCTGATTTTATCCTCATGGTCTCTTCGAGATATATACGTAGGAGGGAGCAATATACTTCTTGCCTCTTCGGTGAAGTATGTTCTCGAAACTTTAAAAGCCCGTACCGAGCTACTGTGCGTCTCTCCTGCAGAGTCTTCCACTGGAGTTTATCATATCTGTAGCGCTTTCGCGATTACTAATTGATCCTATAACGAAGCGCGCTGCTCTCCGTTGGATCTTCTCTATATCTTCTATCAACCCTATCTGGTACGGATCCCACACTGTAGAGCAGTATTCAAGCAGTGGGCGAACAAGCGTACTGTAACCTACTTCCTTTGTTTTCGGATTGCATTTCCTTAAGATTCTTCCAATGAATCTCATTCTGGCATCTGCTTTAGAGGCTATCAAATTTATATGATCATTCCATTTTAAATCACTCCTAGTGCGTACTCCCAGATAATTTATTGAATTAACTGCTTCCAGTTGCTGACGTGCTATTTTGTAGCTAAATGATAAGAGATCTATCTCTATGTATTCGCAGCACATTACACTTGTCTACATTGAGATTCAATTGCCATTCCCTGCACCATGCGTCAATTCGCTGCAGATCCTCCTGCATTTTAATACAATTTTCCTTTGTTACAACCTCTCGATACACCACAGCACCATCTGCAAAAAGCCTCAGTGAACTTCCGATGTCATCCACCAGGTCATTTATGTATATTGTGAATAGCAACGGTCCTATGACACTCCCCTGCGGCACACCTGAAATCACTCTTACTTTGGAAGACTTCTCTCCATTGAGAATGAGATGCTGCGTTCTGTTATCTAGGAACTTTTCAATCCAATCACACATCTGGTCTGATAGTCCATATGCTCTTACTTTGTTCATTAATCGACTGTAGGGAACTGTGTCGAATACGGAAATGGAGCGATTTACCCGACGTCCAAAGGGATATGATCATTAGTACTCGTGCCAAGGGTTGAAGCTCTTCCGAAAAGGCTAAGTTTGTAAATGGTTAAATTAGACCAGGCGTGGCGCCGGCCGCGGTGGCCGTGCGGTTCTAGGTGTATCAGTCCGGAACCGGACTGCTGCTACGGTCGCAGGTTCGAATCCTGCCTGAGACATGGATGTGTGTGATGTCCTTAGGTTAGTTAGGTTTAAGTAGTTCTAAGTTATAGGGGACTGATGACCTCAGATGTGAAGTCCCATGGTGCTCAGAGCTATTTGAACCATTTTTGAACCAGGCGTGGTAAAAACGAGGAATCCATATCGGTGGCGATGCAAGCCTGGTGCACCGTGGGCCTAACTCGACATGGCTGAGCGCCCGGCAGACAGACGTGCGACTGTTCTGGAACTGACTGCTCAGCAGAACCCCCGACGGTGTCCCATCCACGACCGTCCAGCGAACGGCGCTACTTGTTGGCTTGAGCAGCATGCGCCCGCTTCCTGCGCCCGTGGCGTCTGCTGTTTGCCATTCACTGGCGACGAAGGGTGGAGTTTGCACGCCAGTACTGCAACTGGACGTCCACCGAGTGGCCTTTTCAGGTAAATCACGTTTTACGCTTCATCTGAATGAGACATTTGAAAGCAGGTACCCTTCAACAGTCATGGGAATGGTCCAGGCCGGGGGTGGGGTGGGGGGGGGGGAGGGGGTGCAATGTTATGACCTGGAAATCTTTCCGTTGCCTTCCGTGGGTGATCTCGTCATTCTGGAAGGCACAGTCGATACAAACAAGTATGCATCCACCACTGTGAACCGTGTCGACTTCTATATGCAGTTCGTTTTCCTCAGCACCACGCCATCTATCAACAGTACAATGCAACTTGTCACACAGTTGGCAGTGTACGTGTGTAGTTCGAAGAGGACCAGGTCGCCAAACTCCACGGATTTAAAACCAGTCGAGAATCTGGGGGACCACTTGGATCGGTGTGTTCGCATCACGGATCCTCAACCTAGATACCTATTGCAGCTCGTCTCGCCATTGGAGTTGTGGTAGCATGTGGAGTGCGAAAAAAGTAAACAATATTATTAAAATGCTGAAATGGCCCTGAGCACTATGGGACTTAACCCTAGAACGTAGAACTACTTAAACCTAACTAACCTAAGGAATCACACACATCTATGCCCGAGGCAGGACTCGAACCTGCGACCGTAGCAGCCGCGTGTTTCCGGACTGAAGCGTCTATAACCGCTCGACCACAGAGGCCGGCAAACCTGACGTCCTGCTATGGCTAATGTACAATGAGGGGCAAAATAATAATTTAGGCAAAATAATAATTTAGAGTCCAAGAACAGAGCACTGCCAATCCCCAAGTTCAGAAGAGCCAGTATTCACATCTCAGCGATTTGTGGAGAATCAGCTTGCTGTTTACGACTGCAAATAGAAGCAACACAATAGTTAGGATACAGTATTTGTCAAGATACATTTCAATTTAACTCATCCTTTCACTTCGTTTGGAAATCATATTTCGACCGTTTCTACGACTTCGAATAATAAGAATTCCACGTCGGTAGAATTATTTCGACCAAAGTTGGCCGTCAGTGACGGACCGGCGAGGACGCGTGGTCGCCGCCCCGCCGGCCTCGTGGCGTTCGCGAGCGCGAAACGCTTACTACAAGCTCACTGCAATGACATAACGAACTCCTTTAGGAAGAACACTACCAATATTACATTCCAAGCCGAATATCCGAGACCGCGAGCACACGAAGTAGAAAACTTGTTGCGTGACGAACTGCGTCTAGATCCACAGGACGCAACTGGTATTCACTTTTCGCACACAGCCAGCGTAGTCAATATTTAGATGATTGACGAAGAATAGTGCACTGCCGACAAACCACAGTTTACGCACTTTGATGGACATACCGGCGCTGTTACCGCTGAACACGCAGGCAGGGGTATAAGGACACTTCCGGTATTCGTGTGACTTTTTGAGGTATCCACGAAGTCCGTTATCCCCCCCTTATATATGGTATCTGTTCTCTAGGACATGTCCGAAAGAACAGATACCACAGATACCATCGGTGACCATGCAGCTCGTTAGAATGATATTACAATGAAATGAACACCCATAGCTGCTTACAGGCGTTGAGATACGTCAACGTGGACAGATGAAAATGTGTGCCCCGTACCGGGACTCGAACCCGGGATCTCCTGCTTACATGGCAGACGCTCTATCCATATGAGCCACCGAGGGCACAGAGGATAGTGCGACTGCAGGGATTTATTTCTGGCACGCCTCCTGCGAAACCCACATTCTCAACGTATTGTCCCGCACTACATTCGTAGTGCCCCCGCCCATTATACTCATTCGTCGCGGCGCATTGCCGATTCCCGTAAGAGTTCGGGCACTGTTTGTGCATTCGCACAATGTGGATTTCGCAGGAGGCGTGCCAGAGATAAATCCCTGCAGTCGCGCTATGTGCCCTCGGTGGCTCAGATGGACGCCGGCACGGTAGCTCAGCGTGCTCGGTCAGAGGTTTAGCTGCCCTCTGTAATAAAAAAAAAAAAAAAAACTGAGATAATCGAGCAACAACAAACTTTAACGGATGTCTTACGACGTCCGCCACAAGCAGATGCAACGAACAAAATGAAAATGAGATTTTAAAAAAATGGATAGAGCGTCTGCCATGTAAGCAGGAGATCCCGGGTTCGACTCCCGGTCGGAGCACATATTTTTATGTGGCCCCGTTGACCTATGTCAACGACTGTAAGCACCTAAGGCTGCTCTTTAATTGTAATTCCCCCTCTTAAGCCCTACGGGACTGTCATTAGCCACGTGGCTGAGAAATGGCAGACTCAACGGAGTAAACGGGTCAAAATCTAAATGACGAAGAGTGTTCCTTCATACTTAAACACCGCCGGTTGTCGTACAATTATCGCGTACGATGGACAACCGCGCACATGCTCAGGAAGCAGCCAGGAGAGTCACGTTCGCTCTGATTATTTGCAGCGGCGGATCGCCAAGAGTCCTTCAAGAGAAGCGGCACAGCACGTTCCTCCATCGTTCCTGCCAGTTACTTATGTACATCTGCGACGTCGGGCGGCGGGGATCGGGACATGCTGCCACCGCAGGCGTGTGAAGGAGTTGTTGATGAGCCACATACCGTCCTCCTCTTGCAGACGGAGTCGCCTGCTTGACCTGAACAGCAATTGTCACCTCACAACGAGCGGCTGGATGTTGATTCACGAGTCGTGCCAACCCGAACTTTCCTCTCTGAAGGCGCCGAGGAGTCGGATCTACATCCACATTCTGTCACGGAGACACGCCGTCTCGGGATTGTCTCTTGTGGGCAGGTGCAAACGATCATACAGATTTCGACAGTGTCGTGGATGTCCGTGCTCCGGAGTTGTAGACCGACGGTGCTCACTCTTAGGAAGAAGAAAAGTCCGTCGTCGCAGTTCCTGACACCAGTGCTGGGATGGAGGGGCGATGGAACACCGACGCAGCCGCGAGGAATCGTAACAAGAGGGGCTTCTTTGATAGCCGATGAACCACACCGACAGCCTCTCTCCAGTAACTCGTGGGCGGACGACTCTTTGGTGGGCACATCACATGCACAAGAGGGGGAGTTACATAATCCTAACCATCTCCTGCGGACAACATGGTAATGGTAACGTCAGGGTGGCGTTAGGGTGAGCGAACCCGTCGCCACCGGGTACACCGATGACTGACGCTGCCATCGAGGGCGAACGACAGTCATGTCGATACGTGAAGATTAACATCAATATCATCCAGTTGCGCGAGAATCTTGCATTGTTACGCGACACACATTATTCAACCGACACTGAGGTGGCCTTATTGCAGGAAATATACGTTCTTGGCTTCCAGGACATCTGCGGATGCACGACAAGCGTATCACATGCGTTGGATACAGGCAGTGGCCTCGCAAAACTTTTCAAAGGAAGTTTAATAGCGACCGATATGTTACCTATCAAATGCCAGGGGCATGGCTCTTATAATCCCAGAGGTACTCCTCTCAATGATTACGCAGCGTCCGGTACCAACAAAAGGCGTGAACGTTCCTCAGTTCTTTACTGAGGAATTAACACAGTTGTGCTCAGGCAGGATAGATGATATGGTGATCGGGGGCAATTTTATTGTACAATTCGCTATGACAAAATTCCTCAGCATACACTATGCCCAGAACTCGGCACTGTCATTTGCGAGCTCGATTTGATAGACACTTGGATCGTCATCTGTGCTGATAGGGTTTCGCGCACTTAACGGAACATTCATCATGCAGAATTAAAAGGATGTATACATCCCGCTCTCTCGAGGATGCGGTCAAGGCAGCCGAGTTGTGGCCAGCTGCATTTACTGACCACACTGCTTACGCCTGTACAATCAAGCTTCGACGACAACTACTATGGCGTAGCCGCTGCCCGCTCACCTGATCTCACCGGAATGTCAACCGGCAGTTGGAGACACGTATAGATTGTGCCTATGACGATTACTTGCGTACACATCTGCCTTACAGTAATGGCTGGACTGTGCAAATCCGAGCCTTTGAAGTACCTTGAAGACTTTTAGTGGGGAAGTTGAGATATGTAGGTGCAGCACTGCAGAGTTTTATGGTTCAAAAGGCTCTGAGCACTATGGGACTTAACATCCATGGTCATCAGTTCCCTAGAACTTAGAACTACTTAAACCTAACTAACCTAAGAACATTACACAACACCCGGTCATCACGTTGCAGCCGCCGGGAATCGCAGAGTTTTACTACGCCATCCTCAGGAAGTGTTCCGTTATGCCACAATCACGGGCTCGACAGATGACTGTCAACCGAGCACGTCAACTCTGTGAAGGGACCATCATTTGTACTCGTCAAATGGTTGGAATCACCAACGACTGCCCTCCATGTCCCACATTGTTGTTGTTGGAGTCTTCAGTCCTGAGACTGGTTTGAAGCAGCTCCTTATGCTTCTCTATCTCTCTGAATCTGCTTATTCATCTCTTGGTCTCCCTCTACGATTTTTACCTTCCACGCTGCCCTCCAATACTAAATTGGTGATCCCTTGATCCTACCAACCGATCCCTTCTTCTAGTCAAGTTGTGCCACAAACTTCTCTTCTCCCCAATTCTGTTCAATACCTCCTCATTAGTTATGTGATCTACCCATCTAATCTTCAGCATTCTTCTGTAGCACCACATTTCGAAAGCTTCTATTCTCTTATTAACCAAACTATTTATCGTCCATGTCTCACTTCCATACATGGCTACACTCCATACAAATACTTTCAGAAAAGACTTCCTGACACTTAAATCTATATTTGATGTTAACAAATTTCTCTTCTTCAAAAACGCTTTCCTTGCCATTGCCAGTCTACATTTTACATCCTCTCTACTTCAACCATCATCAGTTATTTTGCTCCACAAATAGCAAAACTCCATTACTACTTTAAGTGTCTCATTTCCTATTTTAATTCCCTCAGCATCACCCGACGTAATTCGACTACATTCCATTATCATCATTTTGCTTTTGTTGGTGTTCATCTTATATCTTCCTTTCAAGACACTATCCATTCCTCTGCTCTTCCAAGTCCTTTGCCCTCTCTGGCAGAATTACAATGTCATCGCCGAACCTCAAAAGAAAAATTCGGAGTAGGTATTAAAATCCATGGAGAAGAAATAAAAACTTTGTTTCCTTCACTGCTTACTCAATATTCAGATTGAATAACATCGTGGAGGGGCTACAAACCTGTCTCACTCCCTTCCCAACCACTGATTCCCTTTCATGCCCCTCGACTATTGTAAATGCCATCTTGTCTATGTACAAATTGTAAATAGCCATTCGCTCACTGTATATTACCCATGCCACCTTCAGAAATTGAAAGAGAGAAAACTTTTGACAGTGTTGACTGGAATACTCTAAGGAAAGGCAAACCTACGTTTCTAGCTTTTGTAGATATAATCTATTTTCTAAGATAAGTCGTAGGGTCAGTATTGCCTCACGTGTTCCAATATTTCCAAACTGATCTTCCCTGAGGTCGGCTTCTACCAGTTTTTCCATTCGTCTGTAAAGAATTCGCGTTAGTATTTTGCAGCCATGACTTACTAAACTGATAGTTCAGTAATTTTCACATTTGCCAACACCTGCTTTCTTTGGGATTGGAATTATTATATTCTTCTTGAAGTCTGAGGGTAATTTTTCTGTCCACATGTTTCGCTTTCGTTCCTAAGTACAGTGTGCCTGGTGGTTCGTAAAGAAAGTTTGCTTCACTCCAGACTTACGTCGATTGTTATTCCGTGGTCACGTGATCGGACGACATGCTCATATCACTGAGGCCTGTATACCCTCAAGGTGCACTCCTGTGAGAACATCATTTACCGCATTCACCAGCTAGTAGACATTATAAATAAATTTCATTTGCCGGTTACTTGTTTACTCTTTTGTACAGAGTCAATGTATTTATGGCAAACAAACCTCATTAAGTTCCATCGCCATACCATCACTTTATCCTTGTCCCTCAACACAGTACAAGTGTACAGCAATAAAGCCAGTTCACTGCGCAACTGGCATGTGAGCAGCACTTTTAGCATGTTCCGTCTTCACTGGTGATCCAGATGTGATCTGTGCATAACACTTGGTGAAGAACTTTCGCTGATGTGTGTGACATGGAACCATGAGGTGACAAACCATCGAGTTTTTTGTAATAAGCCTCTGCATCCTTACATTTGTCCTATAGCCATCCCTGTTTAGCCATTTTGCACTTCCTGTCGATCTCATTTTTGAGACGGTTATATTCCTTTTTGCCCTCTTCATTTACTGCATTTTTATATTTTCTCCTTTCATCAATTAAATTCAATATCTCTTCTGTTACCCAAGGACTTTTACTAGCCCTCGTCTTTTTACTTACTTGATCCACTGTTGCCTTCACTACTTCATCCCTCAAAGCTACCCATACTTCTTCTACTGTATTTCTTTGCCCTATTCCTCTCAATTGTTCCCTTATGCTCTCCTTGAAACTTCTTACAACCTCTGGATCTTTCAGTTCATCCAGATCCCATCTCCTTAAATTCCTACCTTTTTGCAGTTTATTCAGTTTTAATCTACAGTTCATAACAATAGATTGTGGTCACAGTCCACATCTGCCCCTGGAAATGTCATACAATTTAAAACCTGGTTCGTAAATCTCTGTCTTATAATTATATAATCTATCTGAAATCTGCCAGTATCTCCAGGCATCTTCCATATATACAACCTTCTTTTATGATTGTTGAACCAAGTGTTAGCTATGATTAAGTTGTGCTCTGTACAAAATTCTACCAGGCGGCTTCCTCTTTCATTTCTTACCCCCAATCCATCTTCACCTACAACGTTACCTTCTCTCCCTTTTCCTACTGTCAAATTCCAGTCACCCATGACTATTAAATTTTAGTCTCCCTTCACTATCTGAATAATTTCTTTTATTTCATCATACATTTCATCAATTTCTTCGTCATCTGCAGAGCTGGTTGGCATATAAACTTGTACTACTGTACTAGGCGTGGGCTTCGTATCTATCATGGCCACGATATTGCGTTCACTACGCTGTTTGTAGTAGCTTACCCGCACTCCTATTTTTTATTCATTATAATACGTACTCCTGCTTTATCTCTATTTGATTTTGTGTTTATAACCCTGTATTTACCTGACCAGAAGTCTTGTTCCTCCTGCCACCGAACTTCACTAATTCCCACTATGTCTAACTATAACCTATCCATTTCCCTTTTTAAATTTTCTAACCTACCTGCGCGATTAATGGGTCTGACATTCCACGCTCCGATTCGTAGAATGCCAGTTTTCTTTCTCCTGATAACGACGTCTCCTCGAGTAGTCCCCACCCGGAGACCCGAATGGGGGACTACTTTACCACCGGAATATTTTACCCAAGAGGACGCCATCGTCATTTAACCATACAGTAAAGCTGCATGCCCTCGGGAAAAATTACGACTGTAGTTTCCCCTTGCTTTCAGCCGTTCGCAGTACCAGCACAGCAAGGCCGTTTTGGTTAGTGTTACAAGGCCACATCAGTCAATCATCCAGACAGTTACCCCTGCAACTATTGAAAAGGCTGCTGCCCCTCTTCAGGAAGACACGTTTGTGTTGTCGCTGGTTTGACGCACGCAACGGTTACTCCGGAACTCCAACAGGAACTGCTAGAACCGGTGACTGAAGAAGAAATGTTGGATGCCGTAGGAAAAGGAGCACCCAATCAGCTACTAGGACCGGATGGGTTACCTCTGGAGTCTTATAGGACGTTCCAGAGACTACTGGTGCCCTATTGGACTACTATATGTCAAGAGCTCATGACAATAGAGGCGCAACTTCCGGCTGCATTTGTGGAAGGTACCACCATCCCAATCCGTAAACCTCAACTAGGTTCACGTCCTACAGTCTACCGACCATTTACTTGGTTGAACCGTGATACGAAAATCTTCACGCATCGAGTGGCAGCTCTAATTCTGCGTACGACATCCCGTGTCCTATCAATGGATGAGTCATCGATAGGTGGGACGCATAATATCCGCTCCGCACTGTGCCGCTGATTGCCCTCGCTAAGGTGCGTCGCGTATCGGGAGCTCTGGCTGCGATATTCGTCAAGCATTTGATTGCGTCAGTCATACGTACTAAACTGCTGTTCTTCAGAATAAGCATTACCCCGACGCTTCCTCCGAGGTACTACTCGTCTCCTACGTGGCGCAACAGGGAAAGCGCTTGTCAACGTTAGACTGTCGAACACCATGTAAATTCGCCGCTGTGTTACACAGGTACGCCCATTATGGACAATACTGTACGCCTTAGCATTATAACCTTTGTTGTGCGGGCTGCGACACCGCCTCACGGGTTTGTCTCTTGGTGGCTTCTTTTTTAGGTGCACTGCGTATGCAGATGATCTGGTGTTAACTCTTCGTGACGAACGTGATGTTCGCAAAGCATTGCATTGGTTAGCCACTTCGAAGCTTCGAGATGCCGTGTAAATGTACATAAATCAATGGCTTTGAACACTGGCGCTGGGATGACACCTGCAAGGGTGTCACTGCGCGATGAAATCCGTTGTCTCGGTATCGACTTCACGGATTACATCTCACGCACGACCACCATTAATTATCGGAGTCTCTTGCAAGTGCTGGACTTGTGGATCTTCGTCTTCGTGTGTTGGACCTTCATCAACGGACCGAATTTGTTAACGTCTATCGGGCATCACGAATTCCGCACGTAGCGCAAACACTACCGATGCCTAAACACATAGCTCGGAGCATCGTGGCCGCATTCGGTTCCTTTGTCAGCGCTGGAATGATATTAAAGGTTCGATATTACTCCGTCACTCTTCCAAAAGAACGGGGCGGACTCGGCCTTGTCAGTGTTCACTATCGAGCAGTATTTCTCCTCGTTAGTTTGCACCGCAGGCTTTGGCGACGATGACCGACCAGCCTCACCGGCCTACTGATTGATGGCCTGGCACCGTGTTCCCTTGACCCTCAGGTCGCGCTTACAGAGACACGGGTGCCCTTTTCCTGCTTTGGCAGGCTTTACCTGGAGTACGGCTACCTCCCCGTCTCTCGCTTACCAACAGCCAGTGACCTGCCGCACACTACTTCGCCGCCGGTCGCTTAATGTCGTCGAATTGACGTGTCCTACCGTGCACTGGAACGTAGTATGGTGCACTGTCAACGTAGTGACGCTCGATCCTGGTGTACGTTCGACCTGGTATTCGAGGGACTCTCCATAGGACCCATCTTGCAGATTCGCCTTATGTGTGAACTGCAACGTCTAGAATACAGACGAACACCGGCTCCGTTGTGGGCCAGTGGAAGAGATCTGGTGTTTTGAGCGTCAAAGTCTGGCTCTCTTTTTACGTATGTCGCCCTCTTATGCCGATTCCCGCACTCTACTCTACCCGGACGATGTTTATTATCCGAGGACGAAACACAACGCTGTCACGTCGATACAGTGCATGTACTACAGCTATTAAAACATCGATATCTATGCCTTTTGTGGCGGTAATACAACACTAATGCTATAGGTGGATAATAAATTTAAACAAATTTAAAGAAATTAATACAAATTTATAGAGATTATATTCGAAGTGAATTGGAAACACGATACTAACTCCCATCGGGTGCTAGAGCAAATTTCGTGAACAGAGTGGATGGTTGTAGTGCTCTAATCGTTTAAATAAAGATTTATGTCTAGTTCATGTAATACAGTTATTCATATCTCAGCCTGTTATGGCGGTAGCATGAAACTAATGCTATAGATAGGCAATAAATTTATAAAAATTTGAACAAATTATATTCGAATTGAAAGGAAACACCATACTAACTCTCATCAGCTGCAAGAATAAGCTGTTAGTGCAAAATTCATGAACATTCTCAAAGACGGTGGCGAACACACTTGATGGTTGTAGAGGTTCTAATTGTTTAAATAAGGACTTATGTCCAGTGCAGGTAATAGAGCTATCGATATCTTAGCCTCTTATGGCGGTAACACGACACTAATGCTGTAGGTAGATAATAAATCTAAACAAATTATATCCGAATTGAATGAGCAGGCTCTAGTGGAGGCAACACAACACTAACTCCCATGATTTGTGGGAGTAAGATCTTAGAGGCAGTACCACAATCCGCTTGGAAAATGCACGTTAATTTCGCTCTAACTGCTTAAATAAGGACTTATGTGTAGAGTTGAATGATTTCATGTAATATACCGACAACCTATATCTCAGCCTCGTGGTGGTAACACACAAATGCCGTAGGTAGATAATAAATTTAAACAAATCTAATCAAATTTGAACATATTTATAAAAATTGTATTCGAATTGAATGTCAATGTCATAATAACTTGCCTCAGCTGCAGGAGTAAGCTCTTAGAGGAAAATTCGTGAACATTTGACAAGAGCATGGCGAAAACACTTGATAGTGGTACTACCTCTAATGGTTTAAATAAAGACTTATGCCTACTTCCTAGGAAGAGTTGACTTAGGTTAGTGGAGATAGCCAATTATTTCCCGCCATTTTTTAGGTTAGTAGAGGTAGCGCAATTGAGCTATCTTCCCTCCAAAAGCCGCCATCTTGGATAACGGTAATCGTGTCATCACCTAACATCAATCGCGTCATCAGTTGCCCCACTACTTGAAGTTACTCATTCTGAAACACTAAACTTTGAAAGTAACGTTAAATGTTATGCAAAAAAAAGACGTTCAGTAACCTCTGTGTAACTTAATGCAAAATTAAGAAAACGGCAAGCATTTATTTTTAACTATTGAAAGATTGAACTGAATTACCTTTAAGCATATGAGAAATCGGTTTCACTTTTAAAATAACAACAATCAATTAAATACCAAGGTAGCAGAAGTCACTCTCTAAGGTTAATACAGAGTAAATGAAATTGCGCTCTCTTAATTTATATTGTTGGAGCCTACAGTCCTGAGACTGGTTTGATGCAGCTCTCCATGCTACTCTATCCTGTGCAAGCTTCTTCATCTCCCAGTACCTACTGCAACCTACATTCTTCTGAATCTGCTTGGTGTATTCATTTATTGGTCTCCCTCTACGATTTTTACCATCCACGCTGCCCTCCAACACTACATTGGTGATCCCTTGATGTCTCAGAACATGTCCTAGAAACCGATCCCTTCTTCCAGTCAAGTTGTGCCACAAACTTCTCTTCTCCCCAATCCTATTAAGTACCTCCTCATTAGTTATTTGATCTACCCATCTAATCTTCAGCATTCTTCTGTAGCACCACATATCGAAAGCTTCTATTCTCTTCTTGTCTAAACTATTTATCGCCCATGTCACACTTCCATACATGGCTACACTCCATACAAATACTTTCAGAAACGACTTCCTGACACCTACATCTATACTCAATGTTAACAGATTTCTCTTCTTCAGATAAGCTTTCCTGGCCGTTGCCAGTCTACATTTTATATCCTCTCTACTTCAACCATCATCAGTTATTTTTCTCCCCAAATAGCAGAACTCCTTTACAACTTTAAGTGTCTCATTTCCTAATCTAATACCTTCAGCATCACCCGACTTAATTCGACAACATTCTATTATCCTAGTTTGGCTTTTGTTGATGTCATCTTATATCCTCCTTTCAAGACACTATTCATTCCGCTCAACTGATGTTCGTAGTCCTTTGCTGTCTCTGAGGTTTGCCGATGACATTGAGATGAAATAAAAACTTTGATAGAATTACAATGGAATTTAATACCTACTCCAAATTTTTCTTTTGTTCCCTTCACTGCTTGCTCAATATACAGTTTGAATAACATCGGGGCGAGGCTACAAACCTGTCTCACTCCCTTCCCAAGCACTGATTCCCTTTCATGCCCCTCGACTCTTATAACAGCCATCTGGTTTCTGTAAAAATTGTAAATAGCCTTTCGCTCCCTGTATATTACCCCTGACACCTTCAGAAATTGAAAGAGAGAAAGCTTTTGACAGTGTTGACTGGAATACTCTAAGGAAAGGCAAACCTACGTTTCTAGCATTTGTAGACTTAATCTGTTTCCTAAGATAAGTCGTAGGGTTAGTATTGCCTCACGTATTCCAATATTTCTACGGAATCGAAACTGATCTTCCCCGAGGTCGGCTTCTACTAGTTTTTCCAATCGTCTGTAAAGATTTCGCGTTAGTATTTGGCAGCCGTGACTTATTAAACTGTCCGATCGGTAATTTTCACATCTGTCAATTCCTGCTTTCTTTGGGATTGAAATTATTATATTCTTCTTGAAGTCTGTGCGTATTTCGCCTGCAGATGGTAGAGTTTTGTCACGACTGGCTTCCCCAAGGCTGTCAGTAGTTCTAATGGAATGTTATACACTCCCGGGGCCTTGTTTCGACTCAGGTCTTTCAGTGTTCTCTCAAACTCTTTACACAGTATCGTATCTCCCATTTCATTTTCTTCTATATTCTCTTGAATTTCCATAATATTGTCCTCAAGTACATCACCCTTGCATAGACCCTCTATATACTCCTTCCACCTTTCTGCTTTCCCTTCTTTGCTTAGAACTGGGTTTCCATCGGAGCTCTTGATATTCATGCAGGTGATTCTCTTTTCTCAAATGGTCTCTTTAATTTTCCTGTAGGCAGTATATGTCTTCCTCCAAGTGAGATAAACCTCCACATCCTTACATTTGTCCTGTAGCCATCCCTGCTTAGCCATTTTGCACTTCCTGTGGTTCTCATTTTTGAGACGTCTGTATTCCTTTTTGCCTGCTTCATTTTCTGCATTTTTATATTTTCTGCTTTCATCAATTAAATTCAATATTTCTTCTGTTACCCAAGGATTTCTGCTAACCCTTGTCTTTTTACCTACTTGTCCTCTGCTGCCTTCACTATTTCATCCCTCAAAGCTACCCACTCTTCACCTACTGTATTCCTTTCCCCCATTCCTTTCAATTGTTCCCTTATGCTCCCCCTGAAATTCTGTACAACCACTGGTTTAGTCAGTTTATCCAGATTTCATGTACTTAAATTTCCATCTTTTTGCAGTTTCTTCAGTGTTAATCTACTGTTCATAACGAATAGATTGTGGTAAGAGTCTACATCTGCCCCTGGAAATCTTTTAGACTATACAATGGTAAGACACAACTTAAATCCTGGTTCCTAAATCTCTATCGGATACCTGCTAGTATCACCAGGATTCTTCCATGCATACAACCTTCTTTTACGATTCTTCAACTAAGTGTTGGCTATGATTAAGTTTTGCTCTGTGCAAAATTCTACCAGGCTGCTTTCTCTTTCATTTCTTACCCCCCATCTACATCTACATGACTACTCTGAAATTCACATTTAAGTGCTTGGCAGAGGGTTCATCAAACCACAATCATTCTATCTCTCTACCATTCCACTCCCGATCAGCGCGCGGGAAAAACGAACACCTAAATCTTTCTGTTCGAGCTTTGATATCTCTTAATTTATTTTGATGATCATTCATTCCTATGTAGGTTGGGCTCAAAAAAATATTTTCGCATTCGGAAGAGAAAGTTGGTGACCGAAATTTCGTAAATAGATCTCGCCGCGACGGGACACGTCTTTGCTTTAATGACTTCCATCGCAACTCGCGTATCATATCTGCTACACTCTCTCCCCTATTACGAGATGATACAAAACGAGCTGCCATTTTTTGCACCCTTTCAATGTCCTCCGTCAATCCCACCTGGTAAGGATCCCACACCGCGCAGCAATATTCTAACAGAGGACGAACGAGTGTAGTGTAAGCTATCTCTTCAGTGGACTTGTTGCATCTTCTAAGTGTCCCGCCAATGAAACGCAACCTTTGGCTCGCCTTCCCCACAATATTATCTATGTGGTCTTTCCAACTGAAGTTGTTCGTAATTTTAACACCCAGATACTTAGTTGAATTGAAAGCCTTGAGAATTGTACTATTTATCGAGTAATCGAATTCCAGCGGATTTCTTTTGGAACTCATGTGGATCACCAGACACTTTTCGTTATTTAGCAACTGCCACCTGCCGCACCATTACAGCAATCTTTTCTAAATCGCTTTGCAACTGATACTGGTCTTCGGATGACATTACTAGGCGGTAAATTACAGCATCATCTGCGAACAACCTAAGAGAACTGCTCAGATTGTCACCCAGGTCATTTATATAGATCAGGAACAGCAGAGGTCCCAGGACTCTTCCCTGGGGAACACCTGATATCACTTCAGTTTTACTCAATGATTTGCCGTCTATTACTACGAACTGTGACATTCCTGACAGGAAATCACGAATCCAGTCACACAACTGAGACGATACCCCATAGGCGTGCAGCTTGATTAGAAGGCGCTTTTGAGGAACGGTATCAAAAGCTTTCCGGAAATCTAGAAATACGGAATCAACATGAGATCCCTTGTAGATAGCGGCCATTGCTTCGTGCGAATAAAGAGCTAGCTGCGTTGCACAAGAACGATGTTTTCTGAAACCATACTGATTACGTATCAATATATCGTTCCCTTCGTGGTAATTCATAATGTTTGACGTCGGTTTGCAGTAGGGTTTTGGAGCATATACTGTATTCAATGATACAGGTCTGTTGTTCTATGGATTACTCCTACTACCCTTCTTAAACACTGGTGCGACCTGCGCAATTTTCCAATCTGTAGGTACAGATCTATCGGTGAGCGAGCGGTTGTATATGATTGCTAAGTAGGGAGCTATTGTACCAACGTAATCTGAAAGGAACCTAATCGGTATACAATCTAGACCTGAAGACTTGCCCGTATCAAGCGATTAGAGTTGCTTCGCAACCCCGAAGGTATCTACTTCTAAGAAACTCATGCTAGCAGCTGTTCGTGTTTCAAATTCTGGAATATTCTATTCGTCTTCCCTGGTCAAGGAATTTCGGAAAACTGCGTTCAGTAAGTCAGCTTTAGCTTCACAGTCGTCGGTAACAGTACCATCGGCACTGCGCAACGAGGGTATTGACTGCGTCTTGCCGCTTGTGTACTTTACATACGATCAGAATTTCTTCGGAATTTCTACCAAATTTCGAGACAATGTGTTGTTGTGGAACCTATTAAAAGCATCTGGCATTGAAGTCCGTGCCAAATTTCGCGCGTCTGTAAATTTTAGCCATTCTTCTTGATTTCGCATTCTTCTGAACTTCGCATGCTTTTTCCGTTGCCTCTGCAATAGCGTTCGGAACTGTTTTGTGTACCGTGGGGGATCAGTTCCATCTCTTTCCAATTCATGAGGTATGAATCTCTCAATTGCTGTTGCTACTATATCTTTGAATTTTAGCCACATCTCGTCTACATTTGCGTAGTCAGTTCGGAAGGAATGGAGAATGTCTCTTAGGAAGGCTTCTAGTGACACTTTATCCGCTTTTATTTTGCGTTTGTTTCTGGTGGATTTGGAAGAAATGGCATTGAGCCTAGCTACAACGACCTTGTGATCACTAATCCCTGTATCAGCCACAAACAGTCCAGAGCTAATGACCTCTTAGTCATGATGCTAAGTGTGTTTTCGCAACCATTTACAATTCGCGTGGGTTCGTGGACTAACTGCTCGAAACAATTTTCGGAGAAAGCATTTAGGAAAATCTCGGAAAATGTTTTCGCCTACCATCGGTTTTGAACAAGTATTTTTGCCAACATAACGTGGGAAGGTTGAAGTCCCCACCAACTATAACCGTATGAGTGAGGGTATTTATTTGTTACGAGACTCAAATTTTTTCTGAACTGGGGGTCTGGGGGTCGGTAGGAGGAGCCAATTCAGTTGTTAAGTATAACCACCACACATACGAATTCGCACTGAGTACCTACTTCGGCTTCACTACAAGATAAACCACTACTGACAGACACAAGCACTCCACCACCAATTCTGCCTAATCTATCTTTCCTGAACACCGTCTGAGACTTTGTAAAAGTTTCTGCAGAACTTATTTCAGGCTTCAGCCAGCTTTCTGTACCTATAACGATTTCAGCTTCTGTGCTTTCTATTAGCGCTTGAAGCTCAGGGACTTTCCCAGCACAACTACAACAATTTACAACTGCAATTCCGACTGTTCCTTGATCCAAGCATTTGCTATGAACCCCTTGAGATTGCAGCCCACCCCGTACTTTCCCGAGGCCTTCTAACCTAAAAAACTGCCCAGTCCATGCCACACAGTCTCCGCTACCCTTGTAGCCGCCAGCTTAGTGTAGTGAACTCCTGACCTATTCAGCGGAACCCGAAACCCCACCACCCTCTGACGCAAGTCAAGGAATCTGCAGCCAACACGGTCGCAAAACCGTCTGAGCCTCTGATTCAGACCCTCCACCCGGCTGTACATCAAAGGTCCGCAGTCGGTTCTGTCAACGATGCTGCAGATGGAGAGGTCTGCCTTCATCTCGTAAGCAAGACCGACAACCTTCACCAAATCATATAGCCGTTGGAATCCAGAGAGAATTTCTTCAGATCCAAAGCGACTCACGTCAGTAGTGCCGACATGTGCCACCACCTGCAGGTGGCTGCGCCCTGTGTTCTTCATGGCATCCGGAAGGACCATTTCCACATTAGGAATGACTCCACCCGGAATGCACACGAAGAGCACACTTGATTTCTTCCCCTTCTTAGCCGTAATATCCCTAAGGGGCCCCATTACGCGCTACTACAAACAACATAGTGAAAGCATTTTGTGGCCAAGATAGACACGAAGCACACGTCTACTACAGTAGTATAAGTTTATATGCCAACTAGCTCTGCAGATGAAGAAATTGAAGCAACTGAAGGCCAATCCATATTCAGCTACTACGTTTCTTCTCTCCCTTTTCTTACTACCGAATTCCAGTCACCCATGACTATTAAATTTTCGTCTCCCTTCACCATCTGAAGAAATTTATGATGAAATAAAAGAAATTATTCAATTTCTTCGTCATCTGCAGAGCTAGTTGGCATATAAACTTGTACTACTGTAGTAGGCGTGGGCTTCGTGTCTATCTTGGCCGCAATAATGCGTTCACTATGCTGTTTGTAGTAGCTTACCCGAACTCCTATTTTTTATTCATTATTAAACCTACTCCTGCATTACCCCTATTTGATTTTGTATTTATAACCCTGTATTCACCTGACCAGAAGTCTTGTTCCTCCTGCCACTGAACTTCACTAATTCCCACTATATCTATTTTTAACCTATCCATTTCCCTTCTTAAATTTTCTAACCTACCTGCGCGATTAATGGGTCTGACATTCCACGCTCCGATTCGTAGAATGCCAGTTTTTTTTTCTCCTGATAACGACGTCCCCTTGAGTAGCCCCGCCCGGAGATCCAAATGGGGGACTATTTTACCACCGGAATATTTTACCCAAGAGGACGCCATCATCATTAAGCATACAGTAAAGGTGTATGCCCTCGGGAAAAATTACGGCTGTAGTTTCCACTTGCTTTCAACCGTTCGCAGTACCAGCACAGCAAGGCCGTTTTGATTAGTGTTAAAGGCTAGATCAGTCAATCATCCAGACTGTTGCCCCTGCAACTACTGAAGAGGCTGCTGCATCTGTTCAGGGACCACACGTTTGCCTGGCCTCTCTACAGATTCCCCTCCATTGTGGTTGCACATACGGAAAGGCTACCTGTTTCGCTGAGGCACGCAAGCCTCCCTACCAACGGCAAGGTCCATGGTTCATGTGGGAGATTTATATTGTATCTGTAGTTATTAGTTTTGACAGCGAAACTTACTTTACTGTAAGTAGCTTCTGTTAAGCAATACAACAATGTAGTTACTAAGGCAGAAAATTTAGACTGAAACTGGTCAGTATGAAGTACACGAAACTAGCAGTACATATTTAATCAGTTTTGATATTCTTATGACACTCGATGATTGCATGGAAAGGAAAGGGACCCTGCATGGTAATAATGTGTGAGGACAATGCAACACAGGTGTCCTAGAAATTTTAACTTTTGCAAGTTATTATTCAAGTTACTCATACTCTGTGAATGAAATGTTGCTGGTTGAAGCCTCTCTACACTACAATGTTTGTCAATTAACAGTCCTTCGATATTGTAGCTGCGCGGATGACAATTATGTAGCTGACGACAATGCGGAGCTGCTGTTGCTGCTGCTGCTTGATGAGAGGAACCCCGAGTCGTCTCCAGAGCCACGGATACTTACGGGACAGGCAACAGCTGAAACTGCAGCTTCCCCCGCCTGTCCACTGCTACCGTGCTCTCAGTAATCACAGGTTAACGAGTGAGGGACGTCTACACTGGCGCGAGTATAGGTGCACACCGGGTCGGCCGGAGGGTTCAACAAACACTTCCGCACTCTTTCATGACACAAACTGATCTGCCTCCCATCTGCACGCCACGCGACAGAGGCTCTCCATGCGCAAAGATAAACATCGGTACAGCTATTATCATTTCGTCTTTGCTATTGGTACATCTCAATAAAGTTCCCTTGTCTATTACCCAGCAATTTATAACATTTCTATTATAATTACAATCAATTATATACAGTCAAATTTGTATTTAATACGTAATCGAAGTATTGATGTATTTAGTTTCTGTAGTACAGCATATAGCATCAGAATCAAGAGTATAGTGCAAGATATCAACGAAAATTAAACGGCGAAAATTTTGGATGTTGCAGACGGTATTTTGTCTGCATTTATGGTGCTATACCCACTATGAGACATGTGTATAATGATGATTACGGTACCACGTGATGAGGCGTGTACCGGGTAGACATGCCAGAAGACGGAGAGACACCGAGATCCATTGCAAATAAATACATTAAAAACCACATTTAGACGTCAACTGCTAGGAGTCTCACGCGTACATCTGAAGGACTTTCTCATGTATATATGTTTGGGGGAATCCCATCATTCCCAGAGTGACAGGTAGGTATGGCAACTCGCCGGACAATGATGTGACCGCCCAACATTCACCAAGCTTTTGTATGTACAGAAAGGACCTCCACTTGCTTTGCCTGTAAGTTAGGACGATAATTGCCCGTGGATGATACTGAGGCCAAGAAGATTTACTAATCATCAGGACACAGTGGTTGCGAATGCTGAGATACTTCGTAAACCAACCATTAACCAGGAAAGGAATCCTTTTACATTGACAATTTTTTTGTGAAATACGTCTTTTTTATGTGTGTGGCAAAGGCATTGCCCAACCGTAAGGGAAGCTGCTAAGAAGTAATTCAGCTGACTGCTTGTAGAATCCTATCTGGCTAATCAAACGTAAAGAAACGACCACGGTGAATAAAGTGCTCGGAATACTGCTGCATCCAGTAACTGACCTGTGCTGATATTTCGTCCGAGCCTTCTTCGTAGCCGTAATATTCTTCACAGATGACAGCATCTTCCGAATTGCTGTTTTATATTTTTTATTGATGTCAGAGTATGTGTTACTCGCTACATATATCTCGCTTACCAAGTGGAATGGTGCTACGAAGGTAAGTTCACCCAAAGTTTCAAGAATTCTGAAGGAATTTCGTCTACTACAGCTGCCTTCTTTTGATTTATGTGTTTCAGTGCTCTTCGGCAGCTGCTGTTGTTATAACGTCAAAAATCAGAGACTGAAAAATATTCACGTTACGAGCAATATTACCGCTGAAATGGGTAGTTTCAAGCACCAGAAGTTGTCAGATACTACCCTACGCCTTCTACTGTTCATGAACGCCTGCGGTTCAGCGGGGCAACCTCATGGCTGGATGCACGTTCCCCTCACGCTGCGGCATCCCGTCACACCGGTAAGCTCTGCGGACTGCCTTGTCTCATGCAGAAAAGGTATTTGGCTGGTGCATAAGTTCTAACGCAACGCAGACGTTTATCAATAATACATTCTCCTTCTCTATTTAAAACAATCTGTCAACGCTGGAGTACGTTTTATATTCCGCGACTGTGGAAATCACGTGGTTTTGAGGCGAAGAACACGTCGAGCCATGTTCATAGAGCATCTTCATTGGAAAGGGAAGTTCCTTCAAGGTTGTATCTGTGTATGAGGACACCTGATCAGCTGAATAACGTGGTTGCGGAAGGACTCCCCAACACAACTCCCGTATAGTGTCTTCCCTCAGTGTAGCAAATTGCGGGTGGTCGTTATCGTGGAGTAGCATCACTTCACGCTGCCTTCCTCCTTGTCGTTCTTGGATTGCGTCTGCAAAACGTCTCGGTTGTTGAGAATAAACGTCAGCAGTGATGGTTACACTTCGGGGAAGCAATTCGTAGCGCACCAGATGCATAACATCATCTTTTGCAGATGATTACAGGTCGTTGTTCGGGGAGTTGCTGCTTTGCTGGGCTCAACCATTCCTTTCGTTTCCCTGTGTTAGCATTGTTGTTGTTTGCTGTCTTCAGTCCTGAGACTGGATTGATGCCGCTCTCCATGCTACTCTATCCTGTGCAAGCTTCTTCATCTCCCAGTACCTATTGCAACCTTCATCCTTCTGAATCTGTTTAGTGTATTTATCTCTTGGTCTCCGTCTACGATTTTTACCCTCCACGCTGCCCTCCAGTGCTAAATTTGTGATCCCTTGATGCCTCAGAACATGTCCTACCAACCGGTCCCTTCTTCCAGTCAAGTTGTGCCACAAACTACTCTTCTCCCGAATTCTATTCAATACTTCATCATTAGTTATGTGATCTACCCATCTAATCTTCAGCATTCTTCTGTAGCACCACATTTCGAAAGCTTTTATTCTCTTCTTGTCCAAACTACTTATCGTCATGTTTCACTTCCTTACATGGCTGTCGTGCGGTAGCGTTCTCGCTTCCCACGCCCGGATTCTCGGGTACGATTCCCGGCGGGGTCAGGGATTTTCTCTGCCTCGTGTTGTGTGCTGTCCTTAGGCTAGTTAGGTTTAAGTAGTTCTAAGTTCTAGGGGACTGATGACCATAGATGTTAAGTCCCATAGTGCGCAGAGCCATTTGAACCATTTAAACCATACATGACTACACTCCATACAAATACTTTCAGAAACGACTTTCTGACACTGAAATATATACTCGATGTTAACAAATTTTTCTTCTTCAGAAACGCTTTCCTTTCCTTGCCATTGCCAGTCTATATTCTATATCCTCTGTACTTCGACCATCATCAGTTATTTTGCTCCCCAGTAGCGGTACGGAGTAGTCATCATCGGTGTTGTTCACGAGCCAAGCAATGATGCACATGTGGTCACCTGCTGATTTTGTGATTTTGGCTTAGAGCATGCGGCATCCGTACTCTTGATGTTTGAGCCTTTCCCATTGCACGTAAATTCCTACGGTGGTGAAATAATCGCAGTTTACCACATTTACCAGCTCTCGAGTACACTCGCGTGGATCATTGTGGGTTCATGAGTGTGAACGACTTCCATCAAACAGGGAAATCATTAACGTCAAAATGATCCTCCTTAACAACAGAAAACCACTTCCTTAGATTTCGCTGTCCAATAGTATTATCCCCACACACGGTGCAAATGTTTCTGGGTGCCTCCGCTGCTGTAGCCCCTCGAATGAACTCAGACCGTGTAAAATGTCGGAAATGTTCCGATTTATCCTGTTTGTACTCCATTTTGTAGCGTCGACAGCTCCACTCACTATCTTCAGACACAAAATTTCAACATGTAAACTCAAATAGCAACAGTGAACTAAAAATCAAAACTGACAATCGTTAAATAAACCCATAGCAACCTGAATACCAGCTTACAAAAAAAAAAAAAAAAAAAAAAAAAAAATAGCTGTGAACTTCTCCACCAGCCTAATAGATACATATTTTCAAGTGAACCTAGGATTTCAGGCTTAAATTTTTTGTTTTAGAGCGTTTGTATCAGGACGCTAATTATGGACAAAGTATGGTCACAAAATTTCGACATAATATTTACAGATGGCTTTGACATAACACAAATCAATATTTTGCACATTTTGCGCCATTTTCTATGGCATCTATGTTCCACTACATCCGCATTATGTACAAACCAGCAGAATTTCTGAGATTTATAGTAGTGTTGCAAAACAATACCTATGATGTATAAGAAAACACAATTAGTTACTTCAGACATTTTTTGAGTACACCCTGTGGTCCGTAGCATTCTACTTAAAGTTCCTAAAGCATCTCGCTAACACTAGGCAGATATGAGACATCGACGTGACAATTCTAAACACTGCGTATGACTTCAGTATGACAGATGTATCCCATCAGCACAGAAAGATTTAAGTTTTTCTCAGTTACCCTGATTTATTTAAAGAAGTTAAATCGTATTTCGCAAAACTAGGCCTCACGCTGGTCTATTTGCTTCCTCATTTGGTCATATCCTACTCTTTGTTTCGAACAAAAACCCACTGCGCAATTTATAGAGAATCATATTTTCGTTACACTGAAAAATTTGACCAATGAAATACACAGACAGCATTCCGCTCTAGGCAGAAGCACGCCAAAAAAAGAAACTAAAGTGTAGCCTGTATAGAAACAATAACTGTTGTACGTTCTCGCTTCCCACGTCCGGGTTCCCGGGTTCGATTCCCGGCGGGGTCAGGGACTTTCTTAGCCTCGTGATGGCTGGGTGTTGTATGATGTCTTTAAAAATACTTAAACCTAACTAACCTAAGTTCTAGAGGACTGATGACCATAGATGTTAAGTCCCATAGTGCTCAGAGCCAGTTTTTGAATAACTGTTGTAGAGTTAAGGAACATGTTTTATGTGGAAGAACTGCGATGTTTTTGGAAAATGAATATCTCTTTTCTAAAAGTCAACATTGACTTATCAGGATTGCAACGTGAGAAAGCAGTATCGAATACTGAAAAGAATTGTCAGCACCATTGCTCTTTGCAACGTATGTGAGCCGTGGCTGGCTGGATTGGCGTCTTGCTTTTTTTCTGTTTTTTGTTGTTTTTTTTATCATTTGTTGTAGTCCACTGGTTACCGCCATAACGTTGCTGTCTTCTCTCCGTGAGCGGCAGCAGCAGTGTGTATCGATACTAGTACTGCTGTACTATGTTTGGTGTGGCGGATATGTTTTCCGGGTGTGCTGTGTGTGACAGTCGGTACGTTGGGTCAGTGCAACGAGGACGTCTCTGTGGCGCGTGGTCAGACCGGAGCCGCTGGCGGCGTGCACGTGCTGTTGGAGTTGTGAGGCGCTTCTTGCGAGGGTTACGAAGTTCGTCAGCCACCGAAACAGGACACTAAAGTTGAGTGCTCACTTAACCTACTATCAAGCCTCAACTGCTATCACATCTCTTGGTTTGATCCTGGTTGTCACTTTCTGAGAGATTCACGCGAGCAACAACATGTGTGCATTGAAGTCGACTAGAATTGCAGCCGTCTTCCTGTGTGGTGTTAAACTTCATTAATGAAGGAATGACTTAAATTAAGTGTACCAGAGGTATCTCCTGTGTTGTGGCCGTTGACGTTCCAGTGACCTGCACTGGTTATTGACGTAGTTTCTGGCAGTGTATTTTCCACATCGTGTTGGTATTGTACAGCACAGCGTGTAGTTTGACAGCTGAGGTGCTGTTGGTAGTTTTGGGTGTTTATTCTCATTTGGATTGATTGGCCACCAGTATCCAGAAAGTTGTGCGATTGACATCTTGTTGTCGTTTTGCCGTTCAGGTGCAGTAGAACTGATGTTGTTGGTTGGTTCCTCGGCTGGCTTTTGGTTGGGTTGCCTTCTGATTAAGAAGTTGTCGGTCTGGCTGCCTGTCTCACCTAAAAGAGTTACCTCCCCAGGTTGGAACCTTCTGAGCGCCGCTCCTTGTGTTTCACAGAGTGATTTCCTTTTTAGTCTTAAGTACTCTGTGTGGCCTTCAGCGGAGTATTTGCTTATTGAAATTTCAAGGCTTTCCTTCTTACGCCTTAAGCCGTAAAAAAATGTTTCTTGACTGGTATGTGGCCTTCAGCCGAGTTTCAGCCTTTCAAAATTAAAATTGTAAATTCCTTGTGCCTAGGCATTAAGCCGTAAATTGGTTTCAGGTAGGTATGTGGCCTTCAGCCGAGTTTTCAGCCTTTTCAAATCAAGAGTTGAAAATTTTGTCTACGATTTAAGCCGGAAGAAACATTTTGTAGTTTTTATGTGGCCTTCAGCCGAGTTTTCCAGTTAAATCCCAGACAAAGAAATTTCCAATTTTTAATTTTAAGACGTGAGATTGTTTGGGTTTCGTATGTGGCTTTCAGCCGAGAGTGTGAAGCATTTTAGGATAAAGACTTTAGCCTATTTTAGTTGCAATTCAGAATCTCTTCCCTTTCAGGCTTTAAGTCGTAAAATTGTTTTCTCCATGATGTGTGGCATTCAGTCGAGTTTTAATCTCTATTACATTAAAAATTCAAAATCCTTGTCTTAACCTTAAGTCATAAGATTGTTATTTTTTAATATGAGGCTGCAGCAGAGTTTTACACGAAGTATTTTGAGATCAGGCCTCCAGCCTTTTCAAATTGAAAGCTCTTCTTCCCAGGCCAAAGCCGTAAAATTGTTTTGTTGATATGCGCCCTTCAACCGAGTTTTCAGCCTATTTAGATTAAACTTTGAAAATCTTTGTCTCGGCCTTAAGCCGCGACACTATTCTTGATTAACGTGAGGCCTTCAGCCGCGTTATATGGGATAAAATTAAAGCTAAGGCTTTCAGCCTATTTATATTGAAGATAAAAAAGAATCTGAAGAAGTTAAACCACCATCAGAACTCCTGTACCTTGCTTGGATTTTCGATGTGGCCTTCAGCCGATCTAAATTAAATCAAAGGAGGTCTTTCGTTAAAACCTTAAGAGTTTTGATTCTTGCTTGTGTGATTGTGTGTTTTAAGAAATAAATTTTGTATGTTGGTGTGCAACTGACAGTATCATATTTTGACCCCTTTCCACAAATATAACCGCATCCGCTCCGTCCTGCTAGCCCAGGGATTTCACTGGTAGCAGAGCGTGGTTACGTTTGTGTTCTGGCCATTCCAGTTACTGTTAGTTTCAATTTTATTTCTGTTCTGTGACACCACATTGTTTTGGGTGTTGATTGTTTCAAATGTATTGTAATGGCGGTCAGTCAGAGTCCGGGGATCGGCCTGCTCAGGACCATCTTGTTTACGAGTTGGAAATAAGCCGCCAACCTACTGAGGGCAGTGTTCCGGATGTAGTGGCCCTTTTAGGTGCTGCCGTTTTTCAGCCGGTTGACGTCACGCCGGCGGTGTTGGGTGAGACAGGAGCGGCCACTGAATTTTTGTTGATGGCTGTTAGGGGCCTTGAGGACACTATTTGCGTTTTGGAAGGCCCTCAACCTAGTGTCAGTCTATTGGATAGGGTGTACGCCCCGTTAATGCATTTAACAAATCGGAAAGCGGATTTGGGCATGTTAGCTTTGCAAGATCACCATAAAAAAATTAGCCGCCGAATTGGGCTCTTTGGTTAGTGCATTGCAGTTTAAGCTTACGTGTTTAGAGTTGGTGGGAAGAGGATTGAGGAGCGGGACTTGCTGTGTTCGGGAGAGGGCGAGAGCCTGCCCGTGGGTGGTACTGTTACGTCCTCTGTGAAGTTAGACTCAATGTTTGCCAAGTTGCCTAATCCTCTGGTGTATGTCTTTCGTGATATTACTGAATTAGTCGTGGAGCGGCTTGAACAGGTCGAAAAATTATTATGGTTGTTTGTTCGTCTTGAACTTTATGCTTCTCCCTTTCGTGGTTCCACACCAAGTAATTTTGTCACTGTCGTACCTGTTAGCTAGAAGTGAGTTGCAGAACCTCCTCTTCCGAGCCATGGCTGAAGGGTTCTCCTTACAGCAATTGAGGGAGCTCGTCATTAGCCAGAGATTGTCCACATACTGATGTAACTGCTCTTTATCCCGCTGCATCTCCCAAATGTGGTCAGAGTTCAGACGGCGTCCTTGGCTTTGTTAATCGATTTGCCTGAACAGCAGCCGGTGTCTATTGTTCTTAGGGGAATGTGCTTTGCGGATAAGTAGCACTTTGTCTTCCGTAATCAGCCTTCAACTTAGGAAGAACTCCATGCCGCGGTTGTAGCGATATGGGCGTTGCCGCTTGGATACGATGTATATCACGAAGTTAAGGGGCAGGCCACCGGCGTTGGCAAGGGAAATTCCGAAGTGTCTGCATCCGCTGAAGCCGTAAAACGGGAACCCCGGGGTTGTTTCAGGTGCGGCAGCACGGCTCACTTGGAGCGCTCTTGGATTGAGCCTCGCGCACTCAGAGCCAATAAATGACGCCGGGCTGGGCAGCGATCTCGGGACCGAGCCTTTAGACGCTGGCGTACCCGTGTTGTCGCTCCCTCATCACCGCCCTCGACTTACGTTTGTTTTAGAGTAGGTGGCGAACCGATCTGTGCTCTTTCCGATTCTGGTAGCTCATTTTCATTACTGTGCTTAGAGTGGTTTTTGGAAGTTGGTCATCTTACGAAACTTCGGTCGGTGCTTTCTCCGGTGCAGAGATGTTGGGTGGCCAATGGCCAGGTGTTGCCTCTGCATGATTGGGTCAGAGGGAGTATATCGATGGGGATTTTTCCTGGCCCTTGTCATAATCCTCGGTCAAGGAGCTGCCGGTCGATCTAATTTTGGGATGTGATTTCAGTAAATACTGGGTTATTCTTGGATTATTCTGGGCACACCGTTTTTTTTAAGTTAGCTCGTGTGGAGAAGTTTCGTTTTATAAGTGCGCTAAACGTATTGAGCATCGAAATGCAGATGCATTGGCCGTTCAGGATGTGGCTAATGAGTTTGATCTTACCCATCTTTCGCCGCATCACGCTTCTCAACTACGGGATTTGTTACAGAGATTTCCTGAGCTTCTTAGTGATAACTTGGGTGTCACTAATGTTCTCAATTACCATATCCGTCTATCCGACGATAGTCCTGTCAGGCAGCCCCCACGTCGCCTCTCACCTCCTAAGGTGAAGATACTGAAGGCGAAAATATCACAAATGCTCCAACAAGGAGTTATTACGCCTTCTACATCTACTTATGCTTCCCCCATATGCCATGATCCCAAGGATCAGGGGCACTATTTCAGACCTGTGGTTAACTACCGGGTGCTTGAACACTAAGGTTGTCTTCGAATGTGCCTCTGCCTCTGATCTGCATAACTTTTACCTGGTTTTCCGGTACTAATTGATTTACTGTTCTTGGTATGAACCAAGCCTGTTATCATATTCCATTAGCTGAAGAATGTAAACATGTTACCGCATTTTGTAATGATTGGAATCTGTTTGACAGAGTTCCCTTTGGTTTGGCAACTCGTTTGCTGGATAATATCCTTAGGGACTTGAAATTAGTGTTTGCCTATAATTATTTGGACGATTTAGTCATCTATAGCCGTTCGTTTCAGGACCATTTGGATCATATCCAGCAAGTTCTTTCGACGTTTCAGGGAGCCGGGCTGACTATTAAACCCAGTAAGGTGACGTTATCCAGGCAGCAGGTGTTCTTTTTAGGTCACCTAGTGTCAGGTCAGAGTATTCTCATCGAACAAGAGCGAACTAAGGCCATACGGGCGTTGCCTCCGCCTACTGATAAACGCGGAATTGCTAGGTTCATAGGCATGTCGAACTATCTTAGGCGTTTTGTCCCTAATTTTGCTTAGTTGGCCGCGACATCAGATGAACTGTGCCGGAAGAAAGTGCGTTTTGAATGAGGACCTGTCGAGGAACCCGCGTTTGAGTATATTAAGGCAGCTGTAGCCAATCCTCCATTTCTAGGAGTACCATACTTTAATAAAAGGTTTATTGTCCAAAATGGCACACCTAATGCTGGTATTTGAGCTGCTCGAAGGTCAGAGGCAGCCATTAGCTTACGCGTCTCGTCGGTTAACTGGCGCCGAAATTAAGTACTCCGTCTACGAGTGCGAGGCGTTGGCCCTTTTGTTTGCATTGGAGAAGTACCACTTCTGCCTTGAGCATCGGGAATTTCAGTTATAAGCCGACAATCAGGCTTTGAGCTGGGTGCTGGGTAGGCCGCGTAAGACTGGCCGTAGTGTCAGATGAGAGGTACGCATTTCAATTTCACGTTAAACACGTGAGAGACACTGAAAATATCCTTGCGGATGTCCTCAGCCGGCAGTTCGCCGAATCTACACCTAGTGAGGGAACCCGGGAGACAGATGGAGGCAGCATTGGGAGAAATTCCTCTTTTGTTTGATGATGTCGCTCAGGATCGGGACCAGGACCCTATTTGGGGGCCGATTAAGCAACACATTTTGGCTGGGGAACTGTCGCATGAGTATATTATTAAGAGTTGCATTCTGCGTAAAAGGGTCGGGCATGTGAAGCAGTTCCAGATGTTTGCCAGTAGCTCTGGTGTTCCCGGTTTTTCGGTACTTTCATGATTTGTTGGTGGGTAGCCACTTATAAGTTCCTAAGACTCTGAAAAAAATCAAGGAACATTTGACTTGGCGCTCCATGGACCGAAATGTCGGAGAGATGGTATATAACAATATCGGCTGTATAATGTAGCCAAACCCAAGAATGCTCTTCAACAGGGTTTGCTGAGCTCTGAGCGCGAGTCCTGTCCTACGCACAAACTCTATATCGATTATCTAGGACCCTTACTTCGTACTAAGAAAGGTCACCGATATGTGTTAGTTATTATTGATGCGTTCTCCGGATTCACTTGGCTCCTTCCGAACCATAACGTCACTGCTACCACCACTATTTCTCATTTAACTAATGTTCTCAATGTTTTTGCCCCCCCCCCCCTAAGAAAATTGTTAGCGATAATGCGCCGGCCTTCCTTTCGGCTCCTTTCAAGGCGTCCTATTTTCAGAACGGTGTCAAGCATATCACGACTGCGTCGTATTATCCGCAGGCATGCTTTACGGAGAGGGTGAACCGAAATCTTAAATCCACTTTGGCGATATTAAAAGCTTACTAGGCGTTTTCTGATAATAAATAATCAATCATGAAGCCTTGCGAGCTACTCTTTGATCCTTTCCTATCCTGTTAATTCCCCTTTTTCGAACTTGTGGGGAATTCAAGATAAAGTTCCTCAAGTCATCAATGAAAACTGGAACCGTGCCAGACTTAATATACTCAAGGTCCATAATAATCAAGGTGAGCGTTACAATCGTAATCGGCGAACCTTTAGAGGGAGGCCAGGAGATCAGGTCTATGTCCGTAGATTCCCCAGTAGGCAGGTGCGTGTCGGAAATATAAGTAAATTTACTTCTCATTTTCTGGGGCCTTGCACCAGTTTGCGCATTGTAGGCCCGGTGAATCTACTGGTTAAGGATAACCATTCCGGTAAGCAGTACTGGGTTCACCTTAGCCAGGTTAAATCCAGTTAGTTAGTCTGATGGTTGAGTAGCCCCCCTCCCCGCCCCCCACCCCCTCTTCCGGCATCGGGTTTGTTTGAGGGCGGGAGGTTGAGCCGTGGCTGGCTCGTGTTATACTTCGCATTAAACCTTGGTTTTGGTTGATATTCTGTGATTAGTCTCTCGCGGTTATGCTGTTGTCCTCTCTCTCCGTGAGTCGCAGCAGCAGTGTCTATCGATATTCGTACCCTTGTACTATCTTTGGCGTCGCGCTTATAGTTTTCCGACTGCACCGTGTTCGGGTAATGCTACAGTCCTTTTGCCTCAGAAAGTCTACAAGGAAAAGCTATGTGGTCTACTTAGTTCTGGTGCATACCGGAAGATTAACAAAGATCCTACTATCAAAGTGACAGTATGGACTGCTGCCATGCAGAACGCTTCATCACTACCAAAGGAAGTCAAAAGGTGTTTAAAAATGCCAAGTGCTGTACCATCGAGATATTATGGTCTTCCTAAAGTTCACAAAATGTGTAACGATGAGAGTCTAGAGGTCTATGAGACCTATAACTAGCGCTATTGGTTCACCGAGGTATTTTTCTGCCAAATACTAGGCTTCCTAATTAAAAAAATTGCTAGGAATATGTAGTCACCACATTCGTAATTCTATGGATTTTATTCAGAGACTTAACACGTCAAAACTAACAAGCACATCTTTATTATTTAGCCTGACGTTGCTGTCATTATGCACCGGTACCTTTGATAAGAGATAAAGAGTCCTTTAGCCAACATTTTGATAACATTACGGCCTTTTTTGAATATGTGCTTTTATCATCTTATTTCCAGTTTAATGGTGAATTTGATGAGAATATTGTTAGTTAATAAAATTTGCGGGTTTCCAGCCGCGTCGGGTGGTTAAAATCATACGGGCTTTCGACCGAGCTCTCCCCGGTCATTGTCAAGTGGTAAGACTGACTGCTGTGTCGCCGTGGTCGCGTCGTTATACAGCCGCACTGCTGCCTGTGACGTCACTGGTGCTCTCTTCCACGCCATATATGATCATGTTTTCATACTGCGCCCATCGCGCCCGTTTTAACATAGCCGGGTCCCAGGCTGTGCTGAGCTACAAACCTCCGTCCTTGTTGATGGTGTTTTCAGCTGTTTTTATTTCAATAGCTTCTTTTATGACGCTTTCGCAAAATACATCCGCTTTCATAACGACAGATGTTTCGTCGAATAGAATTCGGTGTCAATTTTCTAAGGCGTGTTCTTCCACGGCTGATTTTTCTGGATAGCGGAGGTGTAAGCACCTCTCGTGTTCCTTTCCGACGTTGCTCTACCATGCGTACTGTTTGGCCGACGTAGTAACAGCCACACTGACATGGTATCTTGTACACTCCAGGCGTTCTGAGCCCCAGATAGTCCTTCACAGGCCTTATGAGCTGACGAATATTTGCTGGGCGCCTGAACACCGATGAAATGTTATATCTCTTCAGGAGCCGGCTAATCTTTCCCGACACTGTACCACAGAAAGGCTAAAACACAAGTTTCTTGCTTTCTTCTTCGGTGGTGTTCTCTTCTCTGCTGGTGTGTGTCTTGCGTGACACGCCAGATATAGCCTGTGACACCTGTCCGTGGCTGTACCCGTTTTCCCGGAAGACGTTTCGGAGGTGGCTCATTTCTAGTGGCAGACTTCCTGCGCCTGGGACGACTTTAGCACGATGGACGAGGGTTTTCAGAACGCCACGTTTTTGTGCCGGATGGTGGTGGCTGAGAGCGTACAGATACTAATCTGTGTGTGTGTCGGCTTTCTGTAGACACTGTGGCTGAGGTGCCCCTTGGTTTTCCGTCGAATGAGGACGTCAAGCAAGGGCAATGTACCCTCTGTCTCGACTTCCATCTTACACTTGATGTGGCCGTGAATGTTTTTCAGGTGTTCCAAAAATTCTCCCAGTTTTTAACGACCATGGGGCTACATGATGAAAGTGTCATCGACGTAACGCTAAAAGCAGCTTGGTTTAGCTGGAGCCGTGTCCAAGGCGATGTCTTCAAATTTGGCCATAAAAAGCCTGGCTATGGATGGAGACAGAGGGCTTCCCATAGCCACGCCGTCCAACTGGTCGAAATACTGGCCGCCATGTAAGAAGTACGACTATGTCACTGTGTGCTTAAACAGTCCCACAATTGTGCTATCAGATAATTGGGAGAGGAGATCTATACAGTCTTTGACTGGAACACTTGTAAACAGGGAGACCACACCAAAACTAACCATTATATCTCCTTGACTAAGACGCAGTTGTTTAGTTCTGTTGAGAAAGTCGTCGGTGTTCTTGATGTGATGCACACAACGACCCACATGCGGTGCAAGGAGGCTGGTCAGGTGTTCTGCCAGTCTGTAAGTGGGTGACTCAATGGTGTTCACAATGGGACGAAGAGGAGCATCCGGTTGTGGATTTCTGGTAGTCCATAAAGAGTAGGTGGTCTTGGTGGAGGGAGGAGAGTCTTAATAACTCCCTCTTCCAGCGTTGACTGTTTTAGAAGCTCTGATGTCTTCCCCATTATTCTTGACGTCTGGTCCCGTGGCAGTTTACGCTATATATCCTCTTGAAGCATTAACTGAATTTTGGCATCGTAGTCAGTTTTATATAGAATGACGGATGCATTGCCCTTGTCAACTGCCAGAACCACGATGAGTGCGTCGTTGCGGAGTGCGTGAAGACATTTGCGTTTAGCCCTAGTCAAGTTAGACCTCGGTGGTTTAGATTTTGAAATGATGCGACACGTTTCGCGATGAATTTCGTCAGCATTCTCACTAGGCATCTTACGGATTGCTTGTTCAACCCCACTTATAATATCACAGACAGGGATGATCTGAGGCGCTGGTGCGAAGTTAAGACCTTTCTTAAGCGCCGAAATGGCACCCGCGTCGATCTCTTTCTCCGTCATTTTGATGACAGTTCGTTCCGTTGATTTCCGTTCTGCACCGTGTTGTTGTTAAGATATCAGCGCGAACTTCCCTTTCTGTTTCTCTGTGGTCTTCTTTTGCTGTGGTGGCCGTGTCGACCCACTCCGCATTTAATTGTGAGAGTACCTCTGTCAACTGCAGATGTATAGCCAGCAGCTCGCGACCTTTTAAATCCAGCTGCCTCCTAGTGAAGCGTATCGTTTCCCGCAACAGGGCAGAGCTGGCTCAACGGTAGATTCACCTGGCTGCCGAGGTAAATCGTGCAATCGCGTTCTCATGTCGACAGCGTAGCAGGAAGGCTAGAGAGCTTAACAGGTTAGGCTTCTTAATACGCACGTTCCTTAGGCGCCACGTCCCCTCCCCCCCCCCCCCCCCCCCCGTACCCGCGTAGAGGTACGCCATGTATGAATGATGAATGCATGGTTTCATGACGATATGAATTAATAAGATTTTCTCGGGCTTCCAGCCGCGTCAGGTGGTTATAATCCCACGAGCTTTCGACCGAGCTCTCCTCGGCCACATTAGGTTTACGATGGAAGTCGAGGCAGATGATTCACTGCCCTTACTTGACGTCCTCGTTCGACGGAAAACCAAGGGGCACCTCAGCCACAGTGTCTGCAGGAAACCTACACACACAGATCGGTACCTCAGCCACCACCATCCGGCACAAAAAGTGGCGCTCTGAATACCCTCGTTCATTGTGCTAAAGTCGTCCCAGACGCAGCAAGTCTGCCACTAGAAATGAGCCACCTCCGAAACGTCTTCCGGGAAAACGGGTACAGCCACGGACAGGAGTCATAGGCTATATGTGGCGTGACACGCAGAAACACACCAACAGATAAGAAAAAACACCACAGAAGAAGAAAGCAAGAAACTTGTGTTTTAGCCTTTCTGTGGTACAGTGTCGGGAAAGGTTAGCCGGCTCCTGAAGAGATATAACATTTCGTCGGTGTTCAGGTCCCCAGCAAAAGTTCGTCAGCTCTTGAGGCCTGTGAAGGACGATCTAGAGCTTAGAACGCTTAGAGTGTACAAGATACCATGTCAGTGTGGCTGTTACTACGTCGGCAAAACAGTACGCATGGTAGAGCAACGTCGGACGGAACACGAGAGGTTCTTACACCTACACTATCCAGAAAAATAAGCCGTGGCAGAACACGCCTTAGAAAATGGACATCAAATTCTGTTCGACGAAACATGTCGTTATGAAGGACGGATTTTGCGATAGCGTCATAAAAGAACCTATTCAAATAAAAACCGCTGAAAACACCAACAACAAGGACGGGGCCCGACTTTCGCGATGTTAAAACGGGCGCGACGGACGCGGAATGAAAACATGACTATATATATAGGGTGTTACAAAAAGGGACTGCAAACTTTCAGGAAATATTCCTCACACACAAATAAAGAAAATATGTTATGTGGAAATGTGTCCGGAAACGCTCAATATCCATGTTAGAGCTCATTTTAGTTTCGTCAGTAAGTACTGTACTTCCTCTATTCACCGCCAGTTGGCCCAATAGAAGGAAGGTAATGTTGACTTCGATGCTTCTGTTGACATGCGAATCATTGCTCTACAGTACTAGCATCAAGCACATCTGTACGTAGCATCAACAGGTTAGTGTCCATCACGATCGTGGTTTTGCAGTCAGTGCAATGTTTACAAATCTGGAGTTGGCAGATGCCCATTTGATGTATGGATTAGCACGGGGCAATAGCCGTGGCGAGGTATGTTTGTATCGAGACATATTTCCAGAACGAAGGAGTCCCGTCAGGAAGACGTTCAAAGCAATTGATCGGCGTCTTAAGGAGCACGGAAAATTCCAGCCTATGACTCGCGACTGCGGAAGACCTAGAACGACGAGGACACTTGCAATTAACGAGACAATTCTTCGTGCAATTGACGATAACCCTAATGTCAGCGTCAGAGAAGTTGCTGCTGTACAAGGTAACGTTGACCACGTCACTGTATGGAGAGTGCTGCGGGAGAACCAGTTGTTGCCGTACCATGTACAGCGTGTGCAGGCACTATTAGCAGCTGAGTGGCCTCTTCGGGTACACTTCTGCGAATGGTTCATCCAACAATGTGTCAATCCTCATTTCAGTACAGATGTTCTCTTTACGGATGAGGCTTCATTCCAACGTGATCAAATTGTAAATTTTCACAATCAACATGTGTGGGCTGACGAGAATCCGCACGCATTTGTGCAATCACGTCATCAACACAGATTTTCTGTGAACGTTTGGGCAGGCATTGTTTGTCGGTGATGTCTTGATTGGGCCCCATGTTCTTCCACCAACGCTCAATGGAGCACGTAATCATGATTTCATACGGGATACTCTACCTGTGCTGCTAGAACATGTGTCTTTACAAGCACGACACAACATGTGGTTCATGCACGATGTATTCCTTTACATTTCAGTCGAAGGGTTCGTACGCTTCTCAACAACAGATTCGGTGGCCGATGGACTGGTAGAGGCGGACCAATTCCATGGCCTCCACGCTCTACTGACCTCAACCCTCTTGACTTTCATTTATGGGAGCATTTGAAAGGTCTTGTCTACGCAACCCCGGTACCAAATGTAGAGACTCTTCGTGCTCGTATTGTGGACGGCTGTGATACAATACACCATCCTCCATGGCTGTATCAGCGCATCAGGGATTCCATGCGACGGAGGGTGGATGCATGTATCCTCGCTAACGGAGGACATTTTGAACATTTCCTGTAACAAAGTGTATGAAATCACGCTGGTACGTTCTGTTGCTGTGTGTTTCCATTCCATGATTAATGTGATTTGAAGAGAAGTAATAAAATGAGCTCTAACATGGAAAGTAAGCGTTTCCGGACACATGGCCACATAACATTTTTTTCTTTATTTGTGTGATGAATGTTTCCTGAAAGGTAGACGTACCTTTTTGTAACACCCTGTATGTCGAGGAAGAGAGCATCAGTGCCATCACAGCCAGCAGTGCGGCTGTATAACGACGCGGCCACGGCGACACAGCAGTCAGTCTTACCACTTGACGATGACCGGGGAGAGCTCGGTCGGAAGCTCGTGCGATTTTAACCGCTGGAAGCCTGAGAAAATTTTATTAATTCATATCGCCAAGAAACCATGCATTCATACAAGATCGATGGTGTTGTCATGGGACGCCCCCTCTACCCTCTGGTAGCTAATTTATTCATGGAAGACTTCTGGGACAAGGCACTGGATTAAGCAAGTTTTAAACCAACGGTCTTCTGGAGATACGTGGGCGACACATTTGTGGTATGGCCGCACGGGATGAATGAATTACATCGATTTCTTGAGCATTAGAATTCCATCCATTCTAGTACCAAATTTACTATGGAAATATAAAAAGACGTCTACCTCCCATTTTTGGATGTTGTCGCTCGCTGTAAAGTAAAAGGCACATTAGGATATGCCGTATACTGGAAACCAACGTATACAAATCAAATCTATATTTTCATGCCAGTAGCTGCCTACACCCTTCACAGACTGTAGGTGTTCTTAAGACCTTAGTGCATAGGGCACACTATATATCCGATAAAGACAATTTTCAACAAGAGCTCACGTACCTTAAGAGCATTTTTAAATCGAATGGATTTTCTCCACAACAAATTTGTGGAGCATTCAATGTGAAACCTTGGAAGAAGATAGTAATTCCTTCAGATCTAGTACGTTTTTGCCCTATGTGGGTGTATTCTTGAGAAACTCTGTGTTGTGGTGATCTTTCACCCCCACCCCCCAACGAAGACTGCAGCTTTACTCTGTGAAGGACGATTTACAGCTTCGTAAAGCGGGTGTGTATCAGATTTCTTGCGGAAATTGTGAGAAATCGTACACAGATCAAACAACACGCACCGTTCATGAGTGTGTAGAGCATCTAAGATACAAACGCTTATTACAGCCAGACAAGTCAGCTGTGACCGAACATTGTCTTGGTACAGGTCATTCCATGAATTACAGTGATGTGAAGATTTTAACATCCACCACTTCCTTTTGAGAATCTGTCTTCAAGGAAGGTATAGAGATTAGAGTAGCTAATAATTTAATAAACGGAGATAATTGTTTTAATTTGGACAAAGCATGGAATCCGGCTCTTGGGGTAATTAAACTGCAGAGAAATCGTCACGGTGTCACCGCCGCCGATCATACATCGATAAGCGAATCGAATGTCTGTACGCCTTCGCCACAGGCGGTGCATATATAAGCGTATTTCTTTGCCGCCGACCAACATCTCTGACTCGCATGCGCAGTACCGCCGCGGTGGAGCATATAAGGCCGCGCTTGGCATCTTGTCGTCAGTCTTATGACTCACTCTGAGGATGGCCGGACGATACGCGGCCGAAATATCAGTGGAGGAAATTTTATTTGCGCGGCTGCGTGCCCGAAATTTAATGGACTATTCATTACGCCGCGAGAAATTGAAAATGGACAGTGGTTATGAAGTTTTTTAAGTGAGAAACTGAGGAAAAATAGGGAGGAAACGTTTATGAAAAAGCACATTGTCGGTACAAAAATGAGCTTGTAATGTCTTCTCTTACGTTGTACTATATCCCACAGTATGTCTCGTTTCACCAGCTATCGATGCCCCTTAATAATGACATTGTTTCATCGTATAACGCGGTCAATAATGAAGTTTTGCATATTAACCATACGGCAAAGCACTCTTCTCTTTGCGTGCTGTCATTTGCCAAAATCTGGTTTCCATATCTCAAACCGTTTGAGATGTGAGGAATGTTGAGGATATCTCATTCTGGCTTTTTCGCTGGCTCGGACGGTTGCAGATGAGTGCGCTACATCAGATTAATTTTCCCGTCATAGGTGACTGAGACTTCCACCGAAGTCTAAAGAAAAATTCAGTATCTCTGCTGAATTTTATATGCGACAACATATTATATAATGTGTACCAAACGCAAATTCTTAGCAACCCCTATTTTCTATTTTAAACTTTTTCATATTTCATGCAGTGTCTTACTTAAATCGAAGTACCATAACAACTGTCACCATTAACGAAATGATGGGCACGTCACACGAAGCTGTCATATAAAGCTATAAGTAAGAAAAATGTTTTTTTTACGGTATAATTTCTGTAAAATCGTTTGAGGAAGAACGCAGGGCGTACGGCTTGCTTCTGCCATCGCAGAGTTGTCGCCAGCCCGCTGGAAGTGGCCAGACAAGGTCGGCCCCGCCTAAAGAAACAAATGAACTCGCACAGTAACTGTTCTCTGCGCATCGGCCACTGTATCCAGCACGGACTCCACCATCTGCCACAGCATGTTGCAGGGTATTGGGTAGATTTGGACCAGTGATTTTCCACAGCTGCCACTATGCTCTGTATGTAAGTGAAGATTTCACAGCCGGTTTGTCGTTCAGAAATGGCATTTGAGTGTTGTTTGTTTGTGAGAAGACTGTGACACCTTGTGTACGAAGGGGAAACGTCTACCAGCACGTACCAAAGTCCGAGACTGTAGTTTGTCGTTACGCTGCTCGCGCTGTCACGTGAATACGGTGCCTATCGGTTCGCGAGGGTCACGTTCAGCGCCATGTAGGCTGTTAATGGCCCTACGTGACTAGCGCCTGAGAGGCTCGACGTGCTGTTTGGTTGGCTGTGCAGGAGCGCACAGACACGCCAGGTTCCCTGTGTCAGGGAACTCAGCGCGCTCACTGGTGGCCAGAAGAGCGCCCTCGCGGACAGTGCGGCGACGTCCAGCGACAACTGCTGTCGAAGCCCACATCGACGCGGCAGCAGACCGAGGCGGCCGACAGTGGAACTCCCAACAAGGAGACTGGACTTACCAGAATGGCACCATGTCGTCTTTTCAGACGAGTCCCAGTCCTGTGTACAACATCACATTGGACGCATCCACGCGTGCAGGCTCTGAGGAGGACGAACCTTGCCAGACTGCTTTTGTCATCTTCTCATGGGCTCATCATCTGACTTGTTGGTATGGGGTACCACTGGGTAAATAAGATGATCGCGTCTTGTCCACACAGATGGTAATTTGGACTCACGTATCACATTTCTGGCGCCTTAAGGACGGTGGCTATGACCCTTCTTCGAGATCTTCGTGACATTATCTTTCAACACATTACAGCAACATCGCATGTTGCCCATGCTGTGCTGACCTGTGCCGCACATCGGAGTATATTTACTGAAATTATGGCCAAAATGGCAAAAATGGACGTTTGGTCAACTATTGTAGCAAGTACATGAAATGTTCTCGGTTCACTTGCCTCGTCAAATTTTCAGAAAATTCCACGCTTTTGATGATACCCTCCACCATCGTCGTCAGGGACTAAAACTGACTGTCGTGAACTGGCAAGGCTCCCTCTTTCATACTCATAGGAAGGCATCTGATTTGCTGGATTACGTCACGGTGGAGCGTACAGATGTGTTGCTCCCCCATACGTCGATAGATTTTGTTTGCATTCTAGCGCTGCATGCAGCACCATCCATCGCATCAGGCTGTGAACTGCAAGAAGTAAGAAAAAAAAAAACAACCTGCAATTGAAAAGAACTTTGCGAGAGGCGTGGGAGAATCACCTGCTGTGATCGGTAACATTAGACAAGTGAACGTAGCACAATCAACCTAGATTACACACACTAACATACACTCCTCAATACGCACATATATAACACAGTATATAGCTATAATTAGTTTGAAAGCGCATTTAAAAAATTGCGAGAAATTAGGGCAAACCAACTACATATGGAACAATCATAAACGTGACTAGCAATTCGGCGCCCTAGTAGAAGCAGTCCTGTCATCACGTCGCCAGTAAAATCGGTACAGCAAATTAAGGGTATCACACGAATCTACTTTGAAATCTTCAAGCCGGCCGCGGTGGTCTCGCGGTTCTAGGCGCGCAGTCCGGAACCGCGCGACTGCTACGGTCGCAGGTTCGAATCCTGCCTCAGGCATGGATGTGTGTGATGTCCTTAGGTTAGTTAGGTTTAAGTAGTTCTAAGTTCTAGGGGACTGATGACCACAAATGTTAAGTCTCATAGTGCTCAGAGCCATTTGAACCATTTTTGAAATTTTCAAGTACAAAAGGTTACGAACTTGTGGAAAGTGGCATGGTACAAACTGAAAGACAGGCAGAGTCATCCCAGGCCCCTCTCTATGGACGGCAGTGGAGTAGTTTAGGGGTATTCACAACTACAGTTAGCCTAGTAGTGAAAGGGAGTGCTTTAAAGGTTAGGTTTGAAACTATCAAAAATATTTTTGGCCAGGATTTCGGTACATGTAATCCACTGTCGGTTGGTTGAATTGTTGGAGGGCACCAAACAGCAAGGTAATCGGTCCCTCACATTAGGGAAGGATGGGGAAGGAAGGTGGCCATGCCCTTTCAGAGGAACCGTCCCGGCATTTGCCTGAAGCGATTTGGAGAAAACCTAAATCAGGATGGCAGAATAGTTAGGGAGAACGACGGTTCAAACCCAGAGTCCAGTGTGGTAACCACTGCGCCACCCTGCTCAGTATATAATCCTCTTTGCGTCGATACAGAGCATTCCAGACTGTTGCTTTAAACAGACACCAGAAACACTGGCTACGATCTGTGCAGAGACAGCCACAACAGGGGGTAAAACCCGTGTAGGAGCTACACGTAACACGACTTCGGTTCGCTGTCAGGCCACTTGCAGTGCTGCAAGTTTATTAGTGCATCATGTCGTTTTCTAATTGGATGATCTTTAGGTTCTGTGTTTGTTTTCGTTCCGTAGTGAACGGAACTTAACAGAAGCTCGTTTCAAAACATTGTGCTTCTCATTCCTTCTTGTGTGTTTTGCACTCTTTGAGTTACATTGTATGTATGTTGCTCATATTCTGATTGAGTTCTGTTGACAACAGTAATACTGGGTCGGGTAAATGATTCCATATTTGGTTGTTGTTCATATAAAACAGAAGTTGGTTTCGTCACATGATGTTCTGAGATTTTTGGTATTTGTTACCACTTACGAATCTGTGTGTTAACTACGCGATTTAGACAATTATTAAGAACGCTGCTTTTATTATACTTTATGTAGTGTCACCGCCAGACACCACACTTGCTAGGTGGTAGCCTTTAAATCGGCCGCGGTCCGGTAGTATACGTCGGACCCGCGTGTCGCCACTATCAGTGATTGCATACCGAGCGCCATCTCACGGCAGGTATAGAGAGATTCCGTAGCACTCGCCCCAGTTGTACAGCCGACTTTGCTACCGATGGTTCACTGTCTACATACGGTCTCATTTGCTGAGACGACAGTTTAGCATAGCCTTCAGCTATGTCATTTGCTACGACCTAGCAAGGCGCCATATTCAGTTAATATGAATGTATTCTGAACAGATAATATTGTGAATCATGTACCGTCAAGAGCGACGTCCATCATTAATGGATTAAAGTTAAGTATCAAAATAATTACGTCCGCTTTCTGAACTCTAATTCCTTGTCATGTTCCAGACCTGACGTCAGTATAGATCTTCCCTCCTCACGCCAGCCTGCGTGACCTAAAACGCGTGCATTTCGGCCTCCTCTTGTAACACGGTGTTGGCTCTTCTGCCAACACAACACTTTATATCTGTTTACATACGTGTCCTTTACTTTCTCGCTTTTAATGAAGGACTCCATCTTAGCGGGTGTCGACAGTATTGCTATTCCACATTATTACATCTGTTGCGGAACGTGCATCTAATTCTGCATTGAGTGCTGTTGCTTCTCGTCACTGAATGCCATGCGTTTCACAATGGCTCGAAGAGTGTCGATATAGGTGTAGATGCCTATGTTTCGTAGTCTCAGTAACTAGCAAATGTTTTCACACGTTATTAACAGGCAGTGCAGATAGTGCATTTTAGGAGAAGTCCATGAAAATTTTGGTGGAGTACGGAAAACGAATGGGAACAAAAATAACAAAGGATACGAAGAGTACACTAAAAATGTATTTCAATCGAGGTTCTTAAACTGTAACAAAAATACGTGAGTCTGCGGAACACCGTGCGACAAAACCAGCGTCCTTGAGTATGCAACAAAAACAAATGCAGAAGCATTTAGCTCAGCCCATAATATGGATGTCAGCAAAAATTAAGCAGTATATGAGCAACGTATTTGCAATGCAATTCAAAGAGTGCAATACACACAGAGAGGTCTTCAAGTGGTTCAAATGTCTGTGAGCACTATGGGACTTAACATCTGAGGTCACCAGTCCCCTAAAACTACTTAAACCTAACCAACCAAAAGGCCATCACACACATCCATGCCCGAGGCAGGATTCTAACCTGCGACCGTAGCGGTCGCGCGGTAGAGATGTCTTAATCGGGAACATAATTTCAACTCGATTAGAGCCAGACGGTAGAAATTGCAATATTGGGTTTTAAAATAAATGCACTTTGGCACCAGACCCACTCATATAAATGAAAAATATTATCATATAGTACTCGCATTTTGCAGAGCAAGAATACAGATTATCACGTCATATTTCACGGAATTCAAAGTTCACCGCCAGGCCATTTGTAGCGCTAGTGTCGGTCTCTGCGACCGTACCTTAACATAGTCGTTGCTCTTGTGATATTTTGGTATTCTGTGTGGCGGATCACCACCCTCCATTCAGTACGATACAGAGTCGTATCAGCGTGGAATGCCTCGCGGCACCCCTGACTGTCACACGAGCTTATTTCGACTCGATGTGCAGCCGCTTGTCACTGTCAGATGTAGCTTCACTGTCTATTAAATTTCGAAGCCTGAATGAACAAAAAATTAAGTACTCTAACTAGAAGAGAAACCAGGCATTGAACAGGTATTTATTTCTTCTAGTCTTCCGTTAGTCCATCTCTTCCTCCCGCTTCTCTCTGTCCAACTCCTCCCCCCCCCCCCCCACTTTCTCTAGCCATCCTCCCTCTCTCTTTATCCACTCTCCTCTCCCGTCCCTACTTTATCCACCGCCTCCACACCTCCCCTGTCACTTGCCATCTTGTCCTCTCCCCACTCTCTGTCCATTTCCTCTCTTCTGCTGTCCATGTCCTCCGCCTCCTCCTCCCCTCGTCTCTCTCCACGCTATCACGCTCACCCCAGCAGGAAGCTGGTGGTTTTTAGCTCTTCATTATAGACAGCGACTAATATGTGTGCCAAATATGACTGAAGTCGTTCCAAGGTTTAGGATGAGCATTTTACCGCTAGTTTGCTCGTATACGTACACGTCACCTAATTTCAGACAAATTTCGATCATATTTGTATACATATTTCACCTGTATTCCTAGCGAATTTTCACCCTGCTGTTGTGTTTTCATATAGCTAAATGTTTATAACGTCGTATCCCGAAATATGTGTTGTACAGTGAGATAATTTTCCAGGTAGATCCAGCAGTATACGTAGCCACTATCTGCGAAATGCGTTTTGAACAGAGTTGGCAGTAAAATAAAACGTCACACATCATCTGACAGTTTCTCGCGCATCTCACTGTTTATGAAGTCATATCTTTTGAACTATTTGTTATAAAATTATATATTTTTGTAGGTAAGTTGAGCGACATATATGAATGATGTCTGCAAAATGTTTTGCGACTAGAGTTGGTTTCAAATAAGTGATAAATTAAAACGTCATGCTTAATCTGAAAGTTTTTCATTCATGGTTCAGGACACATGTCAAATACTGAGATGAGTTGTAGAATGATATATTTTTGTAGGTACATTCAGCGACAAATGTGGATATTGTCTGCAAAAAATGTTGCGAATAGAATAAGTAGCAACTAAGTAATAGATTTTGTCTTGCATGATATGGTAGTTTTCCACGCAGTCAGTGTTTATGAAGACTTGTCGCCTAAACTAAATGTCGTTCCATGATGTAATTTTCTGATACATTCAGAGGTATAGGTGAATAGTGTCTGCATAAAAAAAAAATTGTCACGAATACATTAGCAAGAAATACGTAATTAATTTAAAAGTCACGTGCCACGTGAACAGAAACACTGTAGTAAGCGACATTTTTTTTGTTTACATCATTTTTGGGGTTATGAGAGAGAAAAAGTTTCGTAAAGATTTGAAATTAAGTGTCAAGTTTATTGCAAGTCTCTAAGTGATCTGAGCTACAAATGCTGTGTGTTCTCGCTTGTGGGCTGCGCTGATTTTGCAATCCCACCCCCCACCCCCACCCCCACCCCTTTGACAGGTGGGAGGTCCTTACCACCACAGTGATCCTTTCCACACAGTAAATGATACGTGCACCAAGTTTGGTTGAAATTCGTCCTGTGGTTTAGGCAGACATGTGGAACGAACCTACATACATACACATATACATACAAACATGTATATAATTTGTGTGAAGTACACAGTGAGAAGATTTAGTTATTTACTGTCCTTCCAGTGCAGTTTTAACACTCGCAATACCAAGCCATTTTCAGTAATGTGTATTACGAAAGAGAGGGGGCCGGGGATTACTTTGTACCCACCGTAAAGAATTTAAAAAATAAATACGTTTCATTAATTGTTTTTAAATTGCGTTAATAGCATACTTTTGGAAGATCTATTGAACATATTCAGGATCCAGTACCTGAATATGTCTTATAAAATGCATTTTTGAGAACAGTTTTAACCTTTCACTTACTTTATTTTAAAGGTTAGTAAGTCTAATTACCTAGAGAAAAATTAGTAGTAAAAGTCGTTATAATACTATTGAAGTGCACTTTACTATAATTAAAATAGTTACAAATACCTGAGGTAATATACAAATATCTTAGGTACATAACATAGTGTCGTGACAGTAATTATTCACGACTTTCTTGGGCTTGGAACATACAACAGTTTTTTGCTGTTTTGCACATATGTATCTCTTACAATTGTTGCAGGCTATTGTTGTTTTGTTCGCTTGGTTGTACTTTTCTGCTTTTGAAAGGCTTTCACTAACACAAAAAAGACATCTACCTCTACCTCCATGAGCTTGCTTTGCACCGTAGTACTGCTGGATTTTCCTCTGAGAATACCCTCCATTCTTGAAGCTACAGGCTTTGGCAGTCCTGAAATATTTGTAGCCCTTTCTTCTTTTGTGAGCTGTCGTCCAAGTTCTTGAAGAATAAGTCGTCACTTACTAGGTTCTTCGTATCCCAGTCCGGCAAGTTCAACAAAAATAGTGTAAAACTATTCACCACTGCTATGTACACAAGAGTACAGAAAACAGATAGCGCCCACCTTCTTGTAGCCCTGTTAGTTGAATATTTCCTCACCATTTGATCTATCGTGTCAACGCCACCTTTAGTCTCACTATAGTATAAATTTATGATGATATGATGGAAATATTCGAATCACAATTGTATCCCCCGTGAAAAACCCAAAAGAAATCTGCTATTTCTAACTCTAATATGTAATTCTCGTCTTGAGATGTAACTCAGTTCTTGAGGTATGTGTTTCCAATTAGCTTGTAATGTTCCCACGAGAGTCAGCTTGTGATTCCTCCATAGATCTTCGGCCAAATCAATTGAAGTGTAATATATATATATATATATATATATATATATATATATATATATATATATATATATATATATATATATATATATGTGGTGACCTTTCTCACTGAATTATGTATAGGAACTTTCAGGCGTTTGACAACACCTGCAGCGGAATTTGAGTGCTGTGTTCCATTATTTCTTTTCCCAGCATAAGGCTCCGTGCAGATAACATTTCTGGTTTTAGCGTCTGTGACCATCCGTGTAAGTACACCGTATTCACCATGCTTTTCCTTCACGAAGACGTTGAAGGGACACCTGCCACGGAACAATGGCAACTTTTCATCAATAACAGTGTGCATCCCAACAGAATAATATTTTGGATAAAATTCATTCATTTTCTCAAAAACTTCTTTTATTGCAGCAAACTTACCACGTTTATTGCGATCGCTTCGTGACTCTCTGTCATCAAATCTTATTACTTTAGTAAGCTGCTCTAATCTGGTACGACTTGTAGCAGTATAAACAAACGTTCCTTAAGTATAGAACCATAAATCAGTAAATGATGACCTACTGTAGTTTTCCTTCCCCATAATAATAAATAGTCCTATATACGCCATGAACGCAGGTCTGTCTGTCTGTCTGTCTGTCTGTCTTGATTGTTATGCTTTATTATGATGTTGACAGTTTGTGGAGACAAAAACTCTTCAAATATTTCGGTTATTGTTCCTAGTTTACGATTGCTGACGCGCTGCAATGCTGAAAGTTCGTAATTATCTAAATAAATTATGAATAATCCGCCTCGATTGCGAAAATTCCCGGTGTTTACCCAGGTTTCAACGTGGATAACCACGCCTTCTTCAGAACAAAATAAAAAACTGCTTGCCTAAATGGGCATAGTCAATTTGTAAAATGAACACCCACAACGGCAGGTCCCCATAAAATTTATTAACATTACATCCGTACCAAGTCAATAACACTACTTAACTGTGTGTGCTGCCTCGCCCCAGCCAACGTGCGATGGGTCACAGGCTCTCCACTGCACTAAGGCCTCGCCGGCTGTTCCCTGAGCGACTGTCGACAATCTCTGCGCATGCGCGCGGCTAAGAAACGCTCTTCTTATGCATAGAAACGCGATACAACAGTTAACATGAATCGGGGCCTAAGTAACTACAAAAAGTTGTCGCCCAAATAGTAAGTGGTACAAGCGTTGATGCGGAAATTACGACATATTAATTCTCGACCAACATTGCGCACAGGTCGTGCATCAGCCACTAACTAATATAGAGGCACTAAAATTAGGTAAAAATTACAACTAACATACAGAAATGGCTATGCATGAGGACATAGTAAAGTGCAATCGGTTCCAAACCACACTACATGCGGGAACCATGAAGTTGTAACTCACAGAGCAAACGGCCTGCAAAACTTGACACCTTAACGGATAACTGTGTGGGGAGGCGGTGGAAAGAAAATCTCAAAATGTAGTTAACGGATAAAACCACACAATTTCTGCTAACAGAAACCATCACTGTCGCTACATCACCAAAATGCTAAGTGGCTGAGCAGGCCGTAATCAAAAAACATAAAAGATTTAGGACATATCTTGGCTCCACGATCCTATAAATATAGAAGCCAACGAAGATACGTGCTTACATAATAAAATTAAATATAATTTTGTTTTTAGAAAAAACTATACAGTCAAAAATTCTATTGAATTAGCCACGCTTTTGGGTAATGTAACCTGTTCTGAGGAATCTAAACTAGTCTCGTTTGATATAACAAGTCTGTACACGAACGTATCAGTGGACCAGACTCTCCAGATATTAGAGGGTAATTTACGTTATTATAAAAGACTGAAATTGATGAGCTAATGATGTTGCTACGGATTGTCCTGAAATATAATTATTTTACCTTTAATGATAGAATGTATTCGCAACCCCTGGGATTTTATCTGAAATTTTCTTGAACTCCTCAGAGTCAGATTTCTTTGCCAGTGGTAGAGAGATTTTGAGTAAAATAAAATTTTATACAAGGTACGTTGACAACATTTTATTATTCAATAACGGTACTCAGTATGATGTAGACCGTATTTTTTCTATCTTTAGTGAGTTTCATGATAACATCAGGTTTACACTTGAGAGGGAATCCTTGACGAGGTCCTTGAACTATTTGGATCTCACGTTGACGATGGTGGATAGCCATATTGAGTTTAATATATACCGGAAAGACACGTACTCTGATAACATCATTTCTGCAGATTCGGCGCATCCGCATGCCCATAAGATGGCCTTCTTCCATTCGAATATACATCGAGCTACAGCTATCCCTCTGTCACCGGAGGCGTTAGAGACCGAATTGGTCACACTGGAAGCTATCGCTAGAAATAATGGTTATAGTTCACAATTAGTAAGACGTTTGTACAACAAGAAAATAAATAAAAATAATGGTACGGCTTCCACATTAGGGGATTTAGCAAATGACAAACCGATGGCAATAGTATCTATCCCTTTTGTAGGTAATGTAAGATACAAATTAGGGCGTTTGCTTAGAGCCTATAACTTTAGGGTAGCCTTTTCTACCAACAACAATCTGCACAAGAATTTAATCCACTCGTTGCACATCACAAGTGACAAACTTTCTCAGTCTGGTGTGTATAAAGTTACTTGCGGTGACTGTCCGAAATTTTATATCGGTCAAACAGGCCGAGCTCTCATGACTAGATATAAAGAGCACATCCCCACCAGAAGCGGTGATGGCACGAGGGGTTCCACTTACGCAAAACAACTTATGCAAATGGCTCATGCGCCAAGTCCTCTGTCTAATATAGAGTTGCTTCATGCTGAAGTTAAGGGCTTAAAATTGGACATCTTAGAGGAAATGCAGATTTTTAAACACCTGCAGTAAGCCAAAGGCGATGTCCTCAACGATCAGCTACAATTAAAAAACAGGAATTTCTTTGAAGGTTTCGGTCCCTTACTTAATTCTTTTCATTAAACCACATGACGTGGAAGTTGGCTGATGCATGCACAGGTTGTTGATTGTTAACGGATAATAACGATGCCCCTCCCCTTCTCTTTTTTGGCACCTTTCCCTTTCTGTGAGTTGAAGGTTTGGTTAGCCAAGATGAACGCCTTTCGGTCATCGTAAGTTCATATCGCTGCGCGCTTTTAAGACGTATTGTATCTTCGTTGGCTTCTATATTTTTAAGATCGTGGAGCCAAGATATGTCCTAAATCTTTTATGTTTTTTGATTACGGCCTGCTCAGCCGCTTAGCATTTTGGTGATGTAGCGACAGTGATGGTTTCTGTTAGCAGAAATTGTGTGGTTTTATCCGTTAACAACATTTTGAGATTTTCTTTCCACCGCCTCCCTACACCGTTATCCGTTAAGGTGTCAAGTTTTGCAGACCGTTTGCCCTGTGAGTTACAACTTAATGGTTCCCGCATGTAATATGGTCTGGAACCGATTGGACTTTACTATGTCCTCACGCATAGCCATGTCTGTATGTTAGTTGTAATTTTTACCTAATTTTAGTGCCTCTATATTGGTTAGTGGCTGATGCACGACCTGTGCGCAATGTTGGTCGAGAATTAATATGTCGTAATTTCCGCATCAACGCTTGTATCACTTACCATTTGGGCGACAACTTTTTGTAGTTACTTAGGCCCCGATTCATGTTAACTGTTGTATCCCGTTTCTATGCATAAGAGGAGCGTTTCTTAGCCGCGCGCATGCGCAGAGATTGTCGACAGTCGCTCAGGGAACAGCCGGCGAGGCCTTAGTGCAGTGGAGAGCCTGTGACCCATCGCACGTTGGCTGGGGCGAGGCAGCACACACAGTTAAGTAGTGTTATTGACTTGGTACGGATGTAATGTTAATAAATTTTATGGGGACCTGCCGTTGTGGGTGTTCATTTTACAAATTGACTATGCCCATTTAGGCAAGCAGTTTTTTATTTTGTTCTGAAGAAGGCGTGGTTATCCACGTTGAAACCTGGGTAAACACCGGGAATTTTCGCAATCGAGGTGGATTATTCATAATTTATTTTATTCCTAGTTTAGCTTCGTCTCTTATGCCTTCTCTTTCTGTCACTGTGTTTTCTGCTACTCGTCTTCTAATTTGAGGAGGTTTGGAGGTATAAATATTTCCAGTGCTTGTAATATCCTTGTCACTAACCTCGCAAACTGCGACGTCATCAGTTTCAGGTACCCAAAGTTCATCATCAGCTTCTCTATCACTGTCCACATCCTCGAGCACAACACAATCCTCTTCAGGTACACTCACTACGGCTTCAGTTTGATCAGATTCAATTTGAGAAGCCGTAGATTCTTCCAAAATCTGTGATATTTCTCCATCAGTAAGTGACTGTCGACATGTTTTGAAGCACAGTTGATTAAGACTGAACTAAGTGCCACTGAACAGGAAACAATAAAGAAACAAAGGGAAATGAATCATTGTTGAGACCATTGTTGCTATCAGTCCAGAGAAATATACACTCCTGGAAATTGAAATAAGAACACCGTGAATTCATTGTCCCAGGAAGGGGAAACTTTATTGACACATTCACATGATCACACTGACAGAACCACAGGCACATAGACACAGGCAACAGAGCATGCACAATGTCGGCACTAGTACAGTGTATATCCACCTTTCGCAGCAATGCAGGCTGCTATTCTCCCATGGAGACGATCGTAGAGATGCTGGATGTAGTCCTGTGGAACGGCTTGCCATGCCATTTCCACCTGGCGCCTCAGTTGGACGAGCGTTCGTGCTGGACGTGCAGACCGCGTGAGACGACGCTTCATCCAGTCCCTAACATGCTCAATGGGGGACAGATCCGGAGATCTTGCTGGCCAGGGTAATTGACTTACACCTTCTAGAGCACGTTGGGTGGCACGGGATACATGCGGACGTGCATTGTCCTGTTGGAACAGCAAGTTCCCTTGCTGGTCTTAGAATGGTAGAACGATGGGTTCGATGACGGTTTGGATGTACTGTGCACTATTCAGTGTCCCCTCGACGATCACCAGAGGTGTACGGCCAGTGTAGGAGATCGCTCCCCACACCATGATGCCGGGTGTTGGCCCTGTGTTCCTCGGTCGTATGCAGTCCTGATTGTGGCACTCACCTGCACGGCGCCAAACACGCATACGACCATCATTGGCACCAAGGCAGAAGCGACTCTCATCGCTGAAGACGACACGTCTCCATTCGTCCCTCCATTCACGCCTGTCGCGACACCACTGGAGGCGGGCTGCACGATGTTGGGGCGTGAGCGGAAGACGGCCTAACGGTGTGCGGGACCGTAGACCAGCTTCATGGAGTGCGGTCCCTTACGGCACTGCGTAGGATCCTACGGTCTTGGCGTGCATCCGTGCGTCGCTGCGGTCCGGTCCCAGGTCGACGGGCACGTGCACCTTCCGCCGACCACTGGCGACAACATCGATGTACTGTGGAGACCTCACGCCCCACGTGTTGAGCAATTCGGCGGTACGTCCACCCGGCCTCCCGCATGCCCACTAAACGCCCTCGCTCAAAGTCCGTCAACTGCACATACGGTTCACGTCCACGCTGTCACGGCATGCTACCAGTGTTAAAGACTGCGATGGAGCTCCGTATGCCACGGCAAACTGGCTGACACTGACGGTGGCGGTGCACAAATGCTGCGCAGCTAGCGCCATTCGACGGCCAACACCGCGGTTCCTGGTGTGTCCGCTTTGCCGTGCGTGTGATCATTGCTTGTACAGCCCTCTCGCAGTGTCCGGAGCAAGTACGGTGGGTCTGACACACCGGTGTCAATGTGTTCTTTTTTCCATTTCCAGGAATGTAATTTCCATGTGTTCTAAGGTCATATAACGCTTTTATTTGTGGAGTAAGACAAACATTGTGGGAAGTCTCATCTACTACCAAGGGGGTAAGACTTCATGACCACCTCCCTTCAACTTAAAATTTCCGATTAAGCGTAAACGAAAAATGTAAAACAATCATAAAATCTAAGAAGATTTCATCAAAAACAATAAACATTTTTTACAAAACTTAAGAAAATAAAGTACCCGAGTAGATTTCAATAATTTCGAAAGGTGGGTACAAAGTAACCCCCCCCCCCTCACTCTCCCCTGGTATTGCGAGTATTGCGAGGGTTACTGGGCAAGACTGTAAGTGATTAGGATTTCCATTACTATATTTCACCGATATACTACTAACTCGCAAAAAAGAAACGATATTGCTCGCATTACTAACGATTTTTTTAACGAACATTTGCTGAGTGTGTCGTTTTTGACCTGCGATAGGGCCCTACGCCATCACAAAAATTGCATCAAAAGTGATAAAGTGGACCAACAATTTCTTGTAAACGTGTTCTTACGTTCTATAGAGAAATTTCAAGTAGCGCATCTGACACGAAAGAAACGACAATGATGTCCCGATACCGGGTACGCTCCGTTGCTGTGACCTGCTCTGAGGCAGACGAGAGGACCTTGCTGAATTGTCCTCTGCCACTTCCTTCATACCTACCGCAGTTCAAGGTCAGTGGTCGCACGTGTACTTCCTTGCGTACGTATAGTACGACACAGTTCTCAAAAAAGGTTGAAAAATCGCCTTTGCTTAATATACTCGGAAATTTTGTAACCTTCACAGAACTCTTATAGATATCTTCTTAATATATTCCTCCGCAAGTGAGTGTGCAGCGGAAAGATTGGCCCGTGTCACGCACACGGCGCCTTCAACCATACCGCTAGAAAATAGACTGAAGCACCAAAGAAACTGGTATAGGCATGCGTATTCAAACAGAGAGGTATGTAAACAGGGAGAATACGGCGCTGCGGTCGGCAACGCCTACGTAAGACAAGTGTTTCGCGCAGTCGTTAGATCTGTCAAGGCTGCTACAATAGGTCAAGATTGTGAGTTTGAACGGGATGTTACTGTCGGCGCACGAGCGATGGGACACAGCATCTCCGAGGTAGCGAAGAATTGGGGATTTTCCCGTACGAGGATTTCACGAGGGTACCGTGAATATCAGAAATCCGGCAAAACATACAATTCCCGACATCGCTGTGGCCGGAAAAATATTCGGCAAGAACGGGACCAACGACGATCGAAGAGAATCGTTCATTGTGACAGAAGTGCAGTTCTTCCGAAAATTGCTGCGAATTTCAATGCAGTTGGAGTGATATGGGACCCCTGATACGTCTAGATACTACTCTGACACGTACCTAAGCATCCTGTCTGATCACCTGCATCCATTCACCTTCATTGTGCTTTTCGACGGACGTGGGCAATTTCAGCAGGACAGTGCGACACCCTACACGTCCAGAATTGCCACAGAGTGGCTCCAGGAACACTTTTCTGAGTTTAAACACTTACGTTGGCCACCAAGGTGCGCAGACACGAAAATTATTGAGCATATATGGGATGCCTTGCAACGTGCTGTTCAGAAGAGATCTCCACCCCTTCGTATTTTTATGGATTTATGGACAGCCCTGCAGGATTCACAGCGTCAGTTCGCTCCGGCATTACTTCAGACGTTAGTCGAGTCCATGCCACGTCGTGCTGTGGCACTTGTGTGTTCGTGGTGGACCTACACGATATTTGGCAGGTGTACCAGTTTATTTGGCTCTTCAGTGTATATTACTATCGGATTAGCAGTTCTAACACAACATTTGCGTGTGGTACGTGACTCACATTGTCCCTTACATACTCACTTCAACGAGAGACACAACGGGCGTTAGTGACTACTTAAATCTGCAACAGTAGTTTTAATAACCAACTTACAACAGAAATAGAAATAATTTTTCTGCAATTTTCTAGAAATTTCTCCCAGTAAAATAGATTAATGCTCGCTGTACATGTATTTTGATTGTTTTTTAAGAAGAGTTGTTATTGCTTGTTTTCGTGTGAAGAGGAGCCTTTTTCTTGTTGTCTTCCAGAGTAAGTTGTTATAACTTCCTTTCTTCGCGTGACGATGTTTAACAATTTTGCGAAGAGGAGTGTTACTTCACAGTTTATTCCATTCTTTTGCATGAAGAAGTTGTTTCTCTGCTTTTCACGAAGCAGCTCACCTTGTACAAAGACCGGGTTATAGTTTTAGAGGGTTACTTAAGCATTCTGGAAGACGAATCAGGTCGAATCCTGTGAGGAAAATACCGTTACGAGCTACAAGCCTCCATCGACTTAGGAATTTTTTTATGGTGAGCGTAAGACGGAGCTAAATGGGAAAAGTAAAAAGGAGCGTAGCTGTGGTTCGAATCTTGCTAGTAGCAATGTCTATTTTTAGTATTTATGTTTCACATTTATTAACAAATGGAAATGTTATTAACTGACATTATCTCATAGTCTTTAAATAAAATCTCTCCATTTGAAATTAGTGGCCGCGTAAAAATTTGATATAGAGAGGCGAAATGCGTTTATTAAATAAGAAAGTTGTACATCAACAACGCAGTTCAATCTCTAGAAATAAAAATAGGGTTTATTTTGTATCTGATGTTTTGCATTTTTGTACCCAATAAATTTAAAAAAAGTACGTTATTTTTTATTGAAAAATGTGATTCGATACTTGATAAGAACTGTTTCCATATCATCATAAATTCGGTATTTAAATAAAAGTAAAAGTGGTTGCTAATAGCGAAATTCGAACTAACGATTTTACGCTTACAGGCCTCTACGAAATGGCTCTGAGCACTGTGGGACTTAACATCTGAGGTCATCAGTCACTTAGAACTTAGGTTAGTTAGGTTTAAGTAGTTCTAAGGACATTACACACATACATGGCCAAGGCCTTAACACTATGCATTTCAATGCCAGTGAATACGTTAATGGTAATAAAATTTTTGTACGGTACTTAATAATGTTGAGAATTCTTATAATATTCAAGAGCGATATATTCGAGCTGTTTCTTATTTAATTGTGTCGTATTTCGTTAGAAAGTTGCTATCCCAACACAAACCTTAATATCCCGTTACGCCAGTGCTATGCAGCCTTCCTTACTTCTTTGCCTCTGGAGGTTTACAGGAGGTACGAAGAGTCTGAGAACCATGGCGCCCTGATTGCTTCCCACTCTTCAGCTCTAAGGCGTGCAGGGCTGCAGTGCTGCCTGTGACTTCCAATGTGCACTCACATTAATGTGACCATCTGTCGGATGACTTTGCGGCTAAGAGTGCTGGGAGACGCGTGGGAAGAGAGCCGCTGAGGTTCTGGAAGGTACCGGCAGGGATGTGGAGCCGTGCCAAGTCTACAGCCGTGGCCAGCCTGGCTACTTGTCTCAGCTGAGCAAGCATGGAACGAGCAGCCCCATCCAGCCACTCTTCGAAACCACTCGTACACTGTGAGCTGTGTGACTCGTTGCATTGTCCTGCTGGTAGATGCCATAGCGCCTAGGAAAAACAAACTGCATGTAGAGGTTGACATCGAAGCATATTTGTGTTGATCCACTGTGGCTTCCAGAATGACAAGATCATTCAAGGGATTTTGTGTCGTCTTGTTGTCACTGTAGGCTTGTACCGTGGGAAGCAAGGAGAGCATGTTGTTTGGTGGCCAGTATCCTCTTCTATAACAAAAAGTTCATGCATGTATTAACAGGGTTCTTTACTTATAAGAACAAGAAGTTACTTAAGATAGCCGACTTTTACTTCACGCAAGACATGGACTATGCACACTATTCTGATGGCTAGGTACTGACTAACTGTGAGCTAGAGGCTGAGCTAACTGCGATTTTGACCCCCACTAGGCTGTGACTGATGACTCAGTTCGTTGACTCACTGGACGCCTGCTGACTTCCCCCCCCCCCCTCCCCCCAATCTGCGGCGGCGATCTAAATATTGGTGGTCGAGAGAGCGCTGGCGGCGCATTGTTTGCGAGTGTGTCTTTGGCCTCTCTTCTGATAGATGTTGTGAGAAGATTGACTGTAGGCACCGGAGCAAGCGAGCCTGTGTCACCTGCTGTACTGGCGAGAGCTTATGCCAGCACATTGCGCCATTTCGGGGAGGGGGGGGGGGGAGGCACTGTTGCCGTGTAGTGAGGCAGTGAACGACAATGGGGAGGGAGGCAGAATGCTGAACGTAGAGATGAGCCAGGAGCCGTAGCTGTGGAGGATGGCGTGCTCCTGGCTGTACCCTGCCTTCTGGCTTGTGAGGCAACAGCAACGTACTCCAGAAAACTGCTGCCAGGCCACATATCCAGGCCTAAGGGCGTGTCCTGGGGCGACGAGGGCGACGGCGATACTGATGCCTTGTCCAGCTTCATTGGGTCAGCGAGCGGGTACGGTCAGGGCGAGGGCGTATCGTCCATCCGTTCCTTGGTGGCACCAGTGGGCATCTGCGAAGGCCGTGCGCCCCTATGAGGCAGTGAACATGGGGGAAGAAAAGCAGCAGAATCGCGGAGAAATGACACGCACGAATTTTGTTCTGATGGCGGCGGTGCAGACCATTGGGAGCTGCAGTCAAATATGTAAAGAGCCAATGCGTTCCTGAACCACGCCTCTTGCCCCAGCGCTCACTGTTGCCATAAATTGTGAAAAAAAAAAAACAAGATTACGCGGCACGAAGCGGTACCTGCGGCCCTTTCGCGACACCGGATGCTGTGGTGGGTGTAGCAAGTGAAGTACCGACCGATGGCTGCGGCCGTGCAGAAGTTCCGGCTGTGATGGTCCGTCTCGTGGGTGGGAGCGATAGGAGGCGGAAAAGAGTTGCAGCGCCTGTTCCCTATTAGAATCTTAATAATTTTACCATTTTACAATAAAACACCATTCCGAGGTTTTTAATTTAAACTATTAATCAGATTTTATTCTGTATTATAGTAAATGTATGTGTAGGTGGTGAGAAGCTTGGCCACTGTTATTTGGAAGTCCGTATGAAGCGATCTGCTTGTCCGCTGGTCTGCGGGTGAAACGGAGCACTTGTTAGATGACGAATGCCGTTTAGTTCACAAAACTGTTCAGGGAATGCCATGAAAACGTTCCCAATACCACAACGCTCCCGCCTCCGTGCCTGGACTCTTCTGACGACTGTTGCAGGGTGTTTTCTTTTAGATGTTTCTAGCCATACACGCCAGCAGCGGTAAGTCTAGTGGACCATAAAAACGGGAACCACGTGATGAGGCCACCTGTTACCACTGGGTGGACATCCAATTACGGTACTGGGCTGCGAATCCCAGCCTCTGTCGACGACGAACAGCGGTCAGCATGCAGACCTGAAGCGGGCGCCTGCTGTAGAGGTTCAGACACAGCAACGTCTGGTGAACGGCCGCTGAGGAAACGCAGTCGGCAGCCCCTCGGCTTGGATGGGCGGCCAGCTGCCCAACAGCTGCTCGTCTACTCGGCCGTACACGTCTCCACAGCCATCATTCACTCCTGTCATCTGTGGGGCGTGCTGCACTACACTTCCACTGGCGCCAGGTTTGGTTAGCGCCGTCTTACCGTGCGCTTTATGCTTCAGCCACGGTGACAGCAAACAATTTTTTAACTTACCCGTTTCCATCCCTGGCGCGAAAAGCAATTGTCGTGTCCTTTTGGGCGACAATTCAGTCTCTCCTTTTCCGAATTCTATCAATGACTGCACCGTTTTCCGCGTCCCCTGACACGCTATGCGTACACCCTCTACTGCTAGAGCTGCACCTGCCGTCTCTGAGTGGTTACTGCATGTGGACGCTATTTTAGTGATTACACAATCATTTCAAATTACAAACAACTTGACAGTATGAGCCCATTTATCAGTTTGACGTTGCGCTCCTTCTCTCCTAGATGCCATGCACTGATTCGGTTGAGGAAGATGCCATAAGGTCAGTTTATCATGCCATACGCTACCCAGGAGCCACTGCGCTGAAACAATTTATTTGGCGTCTTCTGTCCCCAATACTCGGTCTATGTGCAATATTGAGGTGCAGATCTCCAATCTAAATGTACGTGTGCACCACTGCAAACATTCTATTTTCAGTTGGTCATCCTGCTAAGATGCAGATGTGCTAATGCCGTCTACATTATTTAATGGGACCCACATAGCAAGTCTTTCTGTTCAGTACGGGACGTTGGCCAGCAGAGGTGTCTATTGAGGCAATGGAGGACTGCAGGATAGGTGTGTCGAATCTGCAAATATCATACATTAGGTGTCAGGTTACCAACTTGGGAATGCTTGGTAAACACCCCCCCCCCCCTCCCTATTCCCCGAGAACCAGTGGGAATTGATTAAGTCCCCAGAGTAGTCATCGAGGCAACTGTGTCATGTGACAAAGGTGACGGCAACCGACTCACTTACTCTTCCCTCTAACCAATGAGGATCAAGCACCCCCTCCTCCCCTCTTTTATAACTGGGACACTTGAGTGCGAGGGACTACTCCAGAGCACGGGGGGAGCATCAGCCAGTGGCTATTTGTTTGTAACGAATTACGTTAAGTCACGTCACTTGAGTTATATTTGTTAATACCAGTATTATATAATTAGAGGCACCAGCGGATGCCGCATCCAGGAAGTACTCTCATTATTTCATATTTTTTGTAGTTTTCACCCATTTTAATATTTTTTTGTATATTCCCCAGTTTTACGTATTTATCATTCGTTTTCTTATTGCTACCAGATTTTCCACAATTTTACGTATTTTCCACCATAGTTTTCCCGACGTCACGTCGCCATTGTGACTCTATCTGCCAATCACAGTCCAGCGTGGTCCCGATTTACGGATCACTGCTAAGCCACCACTCCATTACTAGTGTGTGTGTTACGTTATAGTGTTAGAAATGAACAAATTGGTAGAAATAGTGACGTCACGTCTAATACATAATAAAGAATTTCCAACCAAAGATATTCTATGTATAACAAATACCACACTGTGATACATAAATACCAAATACATCGTCGATTGTGATGTCATAGCAATATTTTGATGCTTCCAATCAAAGCTACTGTGTTTGTAGAACAGCGCTACAAAATATGCCTCTGGAGAGGTGAGCAGTATCTGCAACAAACCTACCTAATTAACAGCACATCACCTGCAGGATGGTCCTCCACTCAGAGACCCAAGGAAACTGAGTTTTGTCATTTAATACTACCATGACTTTCTGAGTCACATGTTTCTTCATTTCAAGTATTTCCAGGAGGATCATCGTTTTGATATTCTTTACAGAATGTAAAATCTTACAATCAACATAACTTGAGCTATTGGTTTTCTGTTATCAGATAATCAGCAAAGGTTTAACCTTTCTTTCTTAATCTGTAGTTTCTCTCATGTTCAGATAACCTAAGTGCCACAGATCTACCTGACTCACAAGCAGTACTGTGGAGAAGTATAAGTTAGTCACTCTATACACAACACTCTGTGGCAGTATTTCTGGGTGACATAAGCAAAGTAATACTTTCCTATGTAAACAATCTACATCTCATCATCTTTGGATCTTATGCATTTCTAACATCCTAGAACTCAGTTTGAATTTCCTTTGGCAATAAGACCGGAGCTCATCAAGGCGATTAAAGGGCAATCACCACGCAGCATTGCAAGAGAAGATCCCAATGAATTCTCGGTCCCACAAAACCAATTACAGCAAAATAAGCATCTTCGGTATAATGACTATGAGACTAGCCGACAGGTATTTTCCAAGCCCTTTATAGCTCCTAGGTCCCCGTGAGACGCCCTATTGTTGTGCAGAAATGAAGCAGTTGCTGAAGTGAAGCTTATCCTGTTCATCAAAGAGAACTACTGACGGATGTGTTACGGAAAAATGTTCTTCTCCCTGTGTCTAGTGAAACTCTGTTGCGATCACAAGTAGTTGCCATCTACGATCACTGTTTGTAGGTAATGCCTAGTAAAGTCATCAGAAGATCGAAATCAGTTGCAAAACGATTTAGTAAAGATATCTGTATGGTTCGAAAGTTGGCAGTTGGCAATTGGCCCAGAGTTATGAAAAGTGTGGGGTTATCCGCAAGAGTGCTACTAGGAATCCGTTAAACATCGGCTGCGCGATATATCAATCAAATCTAAAAGCCGTAATTTCAAATTAATACCAAAGAATTACAGTTACGAACTACTTCAGTGGAAAGAAGAGAGAGAAAATGATGAAGGGAAGACAAACCAAAGACTGCGTTTATTTGGCGGAACAGTTAGAATATATAACAGATCTACTGAAGAGTCTAGCTACACTGTGCTTGTCCGTCTCCTTTCGAAGTACTGCTGCGCGGTGTGGGATCATTACCACATGGAATTAACGGAGTACATCGAGAAAGTTCAAAGAAGCGCTGCTCGTTTTGTATTAATATGAAATAGGGGAGAGAGAGTCACTGCATGATACATAGTTAGGGGAGGACATCATCAAAACGAAGGCGTTTTTCGTTGCGGTGGAATCTTCTCACGTAATTTCAGTCAGTCACTTTCTCCTCCGAACGTGAAAATATTTTGTTAATGCTTATCTACATAGGGAGAAACGATCATCATAATAAAATAAGGGAAATGAGAGCTCGCACTGACAGATATACGTGTTAGTTATTCCGCCACGCTGTTCGAGATTGGAATAATATAGAATTATTGTGAAGGTGGTTCGATGAACCCTCTGCCAGGCACTTAAGTGTGATTTGCAGACTATCCATGTAGATACAGATGTAGATAGTGGACGCTCATATCAATAAAAGTACCTCGTAACTCCACAAGAGAAAAACGCAAAAATCACTGCATGAAGGATTATAATTAGTGTGTTTATGATATGTTGAAATGTCTCTGTAGTGTCGCTTGATAAGACTGTTGCCCTGTTTGATTCTGTTTGTCTGCAGTTGGTTCTACTAACTCTCCCAGAAGGACTGAGAAGTTTCAGTGATAATCTGACGTTAAGTGCAAGCAACTTGTTCTGCGCATCAGTATGTCAGTACTTTAAGTGATCCATTTATATTCCATGTGTAATTGAGACCCATATTTATAAAGTTCGTCCATTAGCCTACCTTGTGTGACCAGGTCTTTTTATGTGTCTTTTTCAGGTTTGTCTTGCGTTTGGTACTCGAGCTGCTTTTCGTCTGCTAGAAGCACAGGATAACCAGTTTTGTACCTCTTACGTGGACAAAGAGGTCTATCGGTGCTGTTCGACAGCTTCGTGGTTGTCAAGTTGGTATTGTCCGTTTCCCGTGTGGGCTTTCCATGCGCTCCGAGCCGAGCGGTGGCTGTCGGTGGATGTATGGCTCTGAGCGCTATGGGACTTAACATCTGAGGTCATCAGTCCCCTAGAACTTAGAACTACTTAAACCTAACTAACCTAAGGACATCACACACATCCATGCCCGAGGCAGGATTCGAACCTGCAACCGTAGCAGTCGCGCGGTTCCGGACTGAACTCGGTGGATGTAGCTGTGCTCTTAAGTGAGCCCTCTCCTACAAGTGACGAGATAGGTCGTAGCTTCAAACGTGGTCTTCATGCGTGGAGCCGTTCGGAAAAGCTCTTGGCCTGAATGAAGTGTTTCGATTACTTCTTGCTTTATATTGCTCTTGATAGGCAATGCTTGAGTCTATGATTTTATCAGTAACCGGAGTTTGCTTTGTTCCTTTCTACTATTGTGGCGTCAATGCGCTCTACGGGATATGGTTAGCCTGAGTTAATGTGCTTTAAAGCTTTGTGAATATGACAGAACTTGTGTTTTCGTGTATGTGCGATATTTACTTCGTGTATTGTACTTTTATCGCATGTTCTATTTTCTGCTGTGTTCTCGAGTTGTCTTTATTCTGTGAGCGTGGCGCTCTATTACTGAATCTCAATAGTTGGTCCGTGTTATTTTAACTGATAAGTGATGGGTGAAAATTTGCGTTACTGCATTTACGTGTTTTGTGGGAACGTGTAGCAGCTGCCTTTGTTTAATGGGGGGCCATACGTTTCTCGAATCATTGGGGCCTTCCGCCTTGCTAGTTTTATTATGAATTCGGTGTGATTCATGATCTATTCGTTCTTACAGTGGTGTTCTCTCATTGACTGTATACATTTAGCGATTTTCACTTACATCTGTTTGAAACAGTTGGATGTGCAACTCAGATGACTTCTTTTCATGATGCTTGCGTGAATTCTCAGGTGGTGTATTTGCTGTAACAAGATGTTTCAATCGGTGTAAACCCCTTTGCAGTTAGTGTATGCAGGCAATGTAGGTAATGTTCCTCTGAATTTCGTTGTTTTCGTGTGAAGCTTGATTGGATAAGTGAAGTCATATGTTTCTGTTCCCTTTCCTCTATTTTCCCTCACGTATGCATAGTTAAATTGCGCTATGTAATTTCTTCTTACCAGATCAGATTAGTTTATTTCGTGTTCAGGCACCACTTAAGTATATCTACAGAATGTCCACCCATAATTCTTTGTAGCTATTTTTGAATAAATGTGTTTCATGAAAACTGAAATCGTGTGTCCTCTAACTACTTTAGAACGCACCATATAGCTGCCAGACTTGCAGCTCGATGCTCTTAACGGCTTCTTTCTTTGAAATATTAGCCTGATTTTTATATGGTGCACAAAAAGACAGTGATAGCGAAGTACCCAGAGAGAGGAATGCGTAGAACTAATGTGCCAAATTCACAATCCATTGATTAATTATACAGGTTCATTTAACGATGTTATGTAATGTGGTTAGATTTAGTATTGTATTAACGGCATGCAAATTCTTTTTCCACTATGCTCAAACAACCACTGTGCCGGTCGGTGAACTCACGAAGCGACTGAAGAGAAATTTAAAGAGCCGAGGAAAGTGAATGAAAAGCTATTTGATGAAGCCACTAAGGGTCAGGCAGAGCAGAGAATCAGCGCGATACGTACTCTGTCGTTTGCTGTGCCCGAGTTCCTGCTCCAAAGAGCTGCCGAGAGCAGGGAGTTAATGTTGCAGAGACAGCGAACAGCAGTTCGGCCGCAGGCGGTGGCGATAAACAAGACTGCCGGCTACTGTGAGCAATACCCAGGTCTCGTCCAGAGAGGACGATACGTAGCCCGTGACTTGAAAAAACGTGTGGCTCACCTCGAAGCAGGTTGTCCCGAAATAGTTCCTGCGAATTAGTATGCACAGAGGACAGTCTACTTCATTCTTGGCAACCGGAATCAAACTCACAGTAGCTGAAAGGTTCAAAGACGGGTTATCATCTGAATTGGGAGGTCGGTAAAAGGATCCAGTTATTATTTAATTTCAAACTCGTACCCGACTCATACAAATATAGTTCGTGGTGCCTTTAATCTATCCTCGATATGTTAGTGCAAATACATGTTTAATTCCGGAGGTACGCATAAAACAGCATCCGAAATTTTGCTAAACGCTTTCTCCGACAACTATTTCGAGCAGTTACTTCATGAATAGTAAAAGGTTGTGAAAACACGCTTTACCTCTTAACAAGGAATAATCCTGAACTAGTAATGAGGATTAAAACGAATACTGGTATTATTGAACGTACCCAGACCCGCAAGTCCTCCACAAACAAACGAAATATATACCTATTCAAAAAAGCAGATAAAAATTCACACAACATCTTCCTCCACTCCTTCCACATTAATAATGTCACTGCAGACCAGATGTCACTTCAATGCAAAGAAATAGTATCGGCGGCAATTCAGAGATTTACACCAAATAAATTAACAAACGACGCAGTTCATCCTCATTGGTACGCAAAACGGGTCAAAACACTGTTGCAGAAACAACGAAACAATCATGCCAAATTTAAACGGCCACAAAATCTCCAACATTGGCGATCTTTTAAAGAGACTCGAAATTTAGCGCTGACTTCAATGCGAGATGCTTATAATAGTTTTCACAACGAAACTTTATCTCCAAACCTGGCAGAAAATTCAGACAGATTCTGTTCGTATGTGAAGTATGCTAGCGGCAAGACACAATCAGTGCGCCATAGCAAGGAGATACTATGGAAGACAGTGCTGCCAAAGCAGAGCTACTAAACAAAGTTATCCGAAATGCCTTCACAAAGGAACACGAAGTAAATATTCAAGAATTCGAAACAAGAACAGGTGCCAACATGAGTAACGTCGAAGTAGATATCCTTGGAGTAGTGAAGCAACTTGAATTACTTAACAAAGGCAAGTCTTCTGTCCCAGAGTGTATACCAATTAGGTTCCTGTCAGAGTGTGGTGGTGCAATAGCTCCATACTTAACAGTTACATGCAACTGTTCGCTCGACGAAAGATCCGTACCCAAAGACCGGGTTCGTAGTACCTAACGGAAAGTCATCGAGTAAAACAGAAGTGATTCCTGGCGTTCTCCAGGGTCCTTTGCTGTTCCTCATCTCTATAAACGATTTGGGTGACAATATCAGCAGCCGTCTTTGATTGTTTGCAGATGACCCTGTCGTTTATCGGCTAATAAAGTCATCAGAAGATCAAAACAAATTGCAAAACCATTTAGAAAAGATATCTGGATGGTGCGAAAATTGGCAATCGACCCTAAATAACGGAAAGTGTGAGGTCATCCACATGAGTGCTAAACGTAATCCGTTAAACTTCGGTTACACGATAAATCAGACAAATCTAAAGGCCGTAAATTCAACTAAATACCTAGGAATTATTATTACGAACAACTTAAATTGTAAGTAACACACAGAATATGTTCTGGGGAAGGCTAACCCAAGACTGCACTTTACTGGCAGGAGACTTAGTAAGTGTAATACATCTGCTAAGGAGACTGCCTACACAATGCTTGTCCGTTATCTTTTAGAATACTGCTGTGCGATGTGGGATCCTTACCATATAGGACTGATGCTGTGCATCGAAAAAGTGTATTATCACGATATAGGGAAGAGAGTGTCACTGAAATGTTGGAGACTTTGGGATAAAGATCATTAAAACAAAGGCGTTTTTCGTTGCGGAGGAAGCTTCCTACGAAATTTCAATCACCGACGCTCTCCTCCGAATGCTAAAATATTCTGCTGACGGAGACCAACATAGGGAGAAACGGTCAGCATAATAAAATAAGGGAAACCAGACCTCGCACTGAAAGATGTATATGTTCGTTTCTTCTGCGCTCTATACGAGATTGGAATAATAGAGAATTGTGAAGGTTGTACGATGAAATGGCTCAAAGGGCTCTGAGCACTATCGGACTCAACATCTGAGGTCATCAATCCCCTAGAACTTAGAACTACTTAAATCTAACTAACATAAGGACATCACACACATCCATGCCCAAGGCAGGATTCGAACCTGCGACCGTAACGGTCGCGCGGTGTTCGATGAATCCTCTGCCAGCCATTTAAATATAATTTGCAGAGTATCCATGTAAATGTAGATGTATAGGGGCTGATGGAGGTGGAGCCTCAGGGAATAAGGTGCAAAGAGGGACTCGGAACAGGAGGATAAGTGCGATTACAGGGAAAGCAATGTTGCGGGAGGCTCTCGCGTCGGAGGACAGACTTTCGCGAGAGAAATGCAAAGCTTCAGTTTTAAGCATTTCCTTTCACTACGTGAGTTTGAGTTGTTCCTGAACTCGGTTAACTGAATTCACCCCTATGCCTAGTCGGAACTGTTCGAATTTGTGCTTTCCGCAGTGTGGCCCAGCACACACAACTGAATTCGTGCGTTGTTTCTTAGCAGGGGAACCTGCTATGCCAATGAGGACCGGATCGCGGCGTTGTGCAACAGTAAGGGAATTTCGGCAGGTTTTCCTTTCAGCGCCGGGTGGAGTAGCCACGTGGTTTGAATCGCCACGTCACGGATTGAGAGCCCTTCCTGCCGGATGTTCGAGTCCTGCCTCTTGCATGGGTTGTGTGTTGTTCTGAGTTGGGGTTAGTGTAAGTGATGATCTCAGCAGTTTGGTACTTTAGGAATTCACTCACACACACTCCTTTCAGCCTATTGGTCGGAGGCTGCACGAGCCCACACAACACTATCGTAATACTCTTCTTTAAATATTCTGGATTTACGTGCGCCGCCCGTTTGCTCGAACACATGGTACATGCTAATCAATTTTTATTTTATACGTTCGGACCAGCAGAGCTTATCAGTATTTGCCTGACTATAATGCCAACCCACATATGTCACATCATCCCAGCTGCAAAATGCAGCCGGCCGGTGTAGCCATGAGGTTCTAGGCGCTTCAGTGTGATGTCCTTTGGTTAGTTAGGTTTAAGTAGTTCTAAGTTATAGGGGACTGATACCTCAGATGTTAGGTCCCATAATGCTCAGAGCAATTTTTTTGCAAAATGAAAGGATGATGTGGAAGCATTTAAAGCGGTGCAATTAGAGTTCGAGTACGATTTGGGGCAGTATGTGTCTAAGTATACGATCTAGTCATGCGGTGCGCAAACGCACGATTCCAGTTGCGGGCGTAGTCGAAAACCTAGACCAGAGCGACTGACCGGATGCGGCCACCGTAGTTCCTTTGGGAACAACTGGGGAATAGAAAAACGTAGGGTAAATCAGTACAGGAATGAAGGGGCACACGAAGCCGGTCACGAGAACCCTGGAAGCAGTGGGATCAAAAACCATTTTTTATGCGTTTCTGTCTGTAAAATACCTGGGAGTGTGCGTGCGGAACGATTTGAAATGGAATGATCATATAAAATTAATTGTTGGTAAGACGGGCACCAGGTTGAGATTCATTGGGAGAGTCCTTAGAAAATGTAGTCCATCAACAAAGGAGGTGGCTTACAAAACACTCGTTCGACATATACTTGAGTATTGCTTATCAGTGTGGGATCCGTACCAGATCGGGTTGACAGAGGAGATAGAGAAGATCCGAAGAAGAGCGGCGCGTTTCGTCAGAGGGTTATTAAGCGTGATAGCGTTACGGAGATGTTTAGCAAACTCAAGTGGCAGACTCTGCAAGAGAGGCGCTCTGCATCACGTTGTAGCTTGCTGTCCAGGTTTTGAGGGGGTGCGTTTCTGGATGAGGTATAGAATATACTGCTTCCCCCTGCTTATACCTCCCGAGGAGATCACGAATGTAAAATTATAGAGATTCGAGCGCGCACGGAGGCTTTCCGGCAGTCGTTCTTCCCGCGAACCATACGCGACTGGAACAGAAAAGGGAGATAATGACAGTGGCACGTAAAGTGCCCTCCGCCACACACCGTTTGGTGGCTTGCGGAGTATAAATGTAGATGTAGTAGCGACAACAACGGACGGTCGTAGTGAGACCGAATACGGGCTGGGATCAGCGGAGTGGTGGCAATAACGGGTGGCAGTAATTTGGGAACAACTGGGGAATAGAAAAAGATAGGGCAAATCAGTACAGAAATGAAGAGGCACACGAACGCAATCACAAAACCCTGGAAGCAGTGGGATCAGAAACCACTTTAATGCGTTTCTGTCTGTTTTAATTATTCGGGAGCTGACCGTCTGGTTTTAAACTTTCTTTGGTTTTTGCGTTTAATTTGATTGGGAAACCGTTGAGATTGAACTTAACATATACGTGGATGGACATGAGAAATGAAAGGTGTAAGTAGGCTGTTTAGGTTTTTATGTTGGTAACGCCACATAGCGCTCTGTATGAAAATCACTGATTGTGCTGTGTGCAGTCTGTGGCTGGTTGGCATTGTTGAAATATTCGCTATTGTAGTGTTGGGCAGTTGGATGTGAACAGCGCTTAGCGTAGCGCAGTTGGAGGTGAGCCGCCAGCAGTGTTGGATGTGAGGAGAGAGATGGCAGAGTTTTGAGAGCGGATGATCTGGACGTGTGTCCATCAGACACAGTAAATTTGTAGGACTGAATGTCAGGAACTTTATATATATATATATATATATATATATATATATATATATATATATATATAGTGCCTTCAATAGTTAGAATCTTTTATGTAGCTGGCAGTACTGGCGCTCGCTATATTGCAGTAGTTCGAGTAAGGAAGATTTTTATGAGGTTAGTGATTCATGAAAGGTATAGGTTATTGTTAGTCGGGGCCATTCTTTTGTAGGGATTATATAAGTCAGATTGCGTTGCACTAAAAATATTGTGTGTCCGTTTAGTGATGATCAGAGTAAATAAAGAGAAATGTCTGAGTACGTTCAGTTTTGTTCAGCTGTTTGAAAATCAAATAACGTAAAGGAGATTATCAGCACAATCATTCATAAATTTTTCTAAAGGGAGGTTTCAAAGGTTGCAATAAATTTTTCATCTGTGATTATTACTTTACGTATGATATATTCTATTGCAGATTAAAAAAACGAATTACTTTGAAAGTTCCCAAAATAATGATTCAAGTTTTATTTTTATTCAAGGTCTAAAGCTGTTTGTACAAGAATGAAAATAAAATTTTCCATCGAACTTAGCAAAGATTTTCACGTTGCAGTGGATTTTTGTTTACTGGATATAGCCCGACTAGCTTTGAAGCATAAGACTATCTTTACTTTATGAATTCTTTTTTATATTGCTAAGCTCTCCTGAAGAATTATCCACTTTTAAATACACTTCACGATATGTTCAGAATTTATCACTTTTTGAATGAAAATTTAAAAGAGCTGCAGCTTGTATCCACCTGTGAATGCAAAAGATAAAATCTACTATCTCTTTGTATTCTGCGTATGGAATGCTGTGAAAAGAAACACTTTTTTATTTTCGTTCACCTCTACCTGTACCCTTTTTAGGATGTGGTCGTTATTGCGATGGTATATTTTAATCTGCCGCTGTTGCAGAATGCTCGCTCACGGCTCAGCTCCGTACCGCCAGCGATATCCAATAAAATGCTGGAAATTCTTAAATAAAATGGGTAATGTCCGGTGCGAACTTTGCAGTAATTGTGACAAACAGATTTTACTAGATAAATATATTTTAACAGAAACAATTAAAATCTTTACACACCGTGTACAATCCCAGCTACAAATGGCGTCGATCATCGACTTATGACAAATGAAGACTACGTAAGAGCCTAATGCAACGTTACGGGTTCCTCTCCCATTCAGTCTGTGCAGAAGACAAGCGATTCTATTACAATATATTGCCTATTTATATCTTACCTAATTTTTGTTCAGTCTTTGTCGTTTTTGATAACATACCCTTTCTTCTGTAGCGGTTTTCACATCCTCCGCCACGTATAGTATTTCACAGTCTTTGAATAATCATTTATAATAGCAAAATTCATAATTATCTTTTAAATGTCCTTTCGAAATACAATTAACAGAAATACATACAAATTATTTGTTGCAATGAACATTATACATCGAAATGTTCTTTTAACTTTCACTTTGGATGCGTGCTGCCAGAGAACGTTACACCACGAAAGCAGAGACTGCTCACGAGGGGACAGTGAGCAGAATAGGAATGTCTTGGCGGGGCCATCACAGTTGGAGAAAATCGAACCCGCTGACCCACAACATAATCCACTTAACGTCAATGAGTGGCTGGAACTCTTGCGACAGAATGGTGCGGAACAGGACGGATCTCTGAGAAAGGTAAGTGCGAATGTTCTACACGTGGAAAAATCCAGCAAACGAGACGATTTGTTGCAGGCAGTAAGGTTTCAGCTTTTATGCCAGATATCACCACCTCTATTAGAGTATCAGTACCCAGAACGCACTTGAGCTGCATCTGCCTGTGTTCGATTACAGGTGAGGCAGCGTTTCGTAACTATGTGTGGCTACAGAGGCAGCGTGCAATATTTATGCAAGGAACTTCTATCGACTTTTTGAGTACACGCCACACGGAGATGATGCTCTGTACTGGGTGAAACGAGGTCCGACACGATGTTACGACGTGCTCCGTGACTTTTGCCACTTCAGTGTATAAATGTACCGGATGTCCCTCTTAAAAGTCTTCAGGCACATTTCTTCTGGTTTTTCAGTAGATATTTTAAATGTGTAGATGCAGTCAGTCCAAACGTGTACTGGTTATCACGTCGACGGAAAGCTTCGGTTTGTTTCCGTTACACGCGAAATGCTTTTTGAAGCGGAATTTTACATTCTCATTCGATAGAGCGGCCCGAGATTAGTCCAGCATGGTATTCGTTTTAGCGATACGTATTAGCAGTAAAACTGGAAAACGGAGAGTGGCGGTAGCAATCAATTTGGGGAAGGGCCTTGTCGCTGTTGGAGTATCGGTTATTTTTCGAGTTTTCCCGCTCCTGTTAATACAAATGGATGAAGCGAATAACGTTGTAGACTAGTTCGTGGCCTGTCCATCCGAATGGGTACGTGAAATTCCTGTTTGAAAATAAATTAAATTTTTTTACGGGGAACAAACCGACGCTTTGCGGCGACAGTGGCACATCGTGACAGTCGAAATTAATACTGTTCATTGCGCCTGACTCCACCTACACATTCAAAACTCGAAATTGCAAATATCTGTCGGAACACCAGAGCAAATACGCCAGAAGACTCTTGGGTGGAATACCTACACAGGATATTGGAGAAATAGTGGCCAATATTTTGATAGGTGATACCAACCACAAGAAGAAGAAAAAAATACCTTGAACGTGGGTCTGGAAATGCATACTTTGTGAGAAATCTACACTTGTCCATAGTGGCTGAAGACGTTCGGGTGTGAATATGTCCGCCTGACACGCAAGAAAGATATTAAGGAAACAAATGCTGTATGGCCACAGGTGCTGCCCCCATGATCCGTGAACCGAGCGAGGTGGCGCAGTGGCTTGCACACTGGACTCGCATTCGGGAGGACGACGGTTCAATCGCGCGTCCATCCATCCTGATTTAGGTTTTCCGTGGTTTCCCTAAATCACACCAGGCAAATGCCGGGATGGTTCTTTTGAAAGGGCACGGCCGACTTTCTTCCCCGTCCTTCCCTAATCCGATGAGACCGATGACCTCACTGTCTGCTCTCCTTCCCCAAACAACCGAACCCCAACCCTTGATCCGTCAATGGCGTTCACTACTGTACGTTTCTTTCCGTATTGACGTATTCCAGTGTACACAAGTCTGAGCACTGGGTAATCTGCAGGCAGTTGTGTTGCATGTACTATAGTTTCAGCGTTGTTAGTGTGTGTTATTTTGTAGTAAATTGCTTGCAACTATGGGTATGTATCGCATTTATTTATTTGGAGTATGGCATTTAAATACATTTCAGAATTGCATCACGTTATTCTACATTACATGTATTCACGGACAAACATCTAGTCCCTGTAAGTCATATCGCAATGTTTACAGTCACTGTGATATTTGTACTGCACTGTGCACGAATGGGTTGGTAAATTTTCCATTTCTCTTCTGCTTGTTAGCAATGGAAGCGTACTACTTCTAAAGTGACATGACGGATATAATTATCTGCTACGGGTTAGCAATTGGAAATAGAACGTAAGCCCGTTCCCACTACGCAGAAATACCCACGTTGCAGAGTACCATGCGATAAGTTGTTGACCCAAAGTTTTCGGCTTCTTAAGGACACGGATTTTCTAGCTTCCAAAAGACGAATAGTGGACGGAATGAGTCAGTTCACACACCTCAGAATGAGGAGGAGATACCAGATTTGCTGGACGAAAGACGTGCAACCGCAGTGTGGGGATTTGGCGATTGACACCAACAGAAGGCATAAGTCATTATGTTGTCCGGCTGGAACTGTTTGAGCTATTGCTGTATCCGCAACGCCTTCAACACATCCAGGCACTAATGCCAGAGGACCACGATAGCCTATCATAGTTGTGTCATTGGCCCATACAGAAGCGTGCTGCAGGTCCACTGTTTTCGACGAAGAATTTATTTCTCTAATCCTCTGCGGTTCACAAAGGGTCGTGCTGTGAACTTCCATACTCAGCACGTGTGGGCTTATGAAAACCCCTATGCTGCTGTACAAAGAGTACATCAACCTCATTTCTCCGTCAACTAATGGATAGACATTCTTGGTGATAAGTTACTAGGGCCATACATCCTACTCCAAACATTTAATGGAGCTCATTATCGTCAACTTCTTGTTAACATTTTGCTTACCTTGTCGGAGGAGGTACCACATCAGTGAAGACTACCGATGTGGTTTATGCATTATGGCACATTTCATCTGCAATGTGTGTGAATATCGGATGCTGACGCTTCATGTCTTTTGGAATGGTTGGGGCGGAGGCGGCACACCTTGGTCCCCTGTTCCCTCGACTTCAGTCCTCTGTAGTTTTGGTTATGGGAACAGTTCAAGGCGTTAGTCTTGCAGTACCACATGTATGTGAGATTAGAAATCGTTACGAGAGTCGGAGACTATGTAGACTCTGACAAATCCCTTTACATACAGTTTTGCTATACATAATACAATGGAAATATGCTACTTGAAATTTGGCCCTTACATGAGGTCCTAGGGTGAACAATTTGTATAAAATTACTTAATAACTGTATTTTAAAAACAATTAATAATGCAAATCAAATGAAATGAACACTAAATTCTTTAAATGAAATTCAAGTAAAAAAAAAAAAAAACTGGTGATTTATTGCAAAAAGTCTTCTTCGTACACAAGAAAACCAATAGACTAACTGTCTATCATATTAGACTAATGTTGTCAATCAGCAAAAGCATAATGTCCAGGGAAGGATAATGTGTTCATGCTGCACATTCACTCCAAGATGTTGTGGCGAAATAAATAAAAAAAATTAAATTTATTGGTTTTTTGTAAAGAGGAAAAATTGTGGACATGGAATTGAAACTTCAGAACTTTTGAAAGGCCTTTTATTTTACGGGCTGTATTGACCAGCTTGAATGCGGACAAATTCAGTGCTGCGTGAAATATGCCTGTAATATAATTTACCATTCCGATTAATTACATTTTTGAATTCTACGTCACTGTTGATTTAATCAAAGTTCTCATCTTAGACGTAGAATTAGTCCTTCTGCCACAATATGAATTCATTAGTCACCCTCGATGTTCTTCTCTTTGTTGACCGTGTGTACCTTCCTAAGTCGGCATCGGTTAACTTCACGAAGATGGTGGAAACCAAGGAAATACAATGCTACGTCACTTTAAAAAATAGTGAGAAGTATCGAAGTGTTACGAAAATTATTTATTCACAAGACAATAAACTTGCTCTGCTCGTCGCACAAATCATAGTTACTAACAACATGGCTGCCTTTCCGCACACTCCAAAATTACCTCCGTCCTCCACAAGGCAACAATCGAAAGTGTCTCTTAGCTCCTTCTTGGAGTATGAAACGAAAGAGAATCCAATATGCACATTACAGAGATTATATTCTACGAGGTTCAGTCAAAAAGTAATGTCTCCTATTTTTTTTTCTACGTTTAATTGTCAGGAAATTTAAATGCAATTACATAGGTTGAAAACCACAACATTGAGGATCATTTTGTCATTTTTCAATGTAATCTCCGCCCATCTCTACAGTTTTGGTCCATCTTTGAACAAGGGCATGTATCCCAGCATGGTAAAAATCACAGCTCTGCTTCCTAAGCCATTGACGCACGGATGTTTTGACGGCCTCCTCATCTTCAAAATGAATCCCACGATGAGCTTCTTTTAGTGGCCCAAACAGATGGAAGTCTGATGGTGCCAGGTCAGGGCTGTATGGGGGATGAGGCAAAACTTCCCATCCAATTTTGACAATATCGTCAGAGATGTGACGACTGGTGTGTGGTCTTGCATTGTCATGCAAAAGAAGAACATCTGCCATTGATTTTGTTGGGCGAACTCGCTGAAGACGTGCTTTAAGTTTTTTGAGGGTTGTGACGTATTGAACAGAATTTATTGTGCTGCTCCAAAAAATCAACCAGAATCACACCCTCTGTATCCCAGAAAACTGTTGCCATAACTTTCCCTGCCGATCGCACAGTTTTGACTTTTTTCTTCCTCGGCGAGCTTGTGTGACGCCACTCCATTGACTGTCTCTTTGATTCGGGTTCAAAAAAATGCACCCATGTTTCGTCCCCGGTCACAATTTTTTTCAGAAACTCATCTCCCTCCAAACGGAAGCGCTGCAAGTGTTGGGAGGCTATTGTTTTCCTTGCCTCTTTATTCTGATCGGTTAACATTCTTGGAACCCACCGTGCACAAACTTTTGAGTACCCCAATTGTTTAATAATCGTGATCACACTGCCTTTACTAAGAGAAATAATGCGACACACTTCATCTGCAGTCACCCGACGGTCACCACGAATGATGTCATCAACTTGCTGAATGTTGTGTGGAGTCACTGCACTCACCGGCCTGCCGCTCCGCTTTTCGTCAGTCAACGGTGTTTGCCCTTCAGCTTCCTTACAACGACGAACCCATCGTCTAACAGTGCTGACATCCACTGTCACAACACCATACACCTTCTTCAGTCTTTCATGAATGCGTATGGGCGTTTCACCTTCTGCATTCAAGAATTCAATCACACAACGCTGTCTCAAACGAACATCGATGTCGGCCATCTTACAAACTTCTGCTGTGCTGCCACCTGTTGACACAGAAAGTTACTACTGCAGTGGATTGCAGAAGAAGGTTTGAGGAATGGCGCCAAATTCAAATTTTTTACTTAACTTAATTTTTTTAAGTAGAAAAAAATGGGAGGCATTACTTTTTGACCGACCCTCGTACATCCCTCTCAATTTGGTCTTTGGCGCAGCCTTTAAGGTGTTGTATGTCTCTGCGTCGGAATGTGTCATTATAATGTGAATAAACCCTACGAATCTGAATTTTACTATGTAGTGGTTCCTTGTCGGGACTAAAATGAAAAGAACCTCTCTTCGTATCTGGAATCTTACGGTACTGAAGTGGTGTACAACTATAAAATGGTAAGCTCCAAGACAAGTTCGTGCCGCTACAATGTGCTCACCAATCACTAGCCATCTCGATCTACACCCACATCTACATCGATACTCTGCAAATTACGTTGAAGTGCCTGGCAGAGGGTTCTTCGAACCACCTTCAAAATTCTCTATTATCCAAATGTCGTATAGCGCGCGGAAATAACAAACACCTACATCTTTTTCGTACGAGCTCTTCAAATGGTTCAAATGGCTCTAAACTCTATGGGACTTAACATCTGAGGTCATCAGTCCCCTAGACTTAGAATTACTTAAACATTAACTAACCTAACCACACACACATCCATGCCCGAGGCAGGATTCGAACCTGCGACCGTAGCAGAAGCGCCGTTCCAGACTGAAGCGCCTGGAACCGATTGGCCACAGCGACCGGCTGTACGAGCTCTAACTTCCCTTATTTTATCATAGTGATCGTTTCTTCCTATCTAGATAGGCGTCAACAAAATATTTTCGCATTCAGAGGAGAAAGCTGGTGATTGGAATTTCGTGAGAAGATTGCTCCGCAACGAAAAATGCCTTTCTTTTAATGATCTCCATCCCAAATCCTCCATCATTTCAGTGACACTCTCCCCCCTATTTCGCGATGATGCAAAACATGCTGCCTTCTTTGCACTTTTTCGATGTACCTGCTAATAAAACGCAGTGTTGGGTTAGCCTCCCCTACATCATTTTCTGTTTGTTCCTTACAATTTAAGTTGTTCATAATTGTAATACTAGGTATTTAGTTGAATGTATGGCCTTTAGATTTTACTGATTTATCGTGTGACCGTAGTTTAACGGATTACTTTTAGCACTCATGTGGATGACCTCACACTTTTCGTTATTTATGGTCGTTGCAATTTGTTTGCCGGCCGGTGTGGCCGTGCAGTTCTAGGCGCTACAGTGAGGAAACACGTGACCGCTACGATCGCAGGTTCGAATCCTGCCTCGTGCATGGATGTGTGTGATGTCCGTAAGATAGTTATGTTTAAGTAGTTCTAAGTTCTAGGGGACTGATGATCACATATGTTAAGTCCCATAGTGCTCAGAGCCATTTATCTATTTCTTTGCAATGTGTTTCGATCTTCTGATGACTTTATTAGTCGATAACCGACAGCGTCATCTGCAAACAACCTAAGCGACTGTTCAGATTGTCTCGCACATCATTTATACGGATAAGGAACAGCAAAGGGCCTGTAACACTAAGATGTGCGTCAACACGAGGTCTGCGCCCCCATGGAACTTGTTGACCGAGCTAAGTTGTCGGGACGACTTCCCAGTGCAGAACACCAGAATGATCGCCCCCCTCAGCGATCGAGCGCGAGAAGTCTCCTCTACGACGATTGATCCAAGAGTGTTCGATCATCCACATCCAACTCCTCAGTTTGGGCCGTCATGGCAACAAGCATGTCAGGTAAAACGTTATGTACTTCTGTCCAATGACGTGAAACTGCAGCGACAAATAATATTAGTTACAGAGAGACAATATGCCTTGATTAGCCCTCTAAGTCTATCGGAAACATTTCCGTCTGACAGCAGACGAGTCAGAGCCTTGTATAAACAACTCAGAATTTCCAACAAGCCAAGCAAACGCCGCTTGAACTCCACCAGGTTAGGTTCACACAGCAGCAGGCCGCTCCTCGTCAAGAACTGGTCAGTTCTCTCCAGATGTTATCGGGAAAGACACTCAGCTTCCTGGGGTCGTGACTCGTGACGTCACTATGTGTGCCACTGGATGTCAGACTCAGACAAACTTTCTTCTTCAAGGCGTGAAAATGACTGTAATGCGTGAGTTATTGCCGGATTTGCTGTGCGCTCTGTATGTGCTTTCACCTTGCTCATACAGCAGCTGGTATAGATTTTACGCTTGTGAGCGTATATATACGTTGTTATGTGACTAGCGGAGCTTGTGGACTGGCCCTGTTCGATTTCCTTTAACATTTATATAATTCGAAAATCTGTGCCAAGACATCAGTTTACTAAAACAACGTGACACAATATTAAAAAACTCAAAATTGTTAATTCTAAAAAAGGGAGATATTTTTCCGGCTCAGTTAAATACAAAACTATTCGTAAGTATTTGAGTTTCATATTGAAACAGTGTCGAGATTAGAACCTCATTTTCAGCAGTTTCTTTAATTGTATTAATATTGTATTTTTTTGTCAATTGGAAATACTGAATTATAATATTGTAATGAAAATACGATTTTATTTGAGTCAAATCAAATAAATCAAAATTTTATTAGTATAGATAAGTCATTTCACATGTCTGAATCAAACTCCCAGAAAGAATTTCACTCTGCAGCAGAGAGTGCGCTGCGATGAAACGTCCTCTCAGAACTAGAATAATCTGCCAGAAAGTTCCATCAGTAATACTGGTGCGTTTTATATGTTCGTTTCTCCATGGAATGGAGAAAAAAGAAATACTCGACATTCACAGTGACTAGAGTATGTACAAAAAGGGCCATCAATACACATTTGCAGTTGACCAGCACATTGTTCTGCAGATACAGTCTATCCTTTTGAATTTTTAAGTACTAGAATATATTTCTGTGAAGGATGCTTATCACGATATTTATTTGCTCTTTCACTTTACTCACATGAACTCTGAGAGTTTTATGTGACTATACTATTTTGTTTCTGCAAACATAATTCGTTCCACCAAAATAGCTGGAAATCCGACAGCAGATCAGTTCCAGTCATTCCACGAGTAAGGAGGTACACGGCTCGTCTTGTCTGTAATTCAACCATGCCTAGACGGTCAATACCGTATTCGATGGCGTCCGCATTGTTACTTTGTGCCAGGAAGGACTCTCAACAAGGGAAGGGTTCAGGCGTCTCGAAGAGAACCAAAGCTATGTTATTCGGGTATGGAGGAGATACAGAGAGAGAGAGGAAATGTCGATGACATGCCTCGTTCAGACCTCCTAAGGGCTACTACTGCAGTGGATGACCACATCCTTCGGATTATGGCTCTGAGGAACTCTGACAGCAACGCCACCATGTTGAATAATGCTTTTCATGCAGCCACAGGACGTCTTTTTACGACTCAAACTTTACGCAATAGGTTGCATGATGCGCAACTTCACTCCCGACGTCCATGGCGAGGTCGATCTTTGCAACCACGACATCTTGCGGCTCGGTACAGGTGGGCCCAACAACACGCTGAATGGACCGCTGAGGATTGGCATCACGTTCTATCCACCGATGAGTGTTGCATATGCCTTCAACCAGACAATCGACAGAGACGTGTTTGGCGGCAACCCAGTCAGGCTGAATGCCTCAAGATACACGGTCCAGCGACTGCAGCAAGGTGGAGGTTCCCTTCTCTTTTGGGATGGCATTATGGAGGGCGCACGTACGCCGCTGGTGGTCATGGAAGGCGCCGTAACGGCTGTACGATACGTGAATACCATCTTCCGACCGATAGTACAACCATGTCGGCAGCATATTGGCGAGGCATTCGTCTTCATGGACGACAGTTCGCGCCCCTATCGTGCACATCCTGTGAATGACTTCCTTCAGGATAACGACATCGCTCGACTAGGGTGGCCAGCATATTCTCCAGACATAAACGCTATCGAACATGTCTGGGATAGATTGGTTGGTGCGTCACGTCTTCCATAAACAGCCGTTTTCACTCTCAGGGATCTACGCCCAATCGCCATTGAGAAGTGGGACAATCTTGACCAACAGTGCCTTGATGAACTTATGGCTAAAATGCCACGACGAATACAGGCACGAATCAATGCAATAGGACGTATTACTGGGTATTAGAGGTAGAGGTGTGTACAGCAATGTTGACCACCACCTCCGAAGGTGTCCCTGTATGGTGGTACAACATGCAATGCCTGATTTTCATGAGCAATAAAAAGGGTGCAAAGGAAATTCATGTTGATCTCAATTCCAATTTTGTGTACAGGTTCCGGAGCACTTGGAGCCGTGGTGATGCGAAACTTTTTTGATGTATGTACATTTTTACTTTGTCTGTACAAAACTGTATACACTGTTAGCGTAAATAGCGCTAGGGAGGTGCATTATAGATTCAGTAAGCGTACAATACTTCAAAACTCGTTTACTACCTCATTTTCCGCAATTTGTTGTTGTACCTCTGACACTGAGGCAAGAACGTAAGATCAGAGTTTGCGCTTGGCTGTCATCCATTCGTATGCGCCGCTACATTCTTGGAGAGAACCCCGGTTGCCGCACAGTCGCGGCGTTGGCCTTCCTCTCTCTCTCCCCCTCACTGGTATCGACTCGCTGAGTGTGACACCTAGCGGCAGCAGTGGGTACCTGTGGCGTGCCGTCGCGAGCCACAATCCCAGAAAGCTAAGGAATTAACGCCGGGTCTTGAGACTCAGACCTGCTAGCCGCCAGTAGCGCACGCAACAACGAAGATCCCACTCTCCTCCAAACGGCGCGAGACCCATGCGGGCCCAAACCGGGGACTCAATGCTCTGAGCGGTGAGCAGGCTGTCCCTCCCTTATTCCCATTGTTGTGTGCCCCGGACGTTCTACAACTCCTGGCGAAACGAACTCCGAGGTTCCCACGAATTCTCTCAGCTGAAGTGACGTAAGTTAAGACACACAACCTCTGGACTTTTTATCAGGCACAATAGTGAAAATCAAGTATAGTAATGAGAGTTTAATAAAGTGATGAGAATCGTGTTCCATCATTTCTCCGTCATGACAAGGAGCGGATGGTGTTAGTTTATCAATGGATGGAGGCAACCAGACGGCTTGTAACATTTCAGCCGACGTACTCCGGTCAACGATACCCAGACACTACAGGATCGCGTCTTCGATGCAACAACAAGCAAGCGTATTTCGGAGAGTGTGTGATCTCTTAAGCTGAGGATCAGAGCGATACATTGCCATTGGAGGAACGTCACGTTGAGCACCTCATATGAGAAATGTCATGAGTGCACATCAGGATGGACCTCTCCTATGGACAAGTATACAGATCGCAGAAAGTAAACGTTTCCCGATCCACGTGTAATGGATTTTTTTTCTTGTTTTGATGGACAGCCCCACCTCTCGAAATATTAGACACTTTGCACTACAGGTTAAAAGAAGAGTGACGAACATAAGATGCCTTCAATATTTATTAACGTTGTGGGTGGTTCTCTTGATTTATGCTAACTTTTTTCCAGCCTACGTCTAGATCTGGTTTTGTTCCCCGCATATAAAATTAAATGCAAGTGTTTCTATCGCACCAGAAAGGATGGAGGAGGTTTGATGTAAGATCTATTCGTGGTTTCTCCTTTATCGAAATCGTTTCCCATAAGAATACAAGCTACATCGTTAGCCTCGTGGCTATTGAGGCTGATCCTCAAAAAAACGTAGTACTAATAGTTCAATCCAGAACGGTTTAGGTAGCCTTTACGATAATTGGGTATAGCTGTGTGGTTAGTATCCGAACAGACATCCGAAGTAGTGTGACGGTAATGCTTCAAACTGTCCGAAGAACAGTTCGAGCTGGCAGTTGCAGCTTTATAAATGTAGCCAGAAGTGTATCGTGGCTAACGGAGTTGATCATGAAGACCGATTAAAGTATTTTCCTAATATATTTTGTTGCCCTTATTTTATAAAATCATTCAATGGCTTTCTAAGAGGTACTTTGTGTTAGGCGTACGAAACGCGAATAAAATTACATTTTCATACGTTTTACTTCAGGCAGAATTAGGTAAAAAATCCAGTCGATACCTTTCGTATAGTGGAACGACATAGTTGCTTACTGGCTGAGTATTTTTCAAGAGATCCTCTCACACAGACTGGTAATTTACGCTGTTTTTAAGAGACACTCCGAGTGCGCCGTATCAGTCACTCTTTAACCTGTTACGTAAGGCGATTCGTTCCTGCTGTTATCTTTTGCGTGTATTCAGTCCCGCAACCAATAACCGTGCATTCGCGCGGTAATCAGTTATCGGTGCGTTACTGTAGTCCGTTATAGTACCTCTTTTGTTTACTCGCTCGGGGTCCCACCGTTTTGTACACAACTGAGGTGAGAAGTAGTTGTAACGTTCTCTACGGTGCCATCAAAAACCCATTCTGAGGTGGTGCCGTCGAAAGCTTAAACCGAACCAATCGGTCTGGATTCGAATACATCTTTCGAAAGCGAGTACAAAAGAATATTATCACAGGACTTTACAGACAGGTTTTTCAGAAATTCCTACCAGTTCACTTACTTAACTTATTTAATATTGCAACACGTTTCGAGCTATCGCCTCTTTATCAGGCAAAATATGACAAAACAAAAAACATTCAAACCGAATGGACATAGACCTTAATGCAAGTATTTTTTCAGTCTTGTCGTTTGTTGTGGCTTTCCTGCGGAGAAAGTCAAATACAAGCCGTATGAGAGCGCGTTTACTTCGTTTTCTTGTCTGTAGATAAATACTGGAGAACTCCGTTCATCAGAAAAGGCTGTCGTCTTGTGGCCACTGAGGCTTTAAATTGTAAGCACACCACGTAGCTCACTCGGAAAACATGAATAACTGATCTGGCTACTTCAGTATTATGGACTTAATTTGTATTATTAGTTCACTTTTCTCGGACATGAGCAGACATCCACGAGTAGCAACTAATGAGACCGTGGCTTCCAAGTTAAGATTCTTCGGTTAATCACAAGGCGTCTACTTCGGTAATAATCTTGCTGGCATTTCGATGATCTTTCTTGGGATTTGTTCATGATTCATTACATTCTCGCACGTGCTAACTTTTTATAGTTTTATGCACTGTGAGATATAATATCGAGCGATTTTAAAAAGCGAGTGAATCAAGCTGCGTCGGATAGAGGTGGAGGGGATAGCGTCACTTACGTTTGACGCGAAATAGCATTTAGTCATTATGGGGCGCTGGACGTCACATCATCGTGCGTACACTGTCAAAGCATTTTATCAAAACGGTAGTTCGTACCAGCTAGCACGTCGTGCATTCCACAACCAGCGTTAATCGAAATCGGCCGGTGCACCTGCCTGGGCGATTAAAAAGTGGCTGGGGAACATTGAGGAGACGGCGCCAACTGGGAGACCAAAAACTGTGCGCTCGCCTGAAAAACATCGAACGTGTACGCCAAATGAAACGCGTATAGCACGTGTGATTTGACACGACACTACAGCGCTACACGCACGTGCCGCAAGAGTCGCGCGGTTGCAGCTCATATTGCGACGCCTACACCATACTTCGCACGCGCCGACTGGCGACGCTCTGCGCTGACAGAACCGGAGCGCGCGTACCCTTTTACCTTTCTCAAATAATTTACAGAAACTATTCAGTGAAAATGTTTGATTTTTTTTCCGTACTTGTAGCTTTATGTGTGAACTTCTTGGCCAAGTGCCCATCATCTCGCTAATGGTCATGCTTATTGTGATCTACACATTTTAGTAAGTCACTACGCAAAACTAAAAAAGTTTGCAATGAAAAATAGGGGTCGCTATGATTTTGCGTTTGGTGCGTATTACACCATACGCTTCTGAGTATGAAATTCAGCTAACATATTAAATTTTTGTTTAGACTTGGGAGGAGGTCTCCATCTGTCTTCGATTTCGAGAAAATGGATCCCATGTAGCGCATTCATTCCCAAACCTACGCCACGGGAATGAAATATTCCTACATCACTGGTATTTCCTAAACCGCTCGAGACATCAAAACGAGATTTTGGCGAATGACGACACAAGGAGGAGAGTACTTTGCCACGCCGGCCGGTGTGGCCAAGCGGTTCTAGGCGCTTCAGTCTGGAACCGCACGACCGCTACGATCACAGGTTCGAATCCTGCCTCGGGCATGGATGTGTGTGATGCCCCTAGGTTAGTTAGGTTTACGTAGTTCTAAGTTCTAGGGGACTGATGACATCAGATTTTAAGTCCCATAGTGCTCAGAGCCATTTGAACCATACTTTGCCACGTCGTAAACACACTGAGCTTTCTTATCTATCACGGTATATCAGTAGTTGCACTTCCCTATTTATTTTTTTCATTCCACTGACAATTTTTTTAGGAGTTATCGACAGCTAGTGAGAGAAGAGTGTCCTAATATGAAAGTAAACTTGAAATTTCTTCTCTTATGTTGCCACAAACCGTCGCAATGAGTTTTTTGATAAGATATTCTGCTCTCTGGTCGCCAATTACTTGTTTAATGAGACAGCTTTCTGAAACAGTGTGTCACAATAACTGCTGCAAAAATGAGTTTATGCAAACCCGTCAACAAGAGAAATGTGGCCGTTACTCGCGAATGGTGTTGCTTCTTCGAATGAGAAGAGGTAAACAACTCACACGAAAATAAATCGCTAATTCTGTTGGAATTTTGGTTGAATCCCACAACCCATTTTATTTTTAACACCGAGCGACTGAAATGGAAACTTACCAAAGGAGTTTTATTCCTTTCTTCGTCTGAGCAGTAGCAAAATAATGAAGAGCGTGGCCTTCAGGCGGTATGCCACGCACAATACTGATGCCGGTTCCTCACCTACGCCTTGCCAAACTGACAGTCCGTGGTTCGCGAATAAAATATTTGTTACTGAGAAAAGTAAACAACTGATACGTGGCACAACACAATGGCCAGTGTATCGTCAGCAGCTACGAATAAATCGCGCGACAGGAATGCGGAAGCCAGCAAGTGTGCTTTGTGAGAGGAAGAGTTCACATCGTTCCGAAAACTTTGTCATGAAAGTAGGTCTGCCTTTATCACCATTACATTTCTACAGACCATCACACTCTTTCAGGGTCTCCCTACTTTTATAATAATACCGACCACTAATTCCTTTGTGTAGCCTGTTGTGTAATTAGTTTATTAATGCTGATAGCATGTATGTAACCACTGAAATACTTTTCCTCGTCACGACGAGCCGATTAAAACATCGTTATTTACGAAGGCTTCTCGACTATTTCGGGCTTGCAATGCATATGTCACTTCCACATGTACGAAGTATAACGTCTCTTATTAGACCCATATCCACATAATGATAGTAAAACTTACCTACTTCATATCTCGGACGCTTTTTGCCGGGAGCGCAAAGGGGTCATACCTGTGGAAATTATGCCTTTCCGACATTTTGTAACGGATCGCAGAGATACTTCAGCATAAGAGGCAGCAAGTATATAACCTTGTTTTACTTTCCTGTCTTGCTTGAAGATGACACGATTTTATAATATTCCTTACTTCCTTATTCACTACCCTCACGGTAAATCGTCTGTCCCTTCTTACGTTCTGAAAACATTGATAAGGCAGACGATATACTTTCAGTGGCTAGTGGCTCGCCGGTTATTGAACTGTGCATTGGGTTTTTTGACAAAGAATAAACAAAACAAAAGAACTGTACAGATATATGTAAATGAAAACTGTTACGTGCTAACGAAAATGGACGGAGCGCTTAAACAGTGAAAAAAAAGAACACTGCTCAGTGATAGAAAACTTCAGTTTACATTACAGGCCTTACTTTTCGGATGGACAATACTTCCACTGTCCGTATGCGCCATGCCGAAGTGAGTACATGGCAGAACTGCCTTCCCGCTCCCCGCCTCACACATCCGTCAGTACCCGCGTGACGCGCGGCGCGAGAAACTGCGCCGCAACCACAAAGACGCGCGACCTGGCGCAGGCGCGTGTCGCGTCCCAGTCGCGTCGCGTCGCAGTTTGCGCGGTCCCATTTGAACCTGTGAAGTTACAAAAACGCGCGGTGCGCTGCGCCTAGCCTTTAGAGTTGCCATTGAGAAACACGCTCGTCGCTCAGTTCGCCGGCACAGCGCTACACTTGGGATTTCAAAGAGAACGGTAGGAAGGATTTTACGCCAGGATTTGCACGTTCACCCCTACAAAATCCAAACGGTACAGGTCCTTAAGGAAATAGATTATGTGATCCGCAGCCGCTTCTGATTAGAAGTTTTGGTCATGATTAATCAGGACCAGGACATTGTAAACCGTTTGTGGGTGAGGGATGAAGCTCACTTCCGTCTCTCCGGTTATGTGAACAAGCAGAACTTTCGATTTTGCAGTGACGTTAATACTAGAGAACTGCATCAGCAACCACTGCACTGGGCAAAAGTTACTGTGTGGTTCGTAATGTCTTCATTAGGGATCATAAAGCCAAATGTCTTTTTAAGTTGTAACAGTGACTTCGCAGAGATACGCAGAAGTTTTAGAAAACTTATGTCTCATCGTTCACTTCATAGTGTGCAAGTTGTGGAGTAAATGTTTCCAGCCGGACGGAGCAACGTCCCATACTGCTCTAGTAAGCATGAATATTGTCAGTCGTTTGTTTCCAAATGATATGACCTCCCGAAATGGGTACATTGCATGGCCCTCTCGTTCACTGGACGTCACATGTTTGTCAGAAGAGTTCACAGCATACTCATTCACAGACTTTTGAAAATAAGACTTGTTCTTGAGTCAATTGTATAGAACTGCCGTGAGCAGAAACAAGAGTATGCATTTTCTATAAATGAGAAGATGGTTCCATATAAAGGTACAACAGCAGGTAATTTGCTCCAATATATTCAAATAAGCCACACAAGTGGGGTTTTAAGATTTTTGTTCGTGCTGGTGTGTCTAGAGTTGTCTATGATTTTCTTCCCTATACTGGCAAGGGGATGATAACTGATCTTGCTGATGAGGAGAAAGTAATGGAATTGGAATACTTTTAAGTTCAAAGCTGCAAAATAAATTGTCAAAATAAAACATACTTAATGTTTTGATGTTTTTTTGAGTCCATGGGCACCATAAGGAAGAACTGAATAAAGAACTATCCTCTACATGACGAGAAGCGGTTACTGAAACAATGACGAGTCAGCTATGACTACAGGAAGGACAGTCACCCAGACCTCATTTTAGTAAGGTGGGCAGGCTATAAAATGGTGAACTTGCAAGCTCATTTTTTGGTGTCCAACCACTCTCAACAGGAAAACGATGGGACAGCAATCAAAAAAGAATTGATGTGCCCTGTCCCAGTATTGTACGTCAGTACAACAAGCACATGGGAAGAGTTGATCTTGCTGGTATGCTGATAGAGGTCTACAGAGTACCAATGAAAACTAGGCGTTGGTACATGAGATGGTTTAGATTTATGCTAGATCTGAGTGTTTTAAATGCTTGCCTGCATTTTTGGAAGAGAATCTCTGGACAAGAAGACCTCATCGAAGTCATTTAGGGCAGATACTGCCAATGGTTTGATATTTTCAGGGAAAAGGAAATTAAGAAGACCTTCAATAGACAAACCACCACCATAAAAGAAGAGGAGGAAGGCAACAGCTCCGACTGTTACACAAGATGTCCGATTTGATAATATGGAGCATTGGCCTGTATACGGTCCCAAAGGTCGTTGTCGTTATTGTGCATCTGAATATTCTACAGTCATGTGTTCCAATTGTAATTTAGTATTGTACTTCGATCCAAAGAGGAACTATTTCCAAAAATTCCATAGCAAGAAGAACTAGAAGGGAAAATGAAACAGTTCTATTACAGAGCAGGAATGCATAAATGTGTTTATAAATTAAATTATTCACGTACGGGAAACATTTTGCTTGAGGTTATCGGCAAACTCCTTTTTTCTGTAATATGTATAAGTGTGATCTACTGCTGGCAATGTTGCTTGTAAGCAACGTTTCATAATTTTCATAATTTTTGTAAATAATTTCTAAAACTGACTGAATTGTATTTCTTTAAGCATAATAAATGGATATAAGCACTTAATTTTTTTGTTTTTATTTTCACCATTTGCCAAATAAAGGGTTAAACAGTTTCTCATAGACAAGACAATGTGTGAAAGATTCTTTATTTAAACAATTTATGGGATGCAAGGCAGTGTATATCATATAGTTTATTTATTTACTTTAAATATTTAAATAGACAAGATTCCATTCCCTACAAATTCTTTGAGGGTGAGAAGGTACTTGGAATATTAAACGACTTCGACATTTTTTTTAGCCCCCCAACACGTATTACTATATGTGGAGGCCACGCTACGCCTGCTCAGGTCCGTGACTGGCCACTATGAGAGCAGACGTGGCAGTAATCCCCAAACAAAAGAGCTTTTGATGGTGGCTGTCCTTTATTACTTGATTCCTGAGAAATTCCTGTTCAAGCACATGCTCCCTCTCTTTCCCCTATCCCCCTCTCTCACCCTACACCCCCCCCCCCCCTCCTTTCAACCGGTCATGTCCTGTAGTGTAACACTGCTAGGACTGCATGCACCATTGGCCATGGTCGGATCGAACCACACACAAAGCAGCATTTACCTAGTAAACCCCACCTGTGGATTTCTTAGAGTGAGATAATATCTCCATCAGATTGATTGTCTAATTAATTAAATCGATGCCCTTCGTGTGGGACAGTTTTCCGTTGCTTTCTATAGGTGAATTACTAGGATTGGAATATTTGACGGGATTCGATCCTACAACTTCCCAATTTCCGAACCCTACTGTTATTTTTTTCTCGTTGCCTCCTATTGGTGTATACTGATACAGTTAAGTCATTTATAGGAAGTCCATTACGCTGGAGGTAGCTGAAAATTTCAAATTTCAGCTCAGCTGCATGCTGTGTCCATAGACAATCTGTGGAGAGTTTGGACTGCTATGTGTGTTCGCAATAAAGCAACAACAATAAATTGATTAAACGGGAATTGGATATTGCGATTGGATTTTTAAACCTTTGTAGCATTCCTAAATTGGTTCTCTCCACTACATTCGGAAGGAGGAGGAGGAGGAGGAGGAGGAGGAGGAGGAGGAGGAAGGGTCTGTTAGGGGATAGGACAAAGACGTGGCTGGGACTTACTCCTATAGCCGTGTGCAATAACCGACTAGCTGGCCTACTGGAACTTTTCGTTGTAACTACCGATTGCCAGAAAAGCCCATTTGTTCTGGCCACATGCCACCTCTGGCACACGCCTCGCATTCCAAACCGCGGCGTCCTAGGAAACCAGCAAAACTTATTTATCGCTGTAATTAGAATTAAATATTACACTTGCAGCCCTAATCTCATAACATTCGACACTGACTCTGGAAATATCCCTCTTATAACTGGGTACAGTTTTACACATAAAATGCTTCATTATCCTAGGGGCTATTGGTGCATTAGTGCAATGGACATCCAGCTCACAAAATAGTTTGATTGGGGTGATAATGTGCCATCACTGTGGATCTTTAGAGTATAAAAGGAGGTGTGATAGGAGCAGTCGTACACCTTGCATGTTTATTATTACTGGAGAATGTAGACAATATTGGTTGTTGTTTTGATCTTCAGTCCTGAGACTGGTCTGATGCAGCTCTCCATGCTACTCTATCCTGTGCAAGCTTCATCATCTGCCAGTACCTACTGCAACCTACATCCTTCTGAATCTGCTTAGTGTATTCATCTCTTGGTCTCCCTCGACGTTTTTTACCCTCAACGCTGCCCTCCGATACTAAATTGGTGTTCCCTCGGTGTCTCAGAACATGTCCTACCAACCTATCCCTTCTTCTAGTCAAGTTGTGCCACAAGCTCCTCTTCTCCCCAATTCTATTCAATACCTCCACATTAGGTATGTGATCTACCCATCTAATCTTCAGCAGTCTTCTGTAGAACTACATTTCGAAACCATCTATTCTCTTCTTGTCTAAGCTATTTGTCGTCCATGTTTCACTTCCGTACATGGCTACACTCCATACAAATACTTTCAGAAACCACTTCCTGACATTTAAATATATACTCGATGTTAACAAATTTTTCTTCTTCACAAACGCTTTCCTTGCCATTGCCATTCTATATTTTATATCCTCTCTACTTCGGCCATCATCAGTTATTTTGCTCCCCAAATAGCAAAACTCCTTTACTACTTTAAGTGCCTCATTTCCTAATCAAAGTCCCTCAGCATCACCCTCGTCTTGCTTTTGTAGATGTTCATCTTATACCCTCCTTTCAAGACACTGTCCATTTCGTTCAACTGCTATTCCAAGTCCTTTGCTGTCTCTGTCAGAATTACAATGTCATAGGCGAACCTCAGAGTTTTTATTTCTTCTCCATGGATTTTAATACCTACTCCGAACTTTTCTTTTGTTTCCTTTATTGCTTGCTCAATATGCAGATTGATTAACACCGGGGATAGGCTACAACCCTGTCTCACTCCTTCCCAACCGCTGCTTCCCTTTCATACCCACCGACTCTTATAACTGCCATCTGCTTTCTGTACAGATTGTAAATAGTCTTTCGCTCCCTGTATTTTACCCCTGCCACCTTCAGAATTTGAAAGAGAGTATTACAATCAACATTGTCAAAAGCTTTCTCTAAGTCTACAAATGCTAGAATCGTAGATTTGCCTTTCCTTAATCTTTCTTCTAAGATAAGTCGTAGGGTCAGTATTGCCTCACGTGTTCGAACATTACTATGGAATCCAAGGTGATCTTCCCCGAGGTCGGCTTCTATAAGTTTTTCCATTCGTCTGTAAAGGATTCGCGTTAGTATTTTGCAGCTGTGACTTATTAAACTGATACTTCGGTAATTTTCACATCTGTCCACGCCTGCTTTCCTTGTGATTGGAATTATTATCTTGCTCTTGACGTCTGAAGGTATTTCGCCTGTCTCATACATCTTGTTCACCAAATGGTAGAATTTGGTAGAACTGCCTCTCCCAAGGCTGTCAGTAGTTCTAATGGAATGTTGTCCACTCCCAGGGCCTTGTTTCGACTCAGGTCTTTCAGTGCTCTGTCAAATTCTTCACGCAGTATCATATCTCCCATTTCATCTTCACCTACATCCTCTTCGATTTCGATAATATTGTCCTCAAGTACATTGCCCTTGTATAGAGCCTCTATATACTCCTTCCAAATTTCTGCTTTCCCTTCTTTGCTTAAAACTGGGTTTCCACCTGAGCTCTTGATATCCATGCAATTGGCTCTTCTTTCTCCAAAGGTCTCTTTAATCTTCCTGTAGGCAGTATCTATCATACCCCTAGTGAGATAAGCCTCTATATCCTTACATTTGTCGTGTAGCCATCCCTGCTTAGTCATTTTGCACTTGCTGTCGATCTCGTTTCTGAGACGTTTGTATTCCTTTTTGCCTGTTTCATTTTTATATTTTCTCCTTTCATCAGTTAAATTCAATATTTCTTCTGTTACCCAAGGATTTCTACTAGCCCTCGTCTTTTTACCTGCTTGATCCTCTGCTGCCTTCACTATTTCATCCCTCAAAGCTACTCATTCTTCTTCTACTGTATTTCTTTCCCCCATTCCTGTCAATTGTTCCGTTATGCTCTTCCTGAAACTCTGTACAACCTCTGGTTCTTTCAGTTTATCCAGGTCCCATCTCCTTAAATTCCCACCTTTTTGCAATTTCTTCAGCTTTAATCTTCATTTCATAACCAATAGATTGTGGCCAGAGTCCAAATCTGCCCCTGGAAATGTCTTGCACAAATATTGGTAATATAAATTATATCGAAGATGGTATGATCTTTAGCAGCACGAATTTAAATGTTGTGGTGTCCTAACAGAGGATGGAGGGAAGACAGGGGTTTAAGACCAGTCTGCAAGTTCTGAATGGTGAGAAGTAAATGCCGACAGACAAGTATCCATTGAATGGAGGTTGTTGATTTGGATCAGCGCCAAACGGTGTCACAGGGCATCTACAAGAGATGCAGATGTTGATATTTGCAGCAGGGGTCTGATTAGCACATTTTATTTGTGTTCAGACTATCTATTACACTGAATGCTAATTCTAAACATTAGAAAAAGCAAAGGAGGTGATTGGTTGCACAACACAAGTCAATATCTGAAGCCACGGGAGCTGCACTACATGAGTCTGCAGACAGCCTCTCTCATGGATCATATCAGCACACGGAATTGTTTTTCAACGACTGGCGCAGATTATGGATGTAGTGGAGTCTCATAGAGGTACTAATCGACTGCTACTATATTTTTAATGATCGCCCTATCCAGAATTCATGCATGTGGACCATAAGGGAGAGGGCAAGTCTTAGGATTTTTAATAGCTTGGTGTACAATAAACGCAAATATTCTTGTAGGATATCAGACAGTACATGAGATGTCAGCACCACGACCACACTTATGGGAAACTTGGACTAAAAATTGAATAAGACATTATACCAGGTTTTTCTCGAATTTTACCGATTTCATTAGGAAAAACTGATGTGAAATACGTTGAAATTGAGGGAAATACGATAAAATATGTAAAATCGCGAAAAACTAGTTAAATACATAAAATTAGAGAAGAATGCCATGAGATGTGAAGTTAGCGAAATCAGTAGGACTGCATATTCTGGAGGAGGGTGGTAGAATGGCGCCACATAAAGACACCTTAATAGCGGAGATGGCAATATTATCGTGCACAGTAGCAATACAACCTAAAATCGGACCATGACTTCTGTGTGCAAGAGGAAGGTTACAAGGGGGCAATGGTAAATTGTAGGACTGTTACACATTCTCTGGCACTGCCTGTAGTGCTTATTTCCTTGTAAGACGTCGCTGTTCCTTCGTATGCATTTTTGCCTGCTGACGACCATTTTATGGGACTGTTGTGAAAATATCACAATTTCTGAACTGTAATTGGGCTTCATACATTTACAGAGGTGTATGACACCTGGTGTTTACAAAGTTGGAGTGTTTGTCTTACAAAGAATTGATGCCTTCTTTGGCGTGGTAGGTAGTAGTTTTATCACCTTACAGTGCGTCACCATAGTTCACCATAAACAAACTCACAGGAAGAATGTATATCATGCGCTTTATTACACTGGAATATTAACAGCGTTGTATTCCACACGACTAAGAAGTCACAAGCAGCACAGCTCTAGCATTATAGCGTGTTTAATGCAGGACCATGTAGCCCTTGGAATGTGTTTATGTTCCACTATCATTTCTCTCTTTCTGATACCGTACTTGTATGGGCACCAAACACAGGACCAATAATTTGGGATATTTTATATGAATCTACTGTGCTACCAGTTCTAAACTACATTCGTCTTGAGCTCAATCATGCACAAATTTCTTCTTTATGACCATCTGTTATATCATCACAACACTTTCATATCTACCATACACCGATAAGGGGTGCTAACCTCTTCGACATGTCTGCATCTGGTGATGCGCTGTGAGTAGGATTGGTGTAGAATAGTCTCCCTGAACATCTGTTACGGATTCAGCTCTCCCTGTTCCTTCACGAGACCTGGGGTTTAATGGGTATAATAACCTCCTACTTCTAGTCAGTTGAAAATTAAATAGGAGACAGTTTGCAGGAAGGGTTGGTCAAAGACAGTGCAAGGAGACCTTTCAATATCCAACTTTATCTAATCAATGCAAGAATAGTCTCTGACCCACATCCACGCAGGGAAAGATGGGCAATCGTAATACTAAATTACGCACTAAGGTTATCTACATATTTCTAGTAGTTTGATCAAACTTCATAAGTAGAGATGCTGTCTGGTCTACTTTGGTGCCTATGTACAAGAATTATCGATGAATGGATATACTGCACAGTCATCTATCTACATTCGCAATGGTACTCGCAAAGTAGAGGGGGGCAGTTTAGTGATGATGCAGAACCTGGGAAACATGCTACCATGTCACTGGTCCGCGTTGACATTATGGAAAAACTGATAATATTGCTGAAATTGATAGCACCATCAACTGTGGTGCTTATTACAGTACACCGGTGGCATCTTTTCCATCTACTGGTACATGGTTGATTACGACATAATGATTGACTGACTCCACCTGTTTGAGAGGGAGAGAGTCTTTATGAGATCAACACGTTCCAGGGATGACCAGCACTGATTCCTTATATTGCAGCTATGTACGTGATATCTGTTTCAATCATAATGGAACACCAAGACGTCTGCTACCCCATCACTATTGAAGATGAGATACAATGTACAGGTCATCACCTCTGTATAGCTGTTTGGAAACGCTCCAAAATGCCGCAAACTCTTCCATTTTCCACATGTTGTGATGTTTTCCACATTTTTGTCAGTAAGAAACACCGCCTCTGTCTTATTTCAACCATCCTGTGTGCTGTGAGAACAGCATCATAGTTTACACCATGCAATGTCCAGCTTTCTGTGAGAGCCAATGGATCGAAACGTGTTTATGTCGGTTTAACACCTGACACAGACCTTGAAGTAATGGTGGACAAAAAAAAAAAAAAAAAAAAAAAAAAGAAAAGAAAAAATGTATGGCGGTGTACAAAGCTGCAGACATATACTGCTTCGATGTGTTACAGCGAAAAGCAACATATCAGACAAACGCCCAGGGACACTCTATTTTAATTGATAGTCTGTGGGATATGGTGGTCCTACAGAGCAGGTGCTGAAGCGACTTCGATCACTGGTTACCTGCTCCAGTGGAGCAGTACCTGTATATTTTCAGTAGGATCTCCACATAGCACACAGACGGTACTTGTTTTTGATATATCGGAAGAGAGGAACACAGTAACACCTTATCAAATTCTCTACTGGGTGAGAGTGAAGTTTTTATAGCTCATAGTTTTATTCTATTAGATGTTACAAAATAACGATGATAGAGATAATGTTTTGGTGACAGATAGAAATGCACCTTGACAGATGAAGGCCGGCCGGAGTGGCCATGCGGTTCTAGGCGCTACAGTCTGGAGCCGAGAGACCGTTACGGTCACAAGTTAGAATCCTGTCTCGGGCATGGATGTGTGTGTGATGCCCTTAGGTTAGTTAGGTTCAATTAGTTCCAAGTTCTAGGCGAATGATGACCTCAGAAGTTAATTCCTATAGTGCTCAGAGCGATTTGAACCATTTGTAGTTTGAAAACATCCCTCAATGCTGTAGCAAAATCTTCGTCCATCTTCTAGTTCACATATTATGTGGAGTCTACCTAACTTTCCTCATAAACACTACTGTAACTGCTGGTACTGTCTTTCCTACTAGCTTGTGTCGCAGGAGAAAGCTTTGTTTGGCACTGGCTTTACACATTGCACACGGTTAGCAGAGCTACGACAAAATGTTCCCATTTCCACCAGACGGTAAAAAGATGGTCCCGTTGCATTAACTCAGCTCACCGTGTTTGTCTCTCCAACTTCGGCTCACTTACAACTCAAACTGTAATGACCACATGGACAAGGCTGCAGTGAGACCGTGGCAGAGACCGAGGGAGAATTACAAGGTGCAGAGGGACTGGTTAAATCACGATGGAGTTTTGCCGTACAGGGTCCTTAGCAGACAGGATCGAAAGAGGTAACTAGTTTTGAGATAGGAGAGTGCCGTGAAAATAATCTACCAGTGGCTGGAATCATTAAAATGTAAATCTCGTGTCACTATGGCCACCCGTAGGGTAGAGTGTTCGCCGGGTGCAAGTCTTTCTACATCTACATCTACATCCATAACCCGCAAGCCACCTGACGGTGTGTGGGGGAGGGTACCCTGAGTACCTCTATCGGTTTTCCCTTCTATTCCAGTCTCGTATTGTTCGTAGAAAGGATTGTCGGTATGCTTCTGTGTGGGTTCTAATCTCTCTGACTTTATCCTCATGGTCTCTTCGCGAGATATACGTAGGAGGGAGAAATATACTGCTTGACTCTTCGGTGAAGGTATGTTCTCGAAACTTTAACAAAAGCCCGTACCGAGCTACTGAGCGTCTCTCCTGCAGAGTCTTCCACTGGAGTTTATCTATCATCCCGTAACGCTTTCGCGATTACTAAATGATCCTGTAACGAAGCGCGCTGCTCTCCGTTGAATCTTCTCTGTCTCTTCTATCAAACCTATCTGGGGCGGATCCCACACTGCTGAGCAGTATTCAAGCAGTGGGCGAACAAGCGTACTGTAACCTACTTCCTTTGTTTTCGGATTGCATTTCCTTAGTATTCTTCCAACGTATCTCAGTCTGGCATCTGCTTTACCGACGATCAGCTTTATATGATCATTCAATTTCAAATCACTCCTAATGCGTACTCCCAGATACTTTATGCAATTAACTGCTTCCAGTTGCTGACCTGCTATTTTGTAGCTAAATAAGGGATCTATCTTTCTATGTATTCGCAGCACATTACACTTGTCGACATTGAGATTCAATTGCCATTTCGTGCACCATGCGTCAATTCGCTGCAGATCCTCCTGCATTTCAGTTCAATTTTCCATTGTTGCAACCTCTCGATACACCACAGCATCACCGGCAAAAAGCCTCAGTGAACTTCCGATGTCATCCACCAGGTCATTTATGTATATTGTGAAAAGCAACGGTCCTATGACACTCCCCTGCGGCACACCTGAAATCACTCTTACTTCGGAAGACTTCTCTCCATTGAGAATGACATGTTGCGTTCTGTTATCTAGGAACTCCTCAATCCAATCACACAATTGGTCTAATAGTCCGTATGCTCTTACTTTGTTCGGTAAACGACTGTGGGGACCTGTGTCAAACGCCTTGCGGAAGTCAAGAAACTCGGCATCTACCTGTGAACCAGTGTCTATGGCCCTCTGAGTCTCGTGGACGAATAGCGCGAGCTGGGTTTCACACGACCGTCTTTTTCGAATCCCATGCTGATTATTACAGAGTAGATTTCTAGTCTCCATAAAATACACTCCTGGAAATGGAAAAAAGAACACATTGACACCGGTGTGTCAGACCCACCATTCTTGCTCCGGACACTGCGAGAGGGCTGTACAAACAATGATCACACGCATGGCACAGCGGACACACCAGGAAGCGCGGTGTTGGCCGTCGAATGGCGCTAGCTGCGCAGCATTTGTGCACAGCCGCCGTCAGTGTTAGCCAGGTTGCCGTGGCATACGGAGCTCCATCGCAGTCTTTAACACTGGTAGCATGCCGCGACAGCGTGGACGCGAACCGTATGTGCAGTTGACGGACTTTGAGCGAGGGCGTACAGTGGGCATGCGGGAGGCCGGGTGGACGTACCGCCGAATTGCTCAACACGTGGGGCGTGAGGTCTCCACAGTACATCGATGTTGTCGCCAGTGGTCGGCGGAAGGTGCACGTGCCCGTCGACCTGGGACCGGACCGCAGCGACGCACCGGATGCACGCCAAGACCGTAGGATACTACTCAGTGCCGTAGGGGACCGCACCGCCACTTCCCAGAAAATTAGGGACACTGTTGCTCCTGGGGTATCGGTGAGGACCATTCGCAACCGTCTCCATGAAGCTGGGCTACGGTCCCGCACACCGTTAGGCCGTCTTCCGCTCACGCCCCAACATCGTGCAGCCCGCCTCCAGTGGTGTCGCGACAGGCGTGAATGGAGGGACGAATGGAGACGTGTCGTCTTCAGCGATGAAAGTCGCTTCTGCCTTGGTGCCAATGATGGTCGTATGCGTGTTTGGCGCCGTGCAGGTGAGCGCCACAATCAGGACTGCATACGACCTAGGCACACAGGGCCAACACCCGGCATCATGGTGTGGGGAGCGATCTCCTACACTGGCCGTACACCTCTGGCGATCGTCGAGGGGACACTGAATAGTGCACGGTACATCCAAACCGTCATCGAACCCATCGTTCTACCATTCCTAGACCGGCAAGGGAACTTGCTGTTCCAACAGGACAATGCACGTCCGCATGTATCCCGTGCCACCCAACGTGCTCTAGAAGGTGTAAGTCAACTACCCTGGCCAGCAAGATCTCCGGATCTGTCCCCCATTGAGCATGTTTGGGACTGGATGAAGCGTCGTCTCACGCGGTCTGCACGTCCAGCAGGAACGCTGGTCCAACTGAGGCGCCAGGTGGAAATGGCATGGCAAGCCGTTCCACAGGACTACATCCAGCATCTCTACGATCGTCTCCATGGGAGAATAGCAGCCTGCATTGCTGCGAAGGTGGATATACACTGTACTAGTGCCGACATTGTGCATGCTCTGTTGCCTGTGTCTATGTGCCTATGGTTCTGTCAGTGTGATCATGTGATTTATCTGACCCCAGGGATGTGTCAATAAAGTTTCCCCTTCCTGGGACAATGAATTCACGGTGTTCTTATTTCAATTTCCAGGAGTGTACATTAACGTCGATCAGCTGTAGAATTTTGGAACACGTATTATGTTCGAGTATAGAGATATAGGTCTATAGTACTGCACATCTGTTCGACGTCCCTTCTTGAAAACGGGGATGACCTGTGCCCTTTTCCAATCCTTTGGAACGCTTCGCTCTTCTAGAGACCTACGGTACACCGCTGCAAGAAGGGGGGCAAGTTCCTTCGCGTACTCTGTGTAAAATCGAACTGGTATTCCATCAGGACCAGCGGCCTTTCCTCTTTTGAGCAATTTTAATTGTTTCTCTATCCCTCTGTCGTCTATTTCGATATCTACCATTCTGTCAACTGTGCGACAATCTACAGAAAGAATTACAGTGCAGTCTTCCTCTATGAAACAGATTTGGAAGAAGACATTTAGTATTTCGGCCTTTAGTATGTCATCCTCTGTTTCAGTACCATTTTGGTCACAGAGTGTCTGGACATTTTGTTTTGAACCACCTACCGCTTTGACATAGGACCAAAATTTCTTAGGATTTTCTGCCAAGTCAGTACATAGAACTTTACTTTCGAATTCATTGAACGCCTCTCGCATAGCCCTCCTCACACTACATTTCGCTTCGCGTAATTTTTGTTTGTCTGCAAGGCTTTGGCTATGTTTATGTTTGCTGCGGAAGCAAAGGGAACTTCACAGCAGTTTTCTAACTCGGTTGTTGTAGCACGGTGGCTCTTTTACATCTCTTACGATCTTGCTTGGCACATACTCATCAAACGCATAGTGTGCGATGGTTTTGAACTTTGTACACTGATCCTCAACACTATCTGTATTTGAGACAAAACTTTTATGTTGAGCCATCGGGTACTTTGTAATATGCTTTTCGTCACTTTTGCTAAACAGAAAAATCTTCTTACCTTTTTAATATTTCTATTTACGGCTGAAATCATCGATGCAGTAACCGCGTTATGATCGCTGATTCCCTGTTCTGTATTAACTGATTCAAATAGTTCGGGTCTGTTTGTCACCAGAAGGTCCAATATGTTATCGCCACGAGTCGGTTCTCTGTTTAACTGCTCAAGGTAGTTTTCAGATAAAGCACTTTAAAAAATTTCACTGGATTCTTTGACCCTGCCACCCGTTATGAACGTTTGAGTCTCCCAGTCTGTATCCGGCAAATTAAAATATCCACCCAGAACTATAACATGGTGGGTAAATCTACTCGAAATATTTTCCAAATTATTCTCCAGGTGCTGAGCCGCATCAGCTGCTGAGCCCGGGGGCCTATAGAGACATCCAGTTACGGTGTCTGAGCCTGCTTTAACCGTGACCTTCACCCAAATCATTTGACAAATCGGATCTCCGTCAATTTCCTTTGATACTATCGCACTTCTTATCGCTATAAACACGCCTCCACCTTCACTGTCCAACCTGTCTCTGCGGTATACATTCCAATCTGAGTATAGGATTTCATTACTGTTTACGTCTGGTTTCAGCCAACTTTCTGTCCTTAGTACTATATGGGCGCTGTGACCGTTTATTAATGAGAGCAGTTTTGGGGCCTTTCTATAGACGCTCCTGCAGTTTACTATTAGCACATTCATATTGTTATTCCCTGTTGCATTTTTCCTACTCCTACCTTGCCGCGTCTCAGGAGGCGTCTTGTCTGGCCTAGGGAGGGAATTCTCTAACCTAAAAACCCCCATGTGCACACGTACTCCGCTACCCTTGTAGCCGCTTCCGGCGTGTAGTGCCCGCCTGACCTATTCAGGGAGACCCTACATTTCTCCACCCGATAGCGAAGGTCGAGAAATTTGCACCCCAGCTCTCCGCAGAATCGTCTGAGCCTCTGGTTTAAGCCTTCCACTCGGCTCCAAACCAGAGGACAACGATCGGTTCTGGGAACGATACTGCAAATAGTTAGCTCAGATTCCACCCCGCGAGCGAGGCTTTCTGCCTTCACCAATTCCGCCAACCGCCTGTACGAACTGAGGATGACCTCTGAACCCAGACGGCAGGAATCATTGGTGCCGACATGAGCAACAAGTTGCAGTCAGGTGCACCCAGTGCTCTCTATCGCCGCCGGTAGGGCCTCCTTCACATCTCAGATGAGACCCCCCGGCAAGCAGACAGAGTGAACACTGACCTTCTTCCCCGACCTTTCCGCTATTTCCCTAAGGGGCTCCATCACCCTCCTAACGTTGGAGCTCCCAATAACTAATAAACTCATCCCCCCGTGTGCCTGCTTGGACCTTGCTGAAGGAGCAGCCACATGTCCACTCACAGGCAGAGCGGGCGATGCCACACGGCCAGCATCCACGTTTACTCTCCACCTCGTGCACCGCGAACGCCACTGAACCCGCCACTCCCCTTGGGGAGAGGGTGGCCCAACCGCTCCCGGTACCCGCGCAGATGTCTCGACAGCAGGGGCAATGGGTGAAGCATGTAACACCTGGGGTGTACCTTGCGACGCACCAGACTCCCCACTGCCGCTACACTCCGAGGCAGCAGCCTGAAGACGGATGACCGCGGCCATCAACACGCTCAGCTGTTCGCGAAGAGTGGCCAGCTCCTCGTGCGTCCGTACACAGCAGTCACACATCCTATACATCCTAAGGAATCAATTTACTGAAGAGAGTTAATCAACTTTTAACTAGACTGCTAATTCACTAAAGGCGGCTGATTATTGACTAAACTGTGATTGCTAGCCACTTCTTGTAGAAAACAATGAAAATAGCACTACCTCTCTCTGCACTGTATTGAAAACAAACACTAGCACTACTGGCACTATGGCTGACTAAAGGGACTCTCTCTGACTGTATTTCAAAACAAACACGAAATCTATGGAACACTATTAATAGCATTCGACAATTAAAGCCTCCTAAAAGCAAAAACACAAGGAAGAAGAAGTGACAAGTAAGAAAAATACAGTGAATACTTAAATAACGTAGCTCGCTGCACAGAAGACATGAAGCAGACGGCGGTTAGGACGACACTTTCGGTTTGACGCCACTTCGACGAGTTGCGCGTCGATGGGGGATGAAATGATGATGGTTAGGACAACACAACATCCAGTCCCTGAGCGGAAAAAAATCTCCAGTCTAGCCGGGAATCGAACCCGGGCCTTAGGATTGACATTCTGTCGCGCTGACCACTCAGCTACCGTGCCGGAGTCTGTAATCATTAAGACAACGCGATAGGATCCACCCAAAATATGTGGCTGAATGGTACTAAATTCCAGACAGCATTTCTGGCTGAAAGCGTGACACTATAGACCTGAGAAGTCATGGGATTTTATACATATTTTATGAGGTCCATCTAGTGCTGCATTCTTAAGTGATTGCTCATCTAACACGCCATCCACTGTATGCGATCATTCTCAATCAACCATCAACCTCCCCTATAACCACGTGGATATATCGCAGAACCTCTGTTACACTGTCTACATACTATCGAGATAGTATTTGTAGCGTCTTCTGTTTGTTAGTGTGGCAACTACCTAGCAGCTGCAAGAAGCAGTCGCAAACATTGGACTAGTACCATGTTTCTTAGCTGCATCACTTTCTAAATTCGGTGATAGTGTTGATTTTATTACTGGCTTACATCGTTAGCAATGTGCACCTACACTTTCGGTCTGTTAATACAGAAACCGCAGTCACTATCCACGTTCAATATCTTGGTATTTGTGCGGAAGACTGCTGCATTCAGGAGCACTAGCATACCTCGATTTATAAGGAAGGTATACTTTTCAGCATTGATATCGTTGTGATTCTTGAGTTTCTCCCGGCGTATTTGATAATCAAAATATCCACGGGTGTACTGCCGGTATATAGTGTCCAACGGGCACAATATTTCGGCGATCAAACATGTCGCCATCATCAGGTGAACTGACGGACTGAGCTCCTGTGAACGTGCCGGCACGGAGATCCGTATGCTATGGCTGCTCAGGGGGAACTGGGTTCGGTCGCGGCGGCGGCTGATTTAAATACCCTCCGCCCGCGGCGCGCTCCCTCCACCGTCCGCGACCCGCGCCACGGTAGCGCGGTGGAACAGATTGCGACGGCGTCTGAGATGACGTCGGTGTGATGGCTCTGTCCGCCGTGGTCGTCACAACTATGCGTTTGCTCGATTTACTCTTGATTAACCCAATCACTGGTTCCCAAGCCTTGCTAAGATTATAGCCACAGTCACGGTTTATGAGGTCGTCATTGGTGCGAATTTCGATGGCCTCTCTAACAACGCTGTCCCATTATCGCGACGTCTGTACCAGAATCCTCGTGCGGTCATACTCCATAGCGTGATTTTCCGACAAACAATGTTCAGCGACCGCCGACTTGCTCGGATACATCAGTCGAGTGTGCCTCTGGTGTTCACGGCATCGATCCTCGACGGTACGCATCGTCTGACCAATATACGACTTGCCACATTGACACGGAATCTGGTACACGTCGGCCTTCCTCAAACCAAGGTCATCTTTGGCGCTCCCCACCAGTGCACGAGTTTTATTCGGAGGACAAAACACAGTTCCGACCCGGTGTTTCTTCATAATGCGGGCGATTTTCCCCGAGAGTGCGCCTGTGTATGGAATAAATGCAGTGCCTACCTCCTCCCTCGTGACTTCATCCATCTCAACAGGTTGTGCTGCAGTAGTTGGGCGGAGAGCACGTTGGATCTGCCACTCTGAGTACCCATTCTTTCGAAACACAGTTCTCAGATATTCCAATTCCTGGGGTAGACTCTCTGTGTCAGAGATAGTGCGCGCCCTATGTACTAGAGTTTTAAATACCCCATTCCTCTGTGAAGGGTGGTGGCAGCTGTCTGCGTGCAAATACAGATCAGTGTGTGTTGTCTTTCGATACACCCCATGACCTAAGGTGCCGTCAGCCCTTCTCCTGACCAAGACGTCAAGGAAAGTTAATTCACCCTCCGTTTCAGTCTCCATAGTGAATTTGATGTTGGGGTGTATGGAGTTTAGATGTGTAAGGAAGTCAAGGAGTTTATCCATACCATGTGGCCAGATGACGAACGTTGCTACTTGCTTTTTCCGTTACGTGGACGACACGTTCGTCATCTGTGGCTATAATCTTACCAAGGCTTTGGGAACCAGCGATTGGGTTAATCAATAGTAAATCGAGCAAACGCATAGTTGTGACGAAGACGGCGGACAGAGCCATCACACCGACGTCATCTCAGACGCCGTCGCAATCTGTTCCACCGCACTACCGTGGCGCGGGGCGCGGACGGTGGAGGGAGCGCGCCGCGGGCGGAGGGTATTTAAATCAGCCGCCGCCGCGACCGAACCCAGTTCCCCCTGAGCAGCAACAGCGTACGGATCTCCGTGCCGGCACGTTCACAGTCCGTCAGTTCACCTGATGATGGCGACATGTTTGATCGCCGAAATATTGTGCCCGTTCGACACTATAGACCGGCAGTACACCCGTGGATATTTTGGATATCGTTGTTGATACTTGGGTGTCTGTAGAACGAAGACCGATTTTTATGTGGGGTTACAATAACACGGTCTTTGCGATCGTGTTTTTAATATCTGGTCGCGCATAAGACGATTATGTCTCTCTTCCTAAGACACACATACAAGGTAAACAAATGAGGCATGTCGATCCATCGCGGTTTTCCACTGAATATTGCTTGGTGCCACCAGCATTCAGTTACTGGCGAAATATTGTACTTGGTAGGCGGTGTGAATGGCAGGCTTATAAAGCTTGTTTTGGGGGTGTGAAGTTACTGTGGTTATTGTTTCAACATGTACAAAGAAAATGGCTGTGTCCAGTCATAAGGAAGATAATGGTTTGACATGGGGGACTGCAGTTTCAAGGCATCGATAGCCATAAGGAGATGTCCAGTCATAAGAGGGATATTGATATTTCCAGAGCCACAGTCGTCAGGAGGAAGTGTTTCTGATACTTCGATCTCTGTTTAATGTTATCAGGTTGGGGCTGCAATCGAACTATGTGATTGTAATTACAGTGATAAATACGTCGCTGGTTCCTAGGACGACAAAGTTCGTCATGAGGAGCACGTGGCAGAGGTAGACTGTGGCCAGAACAAATGGGTTTGCTGTCTAAAAGCTCTTGCGAGTGGTAGAGACAAAGAAAAGTTCAGGCCAGCTGAGTAGTCGTTTTTTGTGCACAGCTGCAGGACAACTCCCGGCGATTATGCCCTCTGGATAGCTGAATAGCGAACTGATACTCAGTACGAGTTGAGCTGTCTTTTAGATCGCGTGTGTTGCATGTATTCTCCGTGGACAATTGAGCAATTCAGTATTGATCACTGCCAGGTGTTGGTCCTGAACGTATTGATGAAATCCGAATTCCTACCACTCCAATTATCCCTGGACGCCGCCCATGGCTTGGATGGTGCATTCTGGTATACACGCACATCCATGGCTGCTACAGTTTTCTCTGGCCTCTGAGCGTTGGCAATGGCGGTGTACGAGGGGACAGGTGCGCTGTGTGTGGACGATCAGGAGGTGGTTTAAGTGTGTCACGTTTAGTGCTTCTCAATACATCACAGTGATCTCTGTCTTTCAGTGGTATTTGCTGTTGTCTCTATCATATCAGGCAGTAGCCCCTTCCTTCTCGTTCTCCTCCATCTCCATCTCATTGTAGCACCAGTACAAACCCTTCACAGATTGTTTATAGACATAGCGTGCAACTGAACTGAACTTCGAAATTTTCAGCTACCTTCAACTTAATGGACTTTCTACCAAACGACGTAACTGTACTAGGATCGACCGATAGGAGGCAACTGAAAAAAATAACAGTAGGGTTTGGATACTGGGAGGTTGTAAAAATGGCTGTGAGCACTATGGAACTTAACAGCTCAGGACATCAGTCCCCTAGAACTTAGAACTACTTAAACCTAACTAACCTAAGGAAATCACAGACATCCATGCCCGAGGCAGGATTCGAACCTGCGACCGTAGCAGTCGCGCGGTTCCAGACTGAAGCGCCTAGAAACGCTCGGCCACTCCGGCCGGCTGGGAGGTTGTAGGATCACATCCCATCAAATATTCCAGTTCTATTATCCACCAATAGGAAGCAAGGAAAAACTGTCCACAAAAAGGGTATCGATCTAATTAATTACTTAGTCAGATAGAGTGCGGGAATATTTCTAAGACATCCACACCTGGGATTTACTAGGTAAATGCTGCTTTTTTGTGGTTTTAACCAACCATGACCAACGGTGCGTACAGTCCTGGCAGTGGGACATTACATGACGTGACTGCTTGAGAGAGAGATAGAGAGAGAGAGAGCATGTGCTTCAACAGGAATTTCTCAGGTATCAAATATCGAAACTTTGCCATCAGCTGAAGCTTTTGTGTAGGGATTAGTGCAACTTCCGCTCTGCAGGTAGCCAGTCATGGACCTGAGTGGGAGTAGTGCGGCCTCCGCATGAAGAAATAGGCGAAATGGCCAGCCTCGCGAAGTGGTTGGGGGTGTGGTCGCACAGTGCTATGAGGTTGGTGAAAAGGATGTTTAACAGTGTAATTACGCTTGGTGAGTTATGTTGATGGCATTCCTTGCACAATTGGGATAAAAAAGCACCACAATTGTTTAAATATTCGGAACTATATTGTCACCATCAAAATGTTTCAGGCTCTCGTAAACGACGGCGAGAAATATTTACAGAAATTCTAAATAATTCTAATAATTCTAATATTTCAAATATTTCCCCCTATGAGTGAATATAACTTGGTTCAAGAATCATGAAAGAAGGTTGTATACATGGAAGAAGGTTAGAGATACTAGAAGGTATCAGATAGATTATATAATGGTAAGACAGAGATTTAGGAAGCAGGTTTTAAATTTTAATGGCAAAAAGGGTTCAAATGGCTCTAGCACTATGGGACTTAAAATCTGAGGTCATCAGTCCCCTAGAATTCTGAAGTAAATAAAATTAACTAACCTAAGGACATCACACACATCCATGCCCGAGCCAGGATTCGAACCTGCGACAGTAGCGTTCACGCGGTTCCAGACTGTAGCTCCTAGAACCGCTCGGCCACTTAGGCCGGCAAATTGTAAGGCATTTTCAGGGGTAGATGTGGACTCTGACCACAATCTATTGGTTATGAATTGCAGATTAAAACTGAAGAAACTGCGAAAAGTGGGGAATTTAAGGAGATGGGTCCTGGACAAACTGACTAAACCAGAGATTGTACAGAGTTTTAGGGAGAGCATAAGGGAACAATTGACAAGAATGGGGGAAAGAAATACAGTAGAAGAAGAATGAGTAACTCTGAGGGATGTAGTAGTGAAGGCAGCAGAGGATAAAGTAGGTAAAATGACGAGGGCTGCTAGAAATCCTTGAGTAACCAAAGAAATATTGAACTTAATTGATGAAAGGAGAAAATATAAAAATGCGGTAAATGAAGCGGGCAAAAAGGAATACAAACGTCTCAAAAATGAGATCGGCAGGAAGTGCAAAACGGCTAAGCAAGGATGGCTAGACGACAAATGTAAGGATGTAGAGGCTTATCTCACTAGGGGTAAGATAGATACTGCCTACAGGAAGATTAAAGAGACCTTTGCAGAAAGGAGAACCACTTGCATGGATATCAAGAGCTCAGATGGAAACCCAGTTCTAAGCAAAGAAGGGAAAGCAGAAAGGTGGATGGAGTATATAGAGGGTCTATACAAGGGTAATGAAATTGAGGACAATATTATGGAAATGGAAGAGGATGTAGATGAAGATGAAATAGGAGATATGATACTGCATGAAGAGTTTGAAAGAGCACTGAAAGACCTGAGTCGATAGAAAGCCCCGGGAGTGGACAACATTCCATTACAACTACTGACAGCCTTGGGAGAGCCAGACCTGACAAAACTCTACCATCTGGTGAGTAAGATAGAAGAGACAGGCGAAATACCCTCATACCTCAAGAAGAATAGAATAATTACAATCCCAAAGGAAGCAAGTGTTGACAGATGTGAAAATTACCGAACTATCAGTTTAATAAGTCACGGCTGTAAAATACTAGCACGAATTCTTAACAGACGAATGGAAAAACTGGTAGAAGCCGACCTCAAGAAAGATCAGTTTGGATTCCGTAGAAATGCTGGAAGACGTGAGGCAATGCTGACCCTACGGCTTATCTTAGAAGAAAGATTAAGGAAAGGCAAACCTACATTCCTAGCCTTTGTAGACTTAGAGATAGCTTTTGACAGTGTTTACTGGAATACTTTCTTTCAAATTCTGAAGGTGGCAGGGGTAAAATACAGGGAGCGAAAGTCTATTTTCAATTTTAACAGAAAGCAGATGGCAGTTATAAGAGTCAAGGGGCACGAAAGGGAAGCAGTGGTTGGAAAGGGATTGAGACGGGATTGTAGCCTCTCCCCGATGCTACTGAATCTGTATATTGAGCAAGTAGCGAAGAAAACAAAATATAAATTCGGAGTAGGTATTAAAATTCATGGAGAAGAAATAAAAACTTTGAGAGAGTTACAATGTCATTCGCGAACCTCAGAGAGAGCAAAGGACCTGGAAGAGCAGTTGAACGGAATGGACAGTGCCTTGAAAGGAGTATATAAGATAAACATCAACAAAAGCAAAGCGAGGATAATGGAATGTAGTCCAATTAAATCAGGTGATGCTGAGGGAATTAGATTAGGAAATGAGACACTTAAAGTAGTAAAGGAGTTTTGCTATTTAGGAAGTATAATAACAGATGATGGTCAAAGTAGAGAGGATATAAAATGTAGACCGAGAATGGCAAGGAAAGCGTTTCTGAAGAAGAGAAATTTGTAAACATCGAGTATAGACTTAAAAGTATTTGTATGGAATACGTGGACGATAAATAGTTTGGACAAGAAGAGAATAGAAGCTTTCGAAATGTGGTGCTAGACAAGGATGCTGAAGATTAGATGGGTAGATCACATAACTAATGAGGAGGTATTGAATAGAATTGGAGAGAAGAGGAGTTTAAGGAACAACTTGACTAGAAGAAGGGATCGGTTGGTAGGACATGTTTTGAGGCATCAAGGGATCACAAATTTAGCATTGGAGGGCAGCGTGGAGGGTAAAAATCGTAGAGGGAGACCAAGAGATGAATACACTAAACAGATTCAGAAGGATGTAGGTTGGGGTAGGTGCTGGGAGATGAAGCAGCTTGCACAGGATAGAGTAGCATGGAGAGCTGCATCAAACCAGTCTCAGGACTGAAGACCAAAACAACAACAACAGCAACAACAACAACGTGAGTGATTACAATTACTACTGTTAACCCGCTGCCTCACACTTTGTATAGACCCTCTACATACTCCTTCGACCTCCCACCTTTCCCATTTCCCATCTTTGCTGAAGACTGGTTCTCCATCTGAGATCTTTATATTCGTACAGCTGCTTCTCTTTTTTTCCCGAATACCTCCTCAACTTTCCTGTAGCCTAATTCACAGAACAATTTCGGTCGAGTGGTAAAAAGTGAAACAAATGCCTGAAATGGCATCGGCTTTTATTGAAATAGAAAAAGACAGCAAAACTGGGCAACAGACGGACAACTTTGCAAACCGTCAGCGTGGCGGGTGCGAGGTAGGGCGATGTTACTAAATCGCATCGTCCCATGTCTGGCTAACAAACACTCGCCGAAAGGTACGACTTTTATCCAGGACGGCGCCCCACTTCGCACTGCTACACGTGTGCAAGATGTCTCGCGCACATTATTTTGTGAGGATCACGAGCTGAGCAGCCACTCCCGGGTCCCCAGATCTCAGTACGTGTGATTATTGGCTGTGGGCTTAGCTGAAGTCTCACTTCATGGTGTAATGAAAATGCAGAGGTGGAATACCCTTAAAGTCCAAAAATGTTCTCATCCTACATATCCGGCACAAACAAAATTAAGAATGTTCAAGCCAACTGATTATAGGTGACCATCATTTACATATAACGTACAAGTGACAACACATGATTATATGCCCACAATTTGGGTTGCACTTTGCTCAGCAAAAGAGCACTGACACTAATGTACAGAGATTGTGAAGTATCTTGGTACTGAGGAGTGACTGAGGACACTTTTAAAATAATAAATTTACTAACAAAATGAAATTCAGCTTTAATGTCCATGGATGAGTATTCACACAACTACATACAACAGAAATGTCCGACCGCATTAACGATGCTAAAAGACAACACTCGACGGCAGTTTTTCACCAAACCTACTGGTAAGTTGTACAGAGCATTTCACAACGTTGTAGCCTGACTACAGGCACTGTGGGCGAATGACGGCCGACATACTGAGCATTTGTTATAAGTAACATCTTCAAAACTCCATTGCTATGCTAAATATTGCTTTTGTATCATATAAAGAGCCATCTGTTGGTGTACATCTACATCTACATCTAAATGGATACTCTGCAAATTACATTTAAGTGCCTGGCAGAGGGTTCATAGAAACACCTTCACAAATCTCTATTATTCCAATTTCGTATAGCGCGGGGAAAGAATGAAAACCTGTATCTTTCCGTACGAGCTCCGATTTCTCTTATTTTATGGTGGTGATCGTGCCTCCCTATATAGTTCAGTGTCAACAAAACATTTTCGCACCCGGAGGAGAAAGTTGGTGATTGGAATTTCGTGAGAAGATTCCGTCACAACGAAAAACGCCTTAAATGATGCCCAACCCACATCCGGTATCGTTTCGGTGACACTCTCTCCCATATTTCGCGATAATACAAAACGTGTTGCCTTTCTTTGAACTTTTTCGATGTACTCCGTCAGTCCTATCTGGTAAGTATCCCATACCGCGCAGCAATATTCTAAAAGAGGACGGACAAGTGTAGTGAAGGCAGTCTCCTTAGAAAATGTAACCGACCTACTAAGTGTCCTGTAAATAAAGCGCAGCCTTTGGTGAGCCTTTCCCACAACATTTTCTATGTGTTCTGTCCAATTTAACTTGTTCGTAATTGTAATACCTAGATATTTAGTTGAATTTACGGTTTTTCGATTAGACCGATTTATAGTGTAACCGAAGTTTAAAGAGTTCCTTTTAGTACTCTTGTGGATGATCTCACACTTTTCGTTATTTAGGGTCAGCTGCCACTTTTAGCACAATCAGATCTATTTTCTAAATCAATTTGCAGTTTATTTTGAACTTTTGATGACTTTATTAGTCGATGAACGGAAGCGTCATCTGCAAACAACCGAAGACGGCTGCTCAGATTGTCTCCCAAATCGTTTATATAGATAAGGAACAGAAAAGGGCCTATAACACTACCTTGAGAAACGCCTGAAATCACTTCTGCTTTACTCGATGACGTTCCGTCAATTACTAAGAATTGTGACCTCCGTGACAGGAAATGGCCAATCCAGTCACAAAACTGAGACGATATTCCATAAGCACGCATTTTCACTACGAGCCGCGTGTGCGGTACAGTGTCAAAAGCCTTCCGGAAATACGGAATCGAATACAAATCCCTTGTCAATAGCACTCAACAAGAGCTAGTTGTGTTTCACAGGAACGATCTTTACTAAACCCATGTTGACTGCGTGTCAATAGACCGTTTCCTTCGAGGTAATTCGTAATGTTCGAACACAATATATGTTCTAAAGTCCTGCTGCATATCGACGTTAACGATATGGTCCTGCAATTTAGTGGATTACTCCTACTACCTTTCTTGTATATTGGTGTGACCTGTGCAACCTTCCGGTCTTGGGGTACAGATCTCACGTTGAGCGGACGGTTTTATATTATTGTTAAGCATGGAGCTAATGCATCAGCATACTCGGAAAGGATCCTAATTTTTATACAGTCTGGGCCAGAAGACTTGCTTTTATTAAGTGATTTGAGTTGCTTCACTACTCCAAAGATATTTACTTCTACGTTGCTCTCGTTGGCAGCTGTTCTCGATTCGAATTCTGGAACATTTACTACTTCTTCTTTTGTGAAGGCATTTCGGAGGGCTGTGTTTAGTAACTCTACTTTGGTAGCTCTGTCTTCGATAGTATCTCCAGTGCCATAGCGCAGAGGAGGCATTGATTGTAAATTGCCACTAGCATACCTCATATACGACCAGAATGTCTCGAAACCTGGCAGACAAACCCAAGATAAAGTTTCGTCGTGGAAACTATTATAGGCATCTCGCATTGAACTCTGCGCTAAATTTCGAGCTTCTCTAAAGGATAGCCAATCTTAGGGATTTTGCGTCTGTTTAAATTTGGCATGTTTGTTTCGTTGTTTCTGCAACAGTGTTCTAACCTGTTTTGTGTACCACGGAGGATCAGCTCCGCAGTTTGTTACTTTATTTCGTATAAATCTCTCAATTGCTGCCGATACTATTTTTTGAATGCAAGCCACTTCTGGTCTACACTTATATTATTAATTTGGAATGAGTCGAGATTGTCTCTCAGGAAGGCGTCAAGTGAATTTTTATCAGCATTTTTGAATAGGTTTACTTTTTGTTTATTTTTCGAGGATTTCGGGATTACAATATACAGTCTCGCTACGACAACCCTGTGCTCACTAATCCCTGTACCGGTTTTGATGCTCGTTATTAACTCAGGATTATTTGTCATTTGCACTTTCTTTAGTTTCAGTAAAAACCTAAATTGGGGAAATTTGTGGTAAGTTGCTATGGGACCAAACTGCTGAGACCATCGGTCCCTAACTGAAACTGACTTACACTACGGACAAAACACACGCCCGTGCCCGAGGGAGGGCTCGAACCTCCGAGGGGAGCCGTGCGAACCGTGGCAAGGCGTCCAGGACAACTCGGTTACCGCGTGCGGCTCTCTCTACCTGCATTATTCCGTGAAATATTGACTTTTGAAATAATACGGAATTTTGCATAACCCTGCACAATATCAACAGCAAGGCTTCCAAGACACTTCCCTGGGGCACACTCTAAGTTACTTTGATACTTAATGATGACTCTTCATCCAAGATTACAAGCTACATTCTCCTTATCAAATATCCTCAAGTGACGGAAATTTTGATTGATACCTCATAGTGCCTTACTTTTGATAATAGTAAGCCGTGGTACTGAATCAAATACCTTTCGAAAATCGAAAAATACTGCATTTACTGCCTTCGTCCATTACTTTTAGCAGTCATGTGAGAAAATAGCGAGTTGGGTTTCACGTGATCGATGTTTTCGGAAATCATACAGGTTGCCATGGGGAGGTCATTCTGTCAGAGATACCTCGTTATTTTTTAATTTAGAATATATTCGAAGATTCTATAACAAATCAATATCAAGGATACCGGACGGTAGTTTTGAGGATCACGTGTACTGCCCTTCTTGTAAACGGGTGCGATCTGTGATTTCTTCCAACTACTGGGCAGGGCTTTTTGTTCGTGCGATGGACGATGGATTGTAGTTAACAGAACTGCTAACGCAGCCGCAAATACCATGCACCGTGTTAAGGGATCGGTCGAGGCATGGAGCTTCATTCAGTTTGAGAGATTTCAGCTGTTCTCAATGTTCGTTGATCTATTGGAATTGGCCGGACCCTGTGGCCGAGCGGTTCTAGGCGCTTCAGTCCGGGAATGCGCTGCTGCAGGTCGCAGGTTCGAATCCTGCCTCGGGAATGGATGTGTGTGATGTCCTTAGGTTAGTTAGGCTTAGGTAGTTCCAGGTCTAGGGGACTGATGACTTCAGATGTTAAGTCCCATAGGGCTCAGAGCAATTTGAACCATCTATTGAAACTGATTAAAGGTAAACACATTATCTGAGCAGAAGCGTTCTCTTCTGCAAATGCTTCGCAAAAAAAAGAGATGACAGTCCTTTTTGAACAGCAATCTGTTGTAGAATAATTATTATTGGTTTTCCCATATTAAGGATACTGCAAATAATTAAACAGTATTTTCACCATATTTATAACGCATCTTCCGTAGTCATTCTGGGAGTATGGATATACGTTATAACATACATAAAAACTATAGGCCATGAAAGAATAATCCGAATGAGACGAAAATCCGTCGATGTGTAGTACATGTACAGAACAATCTGGATGATTTATCCAACAGAAAGTGCTTCAGAAATCGAACAAGTAAGTAACGCGTTGATCCACATCTGGTGCTTATTCAGGCATTTATTCGATTCGGCATTATGAAGTACAGTTGATGGATGTTCTCCTGAGGTATAACGTGCCAAAATTCTGTCAAACTGACGCGTTAGATCGTCGAAATCCCGACGAAAGATCCGTACCCAAAGACTGAAAAAGTTGCGCAGGTCACACCAATATTCAGGAAAGGTAGTAGGACAACATTATGAATTACCTCGAAAAAAACGATCTATTGACACACAGTGAACATGGATTTAGTGAAGATCGTTCTTATGTAACATGTGAAGTGTTGACTGCTATTGACAAGTGATTTCAGATCGATTCCGTATTTCTGGATATCCAGAAGGCTTTTGACACTGTACCACATGAGCGGCTTTTAGTGAAATTGCGTGCTTTAGAATATCGTCTCAGTTTTGTGACTGGATTTGTGATTTGCTGTCAGAGAAGTCACAGTTCGTAGCAATCGACGGAAAGCCATCGAGTAAAAGAGAAGTGACTTCTGGCGTTCCAAATGTAGTGTTATAAGCCCTTTTCTGTTCCTTATATTTATAAACGATTTGGAAGACAATCTGAGTAGCTGTCATAGATTGTTTGTAGATGACGCTGTCGTTTATTGACTAGTAAAGCCGTGAGAAGACCAAAACAAATTACAAAACGATTTAGAAAATATATCTGTATAGTGCGAAAATTGGCAATTGACCCAAATAACGAAAAGCGTGAGGTCATCCATTTGAGTGCTAAAAGGAATCCGTTAAACTTCGGTTACACGATAAATCAGTCAAAGATTAAGGCCGTAGATTTAACTAAATGCCTAGGAATTACAATTACGAACAACCAAAAATTGAAAGGAACACAAAGAAAATGTTGTGGGGACGGCTAACCAAAGACTCCGTTTTATTGGAAGGACACTTAGTCTCGTTGTTAGATCTGTTACATTTTCTGACTGCACTACGTTTGTCCGTCCTCTTTTAGAATACTGCTGCGTGGTATGGGATCCTTACCAGATACGACTGACTGAGTACATCGAAAAAGTTCAAAGAAGGGCAGCACGTATTGCATTATCGCGAAATATGGGAGAGAGTGTCACAGAAATGATACAGGATTTGGACTGGACATCATTAAAAGAAAGTCGTTTTTAGTTCCGACGGAATCTTGTCATGAAATTCACCAACTTTCTCCTCAGAATGCGAAAGTATATTGTTGACACCGACTACATAGGGAGAAACGATCACCACGATAAGGGAAATCAGAGCTCGTACGAAAAGATATAGTTGTTCGTTGTTTCCGCGAGGTTTACGAGTTTGGAATAATAGAGGATTGTGAAGGTGGTTCGATGATCCCTCTGCCAGGCACTTAAATGTAATTAGCAGAGTATCCATGCAGATGAGGTGCTGCCCATAATGCTCCGAACGTTCTCAGTTGGGGAGAGACAAGGCGACCTTGCCGGCCGAGGTATGGTTTGGCAAGGACGAAGACCAGAAAGACAATGCCTGTCAGCACACGGCGAGAGTTTCTACTGCTTAAGTGTCATACCGGAATGGCTTCTCATGAAGAACATAAAAAAAAAAAACAGCACGTACAATGACTTGGACGTACCACCGTAAGGATGTTGCGGCTGACAACCAAAGAGGCCTTACTGTGAAAAGTAATGGCACCCCGGAGCATGACTTCTGGTTGTCGGGTCGTATGGTGGTATACCACCACTGTCCATGACGTTTCCACAAACTCCTTCGGCCTGGAATCTCATTGGCTGGGGTAGAGCTGTCTTCATTCTTGAGTCCCGCTTCGAACTGAGCCCCGATGCTTAGCGAAAGTGCGTCTGGAGGCGCTCTGGACAGCAGTGGGATACCTACTTGACTCTTCCAAATTGGACTGTAGAGTGTAACGTGGTTAGCGGTTCCAGTGTCTGCTTAGAATCGACGTTTAACGTGATCCAGAACCAAGATTTTGAGGTAATACTATTTTGTTCCCATCGGGATGCTTACTATCGCTGAGCACCCATGCCGCTTACCATTGGAATGCTTGATTTCGTTGAGTATCCAAGGCCGGTGAGCCTGTCATTATCACCTTGTGGGCATTTTAACATATTAGAGTGGTTGTGTGGTTTGTGTTCCGCGTAGCGGCCAGCGTGAGATTTACAGCGGTTGGGCGGAAACGCACATCTAAATCGGTCACCCTGTTGGCGGGGTTCGAGGGAGGCGACCGAAGTGAAGCATTCAGCTTCAAATGGTTCAAATGGCTCTGAGCACTATGGGACTTAACATCTGAGGTCATCAGTGCCCTATAACTCAGAACTCGGGATTGGAACCTGCGATAGTAGCGATCGCGCGGTTCCAGATTGAAGCGCATAGAACCGCTCGGCCACAACGCCCGGCGAAGCATTCACGTGTTTTGGGGACTTATCACAGCCAACGCCGTAGGAAACAGAAAACTACGTTACCATACAAGTAGCTTATTTGCTAGAAATGTCTTTTATTTGCTCCGTACACATTTACAACACACTCAAGCAACGTCTGAAGATCAGTATGTACCTTTTGAACAGAAAGGTTTACATTTACATCGTAAATGAAACGTGGAATCAAATGCTTTGTGTCTTAAATGCAAAAACAGGCACAGTTGATATTTGTCGATTACAGCGCCATCTACCGCGATTGGGAAACAATGGTTTGGGTAGGCCGTAGGAATATTTTTTTTTCTTTCCTTTTTTTTTTACTGATATACTTTCCTGCTTGACGGACTGCCACCGACTCGTTATGTTCGTAGCTATCGCTTGGTCTCACGCTGTTAGTAAGATAGTAAGGGACTTCTGTCTTGGTGCGTGACAGTGGATAAGGGTGGCGAACAGAAATTCGCGAAATATTGAGCAACAAATACTCTTAGGAAAAGCTACATACTCTGTGATTTACGAACTTTACCGTACATATGAAAATGCGTTTATTGTTTCATTTGACGGACGACATACGATGCTTGCCCCGTTTCGTTATTCAAACTTTAATAAATATATCAGTTTTTAATGTCCCAGTGCGTTTTCGTTAATTGCACTTTGCCGACAATCAACAGAGTCACAAAGAAAAAAAAATCCAGGTAGACTACGAGGTAAAACCACTCGTAACAAACAAATGCGTAACCAAACGTTTCTCTACAGTGATTTAGCGTAAGCATTTCGCTTATTCTTCATATGTATAATCCTTTTCACAATTTAGCGCGTTTCCGTCAGTAGCTGCAAATATAGTCTGTAAGCAAGTATTATGAAAACAATATATTACATATATGCAATGAAAAGTACATGCCTAATGACATAAGGCAACTTCCTTGCATTTCGAGCTTCATTTAAATAGCATTATTTTAAGAGAGTATTACTGCTGTTAAATATGTAGCGAAACGCAACGTTAATGCCAGTATGGATGCAACAGGGAGAGGATTGTATAAGCGAGTATATTAAGTAATACGGTAAAGTTCAAAGGTAATAGTTCTCTCAGAAAAGGCTATATTCTCTAAGTGTTCTACACCCCACAGTACACTGAGGTATCTGCCAACCACAATCACTCACCTCAGGCCACCACAGTATTGATGAAACACATTTAAGACTCTATCACCACTAAATTGTATCATAAGTGATACAATCAAAACATTTTTACATATATGGCAATGCTCTTAAGTCATATACACTGAAGAGCCAAAGAAACTGGGACACCTCCCTAACATCGTGTAAAGCCCCCGTGAGTACACGGAAGTACCGCAACTCGACGTGGCATGGATCGACTAATGTCTGAGGTTAGAATTACATTAATACCTTCAGCTGCAGACGGGCGTTGATATATATTAACGAGCACAGGTGAAAAAGTGTGCCCCGATCGGGACTCGAACCCGGGATCTCCTGCTTACATGGAGGACGCTCTATCCCGGTCGGGCACACATTTTCACCAGTCCCCGTTGCTATACGTCAACGCCCGTCAGCAGCTCAAGGCATTAATACAATCGTAATTTCGTTCTAGACGGCCTCAGGTCAGCAATGGTGTCTGTTCTTTCGGACGAGACTCGTCCGACCAGGCAACATGTTTCCAGTCACCAATAGTCCAATATCGGTGTTGAAGGGCCCAGTGCAGGCGTAAAGCTTTGTGTCGTGCAGTCATCAAGGATGCACGAGTGGGCTTTCAGCTCCGAAAGCCGATATCGATGATGTTTCGTTAAATGATTCGGACGCATCGATGTGGGAGACTTGATATTTTACCGGATTCCTGATATTCACGGTACACCCGTGAAAAGGTCGTACAGTTACATCCTCACTTCGTCGCTACTTCAGAGATGATGTGTCCCATAGCTCGTGCGCCTACTATAACATCACGTTCAAACTCACTTAAATCTTGATAACCTGTCATTGTAGCAGCAGTAACCGATCTAACAACTGTTCTCTTATATTGCCGTTGCCGACCGCAGCCCCGTATTCAGCCTGTATTTGAATACGCATGCGTATACCAGTTTGTTTGGCGCTTCGGTGCATATTATTTAGTATTACCTAAGAGTATTTATTGCTCCATATTTTGCGGATTTTGCCTACTTCACTCAGCCACTACCACGTACCGCGACCAAACTGACATGATAACTGCACTCATAATATCCTTAATGAGATATACGTCTGTGTGCATCTCATATCTAGAACGCTACGCATGGCTGGTCCCATGTCACACATTCTGACTCGGACAACGATCTGGATGAGAAAAACTGGCGATACCTGCAAGAAAATGAGCCAGGTTCCGAGCCAGAACCACAATCCCACAACGAGGCAGCTTTCATCGAATAACCTGGTGGCTGTGATTTGTTTCAGCTGCAGTGTTCATTCCTTCGTATGGGCCATTACTGTGGAGTAACACTTGTAAGCAGCAACAATCTGATGTAATGAAAGTTTACTTTATTACTGGCGCTTCCTGGCAGATTAAAACTTTGTGCCGGACCGAGACTCGAACTCGGGATATTTGCCTCACGGCGTTCCCTGCCGTCTGAGCTACCCAAGCACGACTCACGACCCGTCCTCACAGCTTCAGTTGTGCCAGTACCCCGTCTCCTAGCTTCCTAACTTCACCGAAGCTCTTCTGCGAGTGCTGCAGAACTGGCACTCCTGGAAGAAAGGATTTTGTAGAGACATGGCTTAGCCACAGCCTCGTGGATATTTGCAGATTGATACTGGGTACTTTATTACTGTTTAATCTTAGTGATTAAGCTCATATAATGTGGGTTACTTTTTCGTTGTTTAATGAAGCTGTTGAATTAAACTGCGTAATAACAGTAGCGCCGTCATTCACTAATGAACATGAAAAATATCAGTTCTGCAGAAGCAGCTAAAGATTCTTACGAAAATTCCAATAGAGTTGCAGATTCTCAAGATAAGAAGGCTACACACAGCCCGCTACACTGGTCATACTAATGTAAAAGCTGATTCCTTATTTCCCTCGTAAAGTCCAAAACATCCCCACCACGCCTGAGGTTTTGCGGACCTCCTACCACGTCGTACGTCAGCGCCGGCACGGAGACCTGTCTCTGAACTAACAGAGCGCTCCATTAATTCGGGCTGAAACACGCCACCACTCTCCAGGACAGGTTCAAGACCCTCCCGTGGCCGGCGATAAGTCGTACGGAGACGTGGTGTGGATGCTTTACCAAATAGGCGCGCATCCACTGACGGAACAGTTTCTGTCAACCTGCAGACTACAGGGCCTCCCATCATACAAGATACTTCCAGTCAGCGTTTGGTGTTAGGAAGCCTTCCAAATTTCGTATATACTCTACACTCGACATTCAAAATTATGTTTGAGAACATTTTTCATATTATCCCCACTATTTGTAGTTAAAGAAAGAAAATGATTACAGTGCTTCAAAAAGTAATATTTGCAATAAACTGAAAAACGTATTGATTTAATTTTACATATTTTAAAGGAAGAAATGTTGAATTTTCTCGCGGAGAGGATGAGAGACTGGCGCGGCTATATGCGCACTGTTTTGACGGACAGGTGGAGCGGAGCTAGATAGGAGCTTGTGTGTGTAGCTGGCTGTCTAACTAGCAGGCGATAACCCTGATACTGGCGGAATTTGTGCGCCACGTAGAAAGCGAGTGTCGTAATGACTGCAAGTCTAGTATACAGGCACGATAATGCGAGTGATTTTTCCTAGGGAGTGTGGTCTTCCCTGGCCCTCGCGACGTGTGACGGTGCCTCACACCGCAAATTCTGAGATCGCAAACTATTAGTATGGTGCATAAGATCGCAGCGTTTTCTTCTGTATATTAATATTGTTATAGGTTTTGGATTTTACAAGGAGTGTTATACGTCATTGGTCCCTTACCTGCATTTGTCGTAAATCGCTCGCCCAGCGCAAAGATCCAAGCGACTGTAAAAAAAGCGCAAATGATTCCAGTATATAGAGAGGTAAAGAAACGGACCCGTAAAATTAGAGACCAATATCCCAAACTTCTGATTGCTGCAGACTCCCTGAACACGTTCTCAGTTCGATTACAATAGACTTACTTGAGGCTAAGCAACTTACGTCGACGAATCAACGTATGAAGGGCAACAGGCAGATTCCATATTTCTAGATTTCCGGAAAGAATTTGACATCGTGCCCCATTGTAGATTGTTAAAGAAACTACGAGCATATCGAATAAGTTCACATATATGTGAATGGCTCGAAAACTTCTTGAATAATAGTACCCAGTATGTTGTCCTCGACGGTGAGGGTTCATCTGGGACCACGAAGTGTGATAGAACGGCTGTTGTTCTTTATACAGGGTGAGGCCATCTGAATGTTCAATACATTAGCTCCGAGGAACAAATGGCAGTTTACTGAGATGTCCAATGCTAGCTGCTTTTGGTAAAATATGTCAAAAGCTGGGGATAGTGAATTTTACGGGTAATTAAGGAAAGTATTAAATTGATGGGGGTGTTGAAGTAATGACAATTTAATAATTATACTTTGCTAACTTCCAGCATTCTGGAAGGCATTGTAGTGTCTCGAGAATTTCGGTGAAAATTCTAGAGACCCTCGTATTTCCACAGTCTTGAACACGGGTTATTTTAGAGACGAGTGTGGTAAAGTAGAATGTATCTACTGCACCACAATTATGTGTGTGTAGGACGGACATGTATGGGACGGATGATAGGCGCGGGCAGGTAGTCGCCGATCCTGGCTATCAAGGGGAAGGCCTCAGACACGGCCAACCGATTCGGATCAAATTTGGCAGGTTGCTTATGTAGAACCTAAAATGAAATACTCCAAGATACTTTGGGTCAACACCCCCGTAATTTTGAGAAAATCAACCATAAAAGTTATGACGAGCAATGGACTCACAATTATCTATCGATCGCTCTAATTCTAAATAGAGTATTTTTCATCATCAGGTATGGGGTCAGCAAACGCAAACTTTTCCAAAAATCGAGGAAAGAAACTTTTACAATTGTCTCTCCTGTACCCACATGGTAAACGCTTTTCGCCGACAGCGGCGATAGCGGAACGGCTAAGGTAACTAACAGACTGGGAATCGGAGAACCCTAGCGCCTGTTATTATTTTCGTTTGTATTTTTCCATATCTCAATTGATAGGGATAGGATGGTTAATAAGGTAAGTAAATTAATAAAGAATGATAATAATAAGGTAGGCAAACTAATTACCCCAACGCCGTTGGTTAGTAAAGTATTAAACTTTTAAGCCTTGACACATGACCACAACTACGACTAACAAGGGGAGGCCGCCAATTGTGAAATTCAGATTCGATCCCTACTACGCATAACAAAAGCTCATGGCCAGAGGTGTAATGTGGCAAAGCACCAAGATGCACTTCTCAGTCGTTGTCGAGAAAATCGACAGTTAAAAGAAACCGTTGCGGTGAAATACTCTCTACGATTGATAGTTTTATACAACATCGTGGCGCAGCGGTAAACGCTCGGGTTTGTAATCGGAAGGTGGCCGGATCGAACAGGCGGTACGGTAGCTTAGCGTGTTCTGTCAGAGGGTTAGCTGCCGTCTGTAATAAAAAAACTGAGTTAATGGATCAACGACGAACTGAAACGGGTGTCTTGCGACGTCCGCCCCGAGCAGATACAACGAACAAAAATGAAATAAAAAAATAAACAAAATAAAAAAATCAATGGAACGCCTAACCAACTAAGTAGCAGCACTAGCAGCGCAGGGTATATGAAGCGTGTCGGGAGACGCGGAAAAAATATTAATGAATTGCTTACGCATGTTGGTGAAGGCGGATCGCTCTCCAATTGTACCGCCTCCATTTTTCCGTTTGTTTAACAGGGTGTACCAAAGCTCTCACGTCCGCACTGACTTTCGATGATGTTATAAGTTGCGCTAGGGACCGCACCTACCTTCTTTCGAAGTTGGCAGGCAACTACGCTGTTATGCGGTGGCTCGTTTCGGCCCATTCAACATCTGTCCTTCGAGTGTAACGAGCGAGTAACGGAGTTTATATTCCATACCTGCCATAGCAAATTTGTGTTCGTGGGTTTTCTATTCTAATTCGAACGTTTGATTTACACTATACGTATTCGTTTCGGAATATCGTTTTTACGTCTTCCGTTAACTATACTTGGTTAACATTATGAAGACAATTAATAACATTAATGAAATACAACTTTGTTTGCGGAAAACATAATGATGTTCGAAGTTGCCAGTTTTTCCCCGACAAACGACTTTCAACAACTTATTGTATGCATAATTGTTGCAACTGATTGCCGGGAATTGTGTGTGTGTACACACATTTGAATTACAAAAAACAAATACTAAAAAAATGGTTCCATGGCGCGCGATTCGATCCGGTGACCTTCGGATTACGAACCCGAGCGCTTACCGCTGCGCCACGACGCTGTAGAAAACTATCAATCGTAGTGAGTATTTCACCGCAACGGTTTCTTTTAACCGTCGATTTTCTCGATAACGGCTGAGAAGTGCATCTTGGTGTTTTCCCACATAACACCTCTGGCCATGAGCTTTTATTATGGGCAGTATGAATTGAATCTGAATTTCACAATTTGCGGCTTCCCCTTGTAAGAGTGCTTCGAATTCCTCATGAGGGATCACAGACAGCCAACCGCGCGGCCCTTGTTTACAGCGAGGCACGGGACAGAATGCACGCGGGGAGAGTTATGTTGTCCCGGTTGCCTCTTCGTCATATCATAGTTGTGAATCTGGAAGAGAGAAGGTATCCAGCACGAGCCTTATAGACGTAAATCGGAAAGCGTTGTTTTCCGTCATTAGGCTGCCGCGATTCTGGCGGGTACAGTAGTGATTTTTCCATCATTAATGTGCCGAATGAAATACGTTTCGTGAATGAATACAGTGTTATTCTGTAAGTAACATATGACGAGTGCTGTATGTAGTTCTTAGTAATTAGCTCGTCTGTTTATGCCGTAGTAACTAGTTATTATTTGTTGTCATATCTTTCAGGTGCGTAATCTGAGTAACGGAGGATGTACACCCTTCGACTAGCGTTGTAATATATAGTTGGGAGCCTGGCAAGCGGGAAGTTACCGTCGCTGTGTTTTGGTTTGTAAAATACAGATGCATTATCAACGCACTACCGGAAGCAGCCAGGTCGGTTTCTCGGCGTTCCAGGTTGATAGGAACGGCTTTGGTCGAGAGATTTTTGGTTTTGACGTACGAAATGACTTTTCTTGATACTGAGATACTAAACCATGAAGACGAAGCAGAAGGTGATTCAGTGGAAGATATCCCGACTAGTAAATCGCAAAATTGTCATAGCACTTCAGAAATCTCCACGTCACTGGGAATATGTGCTTCATCCGTTCCCGATGAGTATAACGAACCGGTTACTAAACGACTTAACTACAGCTGTATACAGCTTAAAGTAAAAGTTAAGGCGGTAGCGCTAGCCAGGAATCATCCAAATTTGAACTTACAAATACTGCAAAAGAATGGAGCAACAACAGCCCTGGAACGGAAGAAGGACTTGAAATTGTGGGACAGTGATATCGTTAAAGGAGGGACAAGATACGACAAATACCAGGCGATAAATATGTGGACATACGACCGATTTGTCGAATCTTGTTGACGTAACGAGAATGTAACAGCGAGAATACTTCAGGAGTGGGCTGCAGTTGCAGCGCTTCAATATACGGCCAACAAGGATTCTACGTCTGCTGCATCATTATCTTGGGCAAAAAATTTCATATCAGGGTATAAAATTCGTCAACGGCGCGTCACTAAATACGTCTCTCATAAGGAGGTACAAAATGTAGAAGATATACAGAAAGTGGGAGCTCTTTTCAACAGGCAAACGGCGTCACTTATGACCGGTTTTAATAGTGATTACGTGATCAACACCGGTCATACAGGATGCCAGTGTTGGGTGAACATTCGACGCACGTTATCGCATAAGGGAGAAAAAAGAATCCTTGTCGCAGTTGGTAGCAAAAACCTAGTAACACATTCGTACACGGCGCAACATGCCACTACAGGCTCTGGAAAACTGTTACGTCAGGTTTTCCTGTGTTTACAAGAAACGAATGTTACATTTGGTCCTCAGGTTATAGAAGAGGTCAACCGTTTAACCAACTCGTTGAAAAATTTTTACATTACCTTCTCCAAACTGACGAATGTGATTTACAGAACATTTCTTGAGAATGTTTTAAAACCATACGTTTCTGATAACAAGTTTTGTCTAGTAGTTGATTCCTGGAGTGGACAAAGTAATGCTATATTATATGACACAATGATTATAGATGGCGAGGGTCAGTCGACGTGCACAGTAAAAGTATTACCGCCCAACTGTACATCTGTGTGCCCGCCTTGTGATGTTGATTTCTATCGCCAGGTTAAAAACTTTGTTTCCAGGCTTCAGAATTGCAATGTGCTTCTGGAAACCGAGCGGGAATTGGACAACCGCAGGGATACAATAACTATTTACAACATAATTCATAACCAACTTTCAGCACCGATTTTTCACGCAATGATATCGTATGCGTGGTACGCATCAAAATCAATTCCCGAAAAAGACATTTTAAATGTACACCAAGTTTGTTTTCCGCCGACTCTTGGGAAGGAACAGTGTAGCTTTCGAAAGATTGCATTCATTAGATGTTCTTGGTGCCGTGAGTATATTTGTTTCAAATTTTTATGTGACAAGTACCACCCATCTAGTTGTTCGACGAAAAGTGAGGACACGTAACAGTGACTGGAAGAGCCATTCTAATGTGACCTGGAGTAACATTTTAGTTGTTTACTACCCCAAGAAGTTTCAGAAATTTATTTGCCTACCTTATTTTTATCGTTCCTTATAGATTTACTTACCTTATTAACCCTCCTATCCCTATCAATTGAGATATGGAAAAATACAAACGAAAGTAACAACATCCACTGGGTTTCTTCGCGATTCGAACCCAGGTTCTCAGATTCCCAGCCAGTTACCTTGGCCGTTGCACTATCAGTGCTGTCGGCAAAAACCGTTTACATATTTGGTACAGAAGCGACAGTTGTAAAAGTTTCTTTCCTCGATTTCTGGAATAGTATGCGTTTTCGGATACCACACCTGACGATGAAAAATGCTGTATTTACAATTATCTATCGACCCCGCCAATTTTGAGTCGATTGCTCTTCATAACTTTAGGGGTGATTTTTTCAATAACGCGTTGACCTAAAATATTTACATTCCTCCGTTTTAGGTTTGGCGACATGCCAAATTTGAGCCGAATCGGTTGGCCGTGTCTGAGGCCTTCCATTTGTAAGGAGCTACACGTCCAGCTCAAGGAACAAACGCGCCGTCTCAGTGCGACGTCAAACATTATTTGTGAATATTTGAATGTTGTTGAAAGAGAAGAAGCAACAATTACTTATTCATTCTTTCTCCTACTTTTGTAAGGTCCAGAAAGTTGTCTTGTTAAACTTTGTGAGATTTGTAGACTGTATTTATGGAAAAATGAATGTGATAGTTTCTGACGGACCAGAAGGTTCCGAGCTTACGAAAAATGTTTTGTTGTTGTTGTTTTGGTCTTCAGTCCTGAGACTGGTTTGATGCAGCTCTCCATGCTACTCTGTCCTGTGCAAGCTTCTTCATCTCCCAGTACCTAGTGCAACCTACATCCTTCTAAATCTGCTTAGTGTATTCACCTCTTGGTCTCCCTCTACGATTTTTACCCTCCACGCTGCCCTCCAATGCTAAATTTGTGATCCCTTGATGCCTCAAAACATGTCCTACCAACCGATCCCTTCTTCTAGTCAAGTTGTGCCACAAATTTCTCTTCTCCCCAATCCTATTCAACACCTCTTCATTAGTTACGTGATCTATCCACCTTATCTTCAGCATTCTTCTGTAGCACCACATTTCGAAAGCTTCTATTCTCTTCTTGTCCAAACTATTTATCGTCCATGTTTCACTTCCATACATGGCTACACTCCATACTTTCAGAAACGATTTCCTGATACATGAATCTATACTCGATGTTAACAATTTTCTCTTCTTCGGAAATGCTTTCCTTGCCATTGCCAGTCTACATTTTGTATCCTCTCTACTTTGACCATCATCTGTTATTATACTTCCTAAATAGCAAAACTCCTTTACTACTTTAAGTGTCTCATTTCCTAATCTAATTCCCTCAGCATCACCTGATTTAATTGGGATCTCAAGTTGATTCCGTATTTCTAGATTTCCGGAAAGCTTTTGTCACCGTTCCTCACAAGCGACTTCTAATCAAGCTGCGGAGCTATGGGGTATCGTCTCAGTTGTGCGACTGGATTCGTGATTTCCTGTCAGGAAGGTCGCAGTTCGTAGTAATAGACGGCAAATCATCGAGTAAAACTGAAGTGATATCAGGTGTTCCCCAGGGAAGCGTCCTGGGACCTCTACTGTTCCTGATCTATATAAATGACCTGGGTGACAATCTGAGCAGTTCTCTTAGGTTGTTCGCAGATGATGCTGTAATTTACCGTCTAGTAAGGTCATCCGAAGACCAGTATCAGCTGCAAAGCGATTTAGAAAAGATTGCTGTATGGTGTGTCAGGTGGCAGTTGACGCTAAATAACGAAAAGTGTGAGATGATCCACATGAGTTCCAAAAGAAATCCGTTGGAATTCGATTACTCGATAAATAGTACAATTCTCAAGGCTGTCAATTCAACTAAGTACCTGGGTGTTAAAATTACAAACAACTTCAGTTGGAAGGACCACATAGATAATATTGTCGGGAAGGCGAGCCAAAGGTTGCGTTTCATTGGCAGGACACTTAGAAGATGCAACAAGTCCACTAAAGAGACAGCTTACACTACACTCGTTCGTCCTCTGTTAGAATATTGCTGCGCGGTGTGGGATCCTTACCAGGTGGGATTGACGGAGGACATCGAGAGGGTGCAAAGAAGGGCAGCTCGTTTTGTATTTTCGCGTTATAGGGGAGAGAGTGTGGCAGATATGATACACGAGTTAGGATGGAAGTCATTACAGCATAGACGTTTTTCGTCGCGGCGAGACCTTTTTACGAAATTTCAGTCACCAACTTTCTCTTCCGAATGCGAAAATATTTTGTTGAGCCCAACCTACATAGGTAGGAATGATCATCAAAATAAAATAAGAGAAATCAGAGCTCGAACAGAAAGGTTTAGGTGTTCGTTTTTCCCGCTCGCTGTTCGGGAGTGGAATAGTAGAGAGATAGTATGATTGTGGTTCGATGAACCCTCTGCCAAGCACTTAAATGTGAATTGCAGAGTAGTCATGTAGATGTAGACTACATTCCATTATCCTCGTTTTGCTTTTGTTGATGTTTATCTTATACACTCCTTTCAAGGCACTGTCCATTCCGTTCAACTGCTCTTCCAGGTCCTTTGCTGTCTCTGAGGTTCGCCGATGACATTGTAATTCTGTCAAAGTTTTTACTTATTCTCCATGAATTTTAATACCTAATCCGAATTTTTCTTTTGTTTCCTTTACTGCTTGCTCAATATACAGATTAAATAACATCGGGGAGAGGCTACAACCCTGTCTCCTTTACCAACCACTGCTTCCCTTTCATTCCCCTCGACTTTTATGACTGCCATCTAGTTTCTGTACAAATTGTAAATAGCCTCTCGCTCCCTCTATTTTACCCCTGCCACCTTCAGAATTTGAAAGCGAGTATTCCAGTTAACATTGTCGAAAGCTTTCTCCAAGTCTAAGAAAAGGCAAACCTACGTTTCTAGCATTTGTAATCTTTCTTCTACGATAAGTCGTAAGGTCAGTATTGCCTCACGTGTTCCAATATTTCTACGGAATCCAAACTGATCCTCCCCGAGGTCAGCATCTACCGGTTTTTCCATTCGTCTGTAAAGAATGCGCTTAGTATTTTGCAGCTGTGACTTATTAAACTGATAGTTAGGAAATTTTCACATCTGTCAGCACCTGCTTTCTTTGGGATTGGAATTATTGTATTCTTCTTGAAGTCTGAGGGTATTTCGCCTGTCTCATACATCTTGCTCACCAGCTGGTAGTGTTTTGTCTGACTGGCTCTCCCAAGGCTGTCAGTAGTTCTAATGGAATGTTGTATACTCCTGGGGCCTTGTTTCGGCTCAGGTCTTTCAGTGCTCTGTCAAACTCTTCACGCAGTATCTTATCTCCCATTTCATCTTCATCTACATCCTCTTCCATTTCCATAATATTGTCCTCAAGTACATCGCCCTTGTATAGACCCTCTATATACTCCTTCCACCTTTCTGCCTTTCCTTCTTTGGTTAGAACTGGGTTTCTATCTGAGCTCATGATATTCATACAAGTGGTTCTCTTTTCTCCAGAGGTCTCTTTAATTTTCCTGTAGGCAGTATCTATCTTACCCCTAGTGAGATAAGCCTCTACATCCTTACATTTGTCCTGTAGCCATCCCTGCTTAGTCATTTTGCACTTCCTGTCGATCTCATTTTTGAGACATTTTGTATTCCTTTTTGCCTCCGTCATTTACTGAAATTTTATATTTTATCCTTTCATCAATTAAATTCAATATTTCTTCTGTTACCCAAGGATTTCTAGCAGCCCTTGTCATTTTACCTACTTTATCCTCTGCTGCCTTCACTACTACATCCCTCAGAGCTACCCATTCTTCTTCTACTGCGTTTCTTTCCCCCATTCCTGTCAATTGTTCCCTTACGCTCACCTTCAAATTCTGTATAACCTGTGGTTCTCTCAGCTTATCCAGATCCCATGTCCTTAAATTTCCACCCTTTTGCAGTTTCTTCAGTTTTAATCTACAGGTCATAACCAATAGATTATGGTCACATCTGCCCCTGGAAATGTACTACAATTTAAAACCTTCTTCCTAAATTTCTGTCTTACCATTAAATAATCTAAATACCTTTTAGTATCAACAGGATTCTTCCGTGTATACAACCTTCCTTTATGTTTCTTGAACCAAGTGTTAGCTATGATTACGTTATGCTCCGTGCAAAATTCTACCAGACGGCTTCCTCTTTCATTTCTTAGCCCCAATCCATATTCACCCACTATGTTTCCTTCACTCCCTTTTCCTACTGACGAATTCCAGTCACCAATTACTATTACATTTTCGTCTCCCTTAACTACCTGAATAATTTCTTTTATCTCATCATATATTTCATCAATTTCTTCATCATCTGAAGAGCTAGTTGGCATATAAGTTGTACTACTGTAGTAGGCATGGGCTTTGTGTCTATCTTGGCCACAATAATGCGTTCACTATGCTGGTTGTAGTAGCTTACCCGCACTCCTATTTTTTTATTCATTATTAGACCTATTCTTGCATTACCGCTATTTGATTTTGTATTTATAGCCCTATATTCACCTGACCAAAAGTCTTGTTCCTCCTGCCACCGAACTTCACTAATTCCCACTATATCTAACTTTAACCTATCCATTTCCCTTTTTAAATATTCTAACCTACCTGCCCAATTAAGGGATCTGACATTCCACGCTCCGATCCGTAGAACGCCATTTTTCTTTCTCTTGATAACGACGTCCTCCTGAGTAGTCCCAGCCCGGAGATCCAAATGGGGGACTATTTTATCTCCGGAATATTTTACCCAAGAGGATGCCATCATCATTTAATCATACAGTAAAGCTGCATGTCCTTGGGAAAAATTACAGCTGTAGTTTCCCCTTGCTTTCAGCCTTTCGCAGTACCAGCACAGCAAGGCCGTTTTGGTTAATGTTGCAAGGCCAGATCAGTCAATCATCCAGACTGTTGCCCCTGCAACTATTGAAAAGATTACTGCCCCTCTTCAGGAACCACATGTTTGTCTGGCCTCTCAACAGATACCCCTCCATTGTGGTTGCACCTACGGTACGGCCATCTGTTTCGCCGAGGCACGCAAGCCTCCCCACCAACGGCAAGGTCGATGGTTCATGGGTGGAAAAATGTTTTAGTTGTATGAAAACTGTTATGTGTGATAAAAATAGAGTGAGATTGAGTTCAAAACATTCTCGAGTGTACGGAGTTATTTTAAAAGTATAAAACATTTCCTCCAAAGTAGCATCTTATCTTGGGAGAAGAAGTTGTGCAGGACATCACATCTGGCTATCCTGAAAAGAAGATCGGAGAAGCAACTCCAAGTAAGTTTGATAGCTAAGGGGGAGTGTGAGTCTTGCACACCAGTACCACACTGTTTATGCCATGCTCTGACAGTTCCGGTGATTAAGGGTATCAGTTGCCTCACTATCCTTCCCCAAATCCTTCAACATGCATTCTAACCTTACATCTGCAGAAATAGCTGCAGTTCACCACGTAAGAACTGATCCTGACCTCCTAATCCTACCTGTGGACAAAGGCTCCACCACTGTTGATTTTAACTGCAAGGATTACCTGGCAGTAGGACTCTTCTGGCTGTCAGATACCTCTACCTACAAACATTGCCACAGCGACCCCATTCCAGTAATCCAGCAAGATCTCCAGTCACTACTCAAATTCTTATGCCCACCTCAGACCCTGTCCCTGGAGTCCATGCCTCTGCTCACCTCTCTAACTCCTCAAATCCTACCTTCTACATGATTCCTAAAGTCCATAAACCTAATCACCCAAGACGCCCCATTGTGGCCCGTTACTGAGAGAATTGCTGCTCTCATAGACCAACACCTTCAATCTATTACCTCTAACATACCTTCCTATTTAAAAGATACCAACCATTTCCTCCAGCTAGCCAGAGTGGCCGAGCGGTTCTAAGCGCTACAGTCTGAAACCGCGCGACCGCTATGGTTGCAGGTCCGAATCGTGCCTTGGGCATGGATGTGTGTGATGTCCTTACGTTAACTTCTGAAGTCATAAGTCGCCAAGAATTCAGAACTACTTAAACATAGCTAAGTCCCGTAGTGCTCAGAGGCATTTGAACAATTTCCTCCACCGACTCTCCACAGTTCCTGACTCTTTACCACCAAGTGCCATGCTCGTCACTATTGGTGTCACCTCCCTGTACACTAACGTTCCTAATGCCCGTGGCCTTCCTGCTATTGAACACTCCCTTTCCCAAAGATTGACAGATTCCAAACCAACAACCTAGTCGCCATGACAACTTTATCCTCACCCACAATTTCTTCTGCTTTGAAGGCATTACCCACAAACATATCCAGGGTATGGCTATGGGCACCCTCATAGCACCATCTAATGCCAACCTATTCATGGGCCATATAAACAAACCCTTCCTAAAAACGGAGAATCCTAAACCCCACTCCTGGTTCAGATCAATGATTACATCTTTGCTATCTGGAGTGAGGATAAGGATACCCAATCCACATTCCTCGAGAACTTCAACTACTTCTCCCCCATTTGGTTCACAAGGTCGTACTCAACCCAACAATCTACCTTCCTAGATGTTGACCTCCACCTCAAAGGTGGTTACATCAGTACCTCCGTCCATATCAAACCTACTAACCACCAGCAATACCTCCACTTCAACAATTGCCATCCATTCCATACCAAGAAGTCCCTTCCGTATAGCCTATCCCCACTTGGTCACCACATCTGCAGTGATGAGCTGTCCCAATCTAAATATCTCACTGAAGCCTTCACTGACCATAATTATCCTCCCAACCTTGTATAATAACAAATCTTGCGTGCCTTATCTATTCAGTCTCCCACCACCTCCCAAAATCCCACAGTCTGACCACAGACGACCATGTCCCTCATAACTCAGTACCACCCAGGACTGGAGAAACTTAATTACACTCTCTGACAGGGTTTCGATTACCTCTTGTCGTGGCCTGAAATGAGAAGTATCCAGACCACTATCCTTCCCATGCCTCACATGGTATTCTGCCATCCACCGAACCTACACAATGTACTCATGCTTTCACAACCCCTGCTCCCAATCCCTTACCTCATGGCTCATACCTCTGTAACACACCTACATCCATACATTCTCCTGCCACCACCTACTCCAGTTCAGACACCATCACAGGGCTACCTGTGAAACCAGTCATGTGACTTACCAGCTAAGTTGCTACCACCGTGCTGCATTCTATGTAGGAATGTGAACCAACAAGCTGTCTGTCCACACAAATGGCCACCGACAAACTGCAACCAAGAAACAAGTGGACCACTCTGTTGCTGAACATGCTCCCAAACATGATATTTCAATGACTGCTTCACAGTGTGTGCTATATAGATCCCTTCCACCAACACCAGCTTTTCTGAATTGTGCAGGTGGGAACTTTCTCTGCAATACATCCGATATTCCCATAAAACTCATGGTCTCAACCTTCATTAGTCACTGTTCTCATCCATCCCACACCTTCCCTGCACCTGTTCCAGCACTACGCAGCCATTATTCCACCACCACACCCAATCCTTTTATTTCCCTCCGTTTCTGCTACTTCTGCCACCCTCCCCACCTCTTCCCTGCCCACCATCTAACCTGCAGCACTTTACTCTACATCACTTCCACCCTCCCTTCCTGCCCCAGTATCCTCCATACTCCCACCAAGTTGCCACTTCCATCATGCAATGTTGCTGTGTGTGTGTGTGTGTGTGTGTGTGTGTGTGTGTGTGTGTGTGTGTGTGTGTGTCCGCTAGATAGTGAGTAGCAGATTTCTTTCTCGTAATATTGTTACATTATATCCTGGATTTTCCATTATTTGAATATGTATCATACTACTTCATGAATGAGATAGATGAGCATTTAAAATAAAGGGCCAAAGAGCCAAAATAAACTCCCTTGGCCTCTTTCAAAACATATTAAAGCCTACTTGTTCTTGGGCATTCTACATGAAATATTTTGAATAATATATGCTCTTTCTAAGTAAATCTATATTTTTATTTGAATGCTCCTGACAAAGTACCTGATCTGACTATTGTTGTAAGCATACCTGAATTCATTCCATCTATGCTGCGATCAAATGTTTACACTTCACACAAGTATGGAAAATTAAAGTGTAAAGTGTAAATATTCCATTGTACAATTTCCCTGTATAAAACTGATGTGCTCAATACTATGTGGAAAATGATTCAAAATCAGTAGCCAATAAGTAATTAAATAAAAAAAAGTCCATTTGTAGTGGATATGTACAAATTGAGAAAGCTCATTTTTCTTAGTAAAGCCACAAAGACAAGTTTTATGAAATTACACAAGTTTTTTTGTACTGAAGTTGATAAGATACACTAATTACATACAGCACCAGCGTTTTTTCATCATAATGGTGCCGCTAGGCATTGGGGATACAGTATTCTTTGAGAAGGTACTCCACTATTTTCCATTTTTAGATCACCTACAATACTCAAATATTTCAAAATGTGTAAACCCCTAAAAAACATTAACAATACCCTAACACAACCGAAGGCCAGAAAGAAGGGCAACTGTTTCAGGAACTACAAGAAATGGAGTGAATAGAATCCCAATAGTTGTCAACTGCTTGACACCGGGGTTTCTAGATAGTTATTTCCATAGCGGTACAAAAATATTTTGCTCACTCCAGTAACTATTCTCTCTGGAAATGTCACTGGGTTACCTGTAGTGGTAGCCTGTTAAGTGTCAGAGAACGAAACTGAGAGAGAATAATAACAGCTAGAGAAAAATAACAACCTCTGACAGTTATTTCCATTGTCGCTCCAATTGTTTTATTTGTACTAACTGCCCAAACTAATGACCCAAGGGAACTCTAGTACATGTACAATGCCTTTAAGTTTGCTCCTATCAGCAACCACTCTGACATTAACTTTATTTAATTTTTTTGCTGAAAGTAGTGAGAGCGCACAAAATAACACATAGTTGTATCAATAGATGGCGCATACTCTCCGTTATTTCCATGACATGCAGAACATCTTCCAGATGACATATCCCTCTATATCATAGCCAGATCTCAGATTAGTTGACGTGAAAGCATAGTATCATCTTCTGTAAACAGATGGCGCAAAGCACTGTTATTTAAGTGACTGCTAGTATCAGATGATCCCTTATCACAGAAATAACTGGTTATTGAGAAGTAGCAGTTACTATCAGTTATGTTATTTTCTTGTCACCTCTAATGTACACCATTACGCCAGGAGATACTGTTTTTCTGAATACTGGGGAAAACATCTGCAGTAAAATTCATTTTTACAGCCTTCTATATATATCAAGATACACGACAAACAATGTCATATAGTTATTAGCCATATCAAGCGAGAACAAATTTCCTCTCGGTCATACCACTACACTTCATAACTGTATCAAGAAGAAGATTCCCTAACGTAAACGGCAGCAGATGTCCAGGGCTGTTAAAATAACAATTTTTGCTGGGCCCAGGTTGTATAATCTGAGTTGACAAGTAGCATAAATCATAGTTGAAGGAGACCAAAAGAGTGTTACAATACAGTACAAACATGGACAAAGACAACAGTATGGAGATAGCTACACATTGTATAAAAGTCTCATTCACAGTGATTATTAATTTTATAAAAATCGTTCATGCACTTGCAGCTTGTTTGATATTTCACTGTACACATATGGACCAAAAGTTCACACAATGCAAAGCAATGATCAGTTAATGATTTCTGATTTCTAAAATCAAGGCTATGTTTTTTATTTGTGGTGGCAGGCTGTTCTGTGACATGGTGCCATTGTTTATTGTTTGGACATGGAGTTTCCTATCTAATACAAAGTGTGTTGAAATGATGATAATGTAATAATAATCCTTTGAGTTATTTTCTCTTTGTCTTTTTTATGTGTTTTTTCTGTGTTTCTTCGCTCTGTTTGTATTTTGTCTTCATTGTTGTCCCGTGGTTGTAATTGTAAATTGTGTGAAGTAATGAGTTGAAATTACTTATCCTAAATAACTGTTATTTTCTTAGCAACTGGTCATGGACCCAAGTGCCAGGTGTTACAGTACAACAAATAAAGGTAGAAAAAAATTTATCCAGTACCTAATTTAGAGTCATGGCTCAAGAGGAGGAGAAATACGAGGTACTGTTGTTTAATGGGAAGAACTTTAGCAACTGAAAATTTAGGACTGAAATACTTCTATGTGAGCTGGAAGTGAGTTTTGTGTGAAAGCGATACGTGGATATGGCTGAGACAGCTGAATAGTGTGCGTGGAAGAAAACTCTTCTGGGAGAGCTTGGCAAAACCGATAAGCAGTGTAAATCTCAAGTAATCCAAAGAATTTCACAAAGTTGCTTGGAGTAGGCCTACACAAAAAATAAGAAATTCATTAATTCAAACATTTGAGCTGAAAGGTATGGCTTTTATTAAGAAAGACCTTTAAAGTTTAATGCAAATGACACTAACTCTTGAAATTAATTTTTTGGAGTTTCGTAAGTTAATGGGTAATTTCAAGGATCGGATGATAATATTGGAGGAACTGATATAGTATGCGGTTTCTTACAAACAATTCCACCAGAATCCAAAGTAGTTGTTACTGCTCTGAATACCTTCTCAAGTGTGGAATTGGAACCGAATTTCTTAAAGGGTAGATTACTAGACAAAGAAGCAAAACTTAATAATTCTAAAGGTAACAACTGGACAGTAAATGAATTGCCATCGTCGACAGCATCTGACAGCAAGGTAAAAGGAAGTATTCAGAGACAACCAAGTTTCAAGCTATGTATGATGCAGCCAAAGCTTTGTCTAAATATAAGATTTTAGTTGATATTGTGGATGTTAGGAGTTGTCATTTTTTACTTTGTGAACTCACATAGCAACAGTGAACTACATATTGTCATTTTGTTATATAGAGATAATGAGTGGAGGTTTGGACACTAGAAAATGGAGTGCCTAGTGGAGAAATCTAATAGAAGAATACATCAGAAATGTTTACAGTTCAATAGGAATGACAGCTACGGAGGCAGTCAGAAACATTCACGCCACATGTGGGAGGGGGATAATGCCATGAGACAGATCATGGCAAGAATGGGGTTTTCTCGTTTTAAGAAGGATCATTTTGACATTAGTGATTCAGCACATTCAGGAAGACAGCCGAAGTTTCATAACGATTGTTTAAATACATTAATCCACAATAATCAAGGTCAGCGTACTTGAGAACTGGCAAATGTTATTAACTGCGATCATTCTACCATCGTGTGACATTTGCATGCAATGGAGAAGGTTGAAAAAAGGTACCACATGCTCTAAGCCGAAAACACAAAAATCAGCAGGTGGATGTATGTGCTTTTCTCGTTGTTCGTGATCAGTTTGCTCGAAAGCAACGTTGACCATTCCTAACTTGTATCGTTATAACCTTATAGGTGACGAGAAATGGTGTCTTTATCCTAACATCATAAGGAAAAGAAAAGAATGGTTGCCCCCAAACAAAGCAACAACTCCCCATATAAAAGCCTGATGCATCCATAATATTATGCATCTAGTTGAACTGTGATGGTGTGGTTTAGTACAGATTGCTTCCCCTTGATGTAACCATCACTGATGATATTTATTGTCAGTAACTGAGACATCTTGTGGACGCAATTCGAGGACAACGACCAGGCAGACTGCGTAAAGTGATGCTACTCCACGATAACGCCCGCGCCCATTCTGCTAGACTGACCAAAACCTTTATATTAGAGTTGGGTTGGGAGGTCGTTCTGCACTCACCTTATTCAACTGATCTTGCACCCTCAGTTTTTCCTGCTCTCTATCGAACAAACTTCAAGCTAAGCCTTGCCGGATGCAAAAGGTGCTCCTACCACGGCTCGATGAGTTCTTCACCTCAAAACCACTCGATGTCTACAGTCATGGAATCGAAAAGTTATCTCAGCATTGAGAGACTTGTAAATAGTGAAGGAGAATATATTATGCTTGAGTAGCGTGTATATGTGTATCTGTTGCGTTTATCAAACATACAGAAAAACGCAACAAACTTATGTACCAACCCAATATATGTTTTACAGACGTGGGAAACAATGCCATTATTGGGGAAAAATACAATGTTAGATTGCCACAAAAGCATAGAAGTACAGTTCTCCAAATTTAGCAAAATCTCTCCAAAAAATAAACAGAAATGAAAATAATTTTTCTTTCTCAGCTGTTACTGGATGTTTTCCTGGTGGCAAAGTGTATTGGTTTCTAGATTTGAGGGTAACAGGATATTTAGCTAATTAATCTGTTCTTTGGTGGATGTGAACGAACTGGTGAATCAAATTTTTCCAACCTTTATTCTTATTTATGTTGAAAGCATAGTTTGTGGACTGGAATTTCAAATTAAAACTAAAAGGTGCTCTTCTAGTGTCAGGTTCACTAAATAATTAATTGTCAGTGCATAAACTATAAATGGCTGGATGCTGCTTGTTTTTAAAAATTCAGCAGGTTCAGTTCAGAAGGGTGATAGCTATAGCTGCAGCTCACAGAAATGATTCAATCGTGTATATACACACACTAACGAGGGGAGTGCGAGGGTTGGGAAATGAAGTTAAGAGTGGGATGGCGTGTGTTGGCAGCACTACCCCACAGAGTTACAATGCCCCAGCCATATGGCCAGAGGGCTAGCCATTCACGAGAAAAACACTCCGAAACTTTGAGTCCTACAGTATATAATACCCATGTGTCCGCTCACTGAACTGAATGGCACGGTGGTGGATACAATATTGGTAACAATTCTTGCTCGTATTTCCAAAGTATGTATTTGCTGAAAATCAGGAGATTTAAAAGCGACAACGGTCATGAGTATATTTGAAAATTCAATTACGAAATGGAATGGCTGAGCGACTAAATCATACTGTCATTGAAAAGGCTCATTGCACGATTCTTGGACGCGAAGTTTGCCAGTAACTTTTGACTAAAATTGCTTTCAGATACTTTTATCATTAACCGTAGTTATACTTCAGTTTTAGATGCACAAATTCTAGAAATGCTATCGGATGAAAGAAAGCCAAATTTGAACAAATATGACTTTGGGTGAGTTGCATAGTGGCACATTCCAAGGAAAGTATTGAAAAGGAACTAGCCCATTAAAATGTTTCGTGACTGGAAACTGTCCAATTAGCCACAGAATATGGTGCGCCAAGCAACACAAAGTTGTATTTGGGAGAGATGTAATTTTTGAAAAAGATAAGTTTCTATTTGAAGGTGAAAGCAGTGATGATTGGAGCTTCAAGAAGACCATTCAAGTGAACAACGTAATTCAGAACATTCTTCAGTTTCCTCAAAGTTAGTTCTGTTTCGAAGTCCTTGATTTTCTGCAAACTGTTGAAGGTAACTCAAGGCCCACGATGTCAGGAGAAGTGGAAGCGAGCAGAAACTTTGCGGAAAAGCAATAGAATAACAAGAAAATTTAGGTTTTTCAAGGATTATGCAGTGTTTCCCTTGAATGCAAAAACATTCGTGGGAAAACTTACCTCAGAAGTCTGAAGACGTTCAGGTTAGGCATCATGAAGAAGAAGTAGAAGAAGAATGGAAAAAAAGCAATAAAGGAAAAAATGGGCTCTCAGTCATGTAATGGAACTTTGACTTATGCACCACTTACAGCAAATAAAAGTATCACTGACAGTAAGAGGATGTTCAAAGTAAAAATAGACATGTCTGTAAATATTGAAAGAGATATGACTATACTCCACTTGCTCAATTCACAACACTAAGAATGCTCCTTAGTGTGGTGAAGGACCATAATTCATTTATGGAACAAACAGATGTACAAAATCGATTCCTGCATTGAGACCTGGTGTAAAGATTATTTTTAGTTTGCATACAAGACTTTTCTTAAACTTTTGACGGTTTTATGAAGGAAATCATGTCTCGACAACCCAAAATTGACAGATGTCTATGTTGAAAGCATTGATGATCATTATACTCATTTTGCTTCCATGTGTAGATAATATTCCAGCTGGATATAATAGTAAAAAAAAGTCACCTACATTAAGAACTAGTTAAAATGTCGAATGTGAGAACTTGGAGAACCAAAATCATTCCTCAGAATAAATATGCAGCGCAACAGTGGCAAAATGTTTCTTTGTCACTATGTTCATCTTGAATACTTATTGAAAAGATTCAACATGGAAGACTGTAAACACTGAGAACATCAATGGAAGTCAAATCCAGTGGAGATGCTTGTGGTCAAATGGATGAATTTAAACCAGATGGACAATTACTGTGTTTTTCGATGTATATAATGACAGCTATGACCAGACGAAGTGCATCACTTAACTATTTTAGTAGACAGCAAAATAAACCAACAGAATTAGAGTAGAAATTTCTGAAATGAATTCTTTGATATATTAAAGGAACACTTGATGTTGGCGTGTGTTACAAAAAGGAAATTTTAAATGCTATTCGCTGCTATGTTGATTCTGACTGTGTTGTATTGTAGATATTCTGTCTTCTTCACTTTCTCATAGTTTTTTGTTTGAAAATACTGTTTCTGTTGACAAGCAGACAGATGAGTTTCACTATGAAATAGAAGCAGAATATCCAGCTTCAGCGACAGCTATGACAGACACCACATGGCTTACGCACCTCCTTGAAGAATCTGTCAATTACGGAAATGGAAACATAGATGACTGAAGTATTTGGATGTGAAATCCGTTCTACACAAGAGCTATACAACAAAGGCCATCTGAATGTTCAATACATTAGCTCCGAGGAACAAATGGCACATATTTTACCAATACTAGCTAAGAGCGTACGTTTCAATAGACTGTGTCAAAAGCTGGGGATAGTGAATTTTATGGGCAATTTAGGAAATTATTAAATTGATTGGGGGGGGGGGGGGTGTTGAAGTAATGACAATTTCATAATTATACTTTTCTAACTTCCAGCATTCTGGAAGGCATTGTAATACCTAAAGAATTTCGGAGTAAATTCTAGAGACCCTCGTATTTCCACCGTCTTGAACACGCGTTATTTTAGAGATGAGTAGAACTGTGTCTACTGCACCACAGTTATGTGTGTGCAGGACGGACGTGTATGGGACGGATGATCGGCGTGGGCAGGTAGCCGCCTGGAGTTACACGTCCAGGTCAAGGAATAAACGCACCGTACTCCGTGCGACGTGAAACATTACTGTGTGAACATTTGAATGTTGTTGAAAGAAGACAAGGGACACTTACGAATTTAAGAGAAAGAATCAATAAGTAAGGTCCAAACAGTTGTCTTGTTAAACTTTGTGAGATTTGTAGAGTGTATTTATGGAAAAATGAATGTTATAGATTTCATACAACAAAAAAAATATTTTTTAAGCTCGGAACCTTCCGGTCTGTCAGAAACTGTTGTGTGTGATGAAAATACAGTGAGATTGAGTTTTAAAATAACTCTGTATACTCGAGAATATTTTAAAGTATAAAAAATTTCCTCCATGTAGCATCCTATATTCAGAGAAGAAGTCTTGCAGGACATCACAGCTGGCTATCCTGAAAAGACGATCGGCGAAGCAACTCCAAGTAAGTTCGATAGCCAAGAGGGAGTGCGAGTCTTGCACACCAGTACCACACTGACACCCTTAATCACCGGAAACCACCAGAGCATGTCAGAAAAAACAGTATGGTTTACCAAATTATGCAATAAATTGCAGAGAACTGTCAAAGTAGAAATATTAATTTGTTTTACTTCATGACTATGCACCAATTAATGCAGAGTAATGTCGGAGGCAGCCACTTCCAGTAACGTTGGAAATGCGAGATGGTCTATGGACAGCTGATTCTAAGTGAGAAATGACAATCACGGCAGACAAAGCCCTGAATTCAAATTTGTGTCCTAAGCTAACCACAACCCCATGACGTAAAATGCATCAGAGAGAATAGCAATCAACAATCAGCGCAGATCTAAAAATCGCAGTTGCTTTCTTTATGGTGGTTAAAGCTAACCTCTACGAAGCAACTCGAGATGGACACACACACATTAACAATTATTTCCACATTATAGGTGACACAGGCAGATTCCAGGAGAAAAAAGAATGACAGAAAGAAAAATAAGGGTAAATAAAACAAACAATAAGATCAGAAATTACATGTAAACGAATTAATTGAATAAAAATAATAATCACATTCTTTTGATCGGATTTATAAATTAAAAAAAGTTTCATTTGTCGTTTTTTGATCCTACAACCTTCTACATCATGTTTATATGATAACCATTGCGCTAGGCCCCAACACAGGTACGTAGCTGGTGCATAAGTTTGTATACTTTTTCTATAGGTTTAATAAACATAACAGAGACTTCAGCATACAATAATATATCATCCTTCAGTGCTTACGATGGACAGCAAACATTGGGGAAATTTTCTATTCTGCGAAATAGAAATGGCATGGTTTTCAGGTGAAGAATTCATTGACTCATTTTCAGAACGCTTTTTTAATCCGAAAAGAAGTTCCATGAAAGTTATTTGATAGAGAGTGGAAAAGGTTCAAATCTGAGGCACAAGATTAGGTGAATAAGGTGGGTGTGACATGACTTCCCAACCCAACTTTTGCTAGACTGACAAAAAAATACTGTACGGAATGCAGGCAGGCTCTTTCATTGGTCAGTATTGCTTCACGTGGACTTCCTGGTTGCTGTTGTTAAACTGTATCTGCAAGACATCTTTTCTGTTGACAGAAAATGTCAGCAACGACGGTTACAGCTTGCGGAAGCAATTCATAATACACCCCACCATCATCGACCCACCAGATGCATAACATTACTTTTGTGAAAGAATGCAGTTCTTTGTATGGGATGTTGCTCCTTTGTTTGGCCTCAACCAATCCTTTCTTTTCCTTATGTTAGCATAAAGACACAATTTTTCATCACCAGGATAGTGCTGCACTAGTGTCAGTCTAGTCAAGGAAAGGGAAATTTTTTAGAAATTCAATGAAGGAGCGGTTGGGGGATGAAATCTGGGGACGCTGGCAGAGTGCCGTAACGGACGACAACCAGCAGGCCAGGCAAGGTAAACAACGCAAAAAAATTGTATAAGAAAGAGCTACAAGTGGCTAAACAAAGATACAACACTAATCTCATAAAAAGTAGTAGAAACCAGTGCAAAACTGCCTGGACAATAATTAAGACTGTTAAAGGTCAAATAAGAAACTTTTATGAGACAGTCCCAATACCAGTAGATACATTCAACAAATATTTTGTAGGCTGTGCAGATGAAATAAAAAACTTGATCAGTAAACCCAATGTGACGCATATAGATTATCTTAAAACTGCAAACCGAAATCATAATCAGGCCGGACCTTCATTGAAACACCTTAAAGAGGTATGTCAAGACAAAGTTATCAAAATTGTCAAAGAAATGAAAAATTCACATAGTACAGATATTTATGATATGTCAAACAATTTACTGAAAGAAGTAATACCTTACATTACAGCACCATTAACATATTCTATAAACTTGTGTCTTAGAGAAGGGGTCTTTCCTGATTCTCTTAAACTATCCAAGGTGACTCCAACCTTTAAGAAGGGAAGCAAAGCTGAGCCTGCTAACTACAGGCCAATTTCACTAATTCCAACACTAGCCAAAGTCTTTGAAGGCATAATGTATCAGCAGATCTATGAGTACCTAGAACTAAACGATATGCTGAGTACATCACAGTTTGGTTACAGGAAAGAAAGGTCAACCATACATGCCATAGAACTCTTAGTGAGTGGCATTTTAGCAGCATTTGACGACCAGGCTCACATACAGGTAACCTTATGTGACCTGAGCAAGGCCTTTGACTGTGTTGACCACTCTGTTTTACTCTCTAAACTCGAATATTATGGAATATGTGGCAAAAGTTTAAAACTCGTCAAATCATACCTTAATAATAGGAAGCAAGTGGTAAGCTCAGGAAGTAATGTGTCAAACACACTTGAGGTTCAACACGGAGTGCCACAGGGATCTAAATTAGGACCACTTCTATTCGTCATACATATAAATGACCTACCGGCAAATATTAATGTAAAGACATATATGTATGCAGATGATACAACTCTGCTGTCTGTAAACCATGATTTTGATAAACTTGTAAGCAGTATGAATTTGGCAAAAGAAAATGCAACATCATGGTTTAATGCAAATGGGCTACTATTAAATGAGACAAAGACCCAGAACATGTGGTTCAGTCTATCAAAGACTACAAAAATAGAAAAACAAAGTGCAAAATTTTTAGGTATAATCCTGGACAACAAACTAACATGGGACTCTCATGCAGAACACATAGCAGTTAGGCTGTCAAGAGTTATATACCTGTTGAAGAGGCTGATGTTCTGCGTGACATCGGAATATGTAAGTACAGCGTACTTTGCTTTCTTCTGGATCACCAAAATTTCATTTATTTTTTTGCTATTTCCCCAGAGCGTTAGCCCATACCTTAAAACAGACTGAAAAAAAGCTATCAGAGTAATAGCAAAGGTAGATAATAGGACACATTGTAAAGCATTGTTCATTAAATATAGAATTTTAACAGTTACTAATCTATATATTCTTGATAGTGTTAACTTAATATTTGCGGAACTACCTAATTTAAGTGTAATGAATCAAAGACATGACTACAATACAAGAAACTGTACTTCTCTGATCTTGCCACAGAATAGATTAGCAAAACAAACAATAGCCACAAGTACATGTCAATTAAAATATATAACAAATTGTACAAATATGCCACAAGCATGCCAATCAAATTATTTAAGGAAAAGCTACACAGCTTCTTGTTAATGAACCCATTCTATTCAATAGAAGAATTTCTAGAAATACCCAATATCAACTAAAGTTAAATGTATTAACCTAATATTTTTATTAAATATATTTAAGTGAACTGACGAAGTCTATTGCATGTAATAATGCTGAATGACCAATAAAGAATCTGAATCTGAATCTGAATCATGGCACCTGCCGGCGCAGAGCTGCGACAGCGGTATTGCATGCACGATTTGTTTTGAGTGGAGCAACAACAAGGTAGGAAACTGCAGTGTTGCTCTTAGTTAGTGGATATATGAGGTGGGGCACTAAGCCAGAGCCAGGAGTGGCGATTTGTAAATGACTGACCTGTAGGAATTTATCCCTACAATTGTTCCTGTCTCTCTCTGACACTATGTCAGAAGCAAGGGAGAAACCAATATAAATAGACGGGCAAGATTAGCTTGACAGGGTCTGCCAGGTCAGTGGAACGTCGGGACAGACGTGTGCTGGTCTACGCTTATAGTGGCCAGTCTGGCAGCAATGTTATAAGCATTCTCTATAAATTTGTACTTTGTTTCTATGTAGTTTTTTTTGTGGTCTTAGGGCGCACGACTACAATGGTCATTAGCGCCCTGACTAATTTAGGAATGTACCGAGAGGCACAAGGTTAAAACAGCAACTAAAAGGGTCAACACTATAAAAGACGTATTAACAGGCATAGGATTAAAAAACTACAGCATAATCAAACGTCCTTAGACAGGTGTGTCAAGTTGATAAAACGAAGAACGCGAGCAGCAGCTCCTGGGTCATCCGCTAAAATGGCATCCAGAGTACATTGCAGGCCAAGATCAAGACGCAGCGTAGTAAAATCCGGACAGGACGATAAAATGTGGCGGACCGTCAGCAATTGCACACATGGACATAACGGCGCCGGCGCTGCCATCAGCAGATGGCGATGGCTGAACTGGCAGTGTCCAATTCGTAGCCGGGCCAAAACGAACTCCTCCCGCCGAGAAGGACGTGAGGAGGACGTCCAAGCTGCGGGAAGAGGTTCCAAGGCCCGAAGCTTGTTGCCCGTAAGTGCAGCCCAATCGGCATGCCACAGCGATAAAATGCGCCGACAAATGACCGTGCTACAATCTGATGAAGGGACACAACAAGAAGCCGTCCAAGTCTGGAGGACCGCAGCCTTGGCCGCGGCATCTGCAGCTTCGTTCCCAGGGATACCGACATGGCCAGGAACCCACATAAAGCTAACTGGAGACCCATCGTCCACCAGCTGCTGAAGAGAGCGTTGGATCCGGTGCACGAAAGGGTGAGCGCCATCCAGAGCCTCTGTGATCCGTATCCGGTTCAGAGAATCGGAGCAGATGACATAAGCAGAATGTCGGTGGCGGCAGACGTAAAGAACAGCCTGGTAGAGGGCAAAGAGCTCAGCTGTGAAAACTGAACAATGGCGATGTATCCAGTACTTGAAACTTTGTGCCCCGACAATAAAAGATCACCCGAGCCCGTCGTTGGTCTTAGAGCCACCTGTATAAATGAAGGTCATATTAATGAACTTCATTCGAAGTTCGACAAAAACGAAAGTGGTATACCGAACCGGCGGTAACCTCCTTTGGGAGCGAGCGGAGGTCAAGGTGAACGCGAACCTGAGCCTGGAGCCAAGGTGGCGTGTGGCTCTCGGCCACTCTAAAGGTTGCAGGGAGTGAAAAATCAAGGAGCTGAAGGGGGCGACGAAAGCGAACTCCAGGGGGTAGCAGGGCAGAGACATACAACCTGTATTGACGGTCGAGAGAGTCGTCAAAAAAGGAACGATACGATGGGTGGTCGGGCAGTGACAGTAGCCGACAGGCATAACGACAAAGCAGTATATCGCGCCGGTAGGTGAGTGGCAATTCACCAGCTTCAGCATGAAGACTCTCGACGGGACTAATATAAAACGCTCCGATCGCAAGCCGTAAACCCCGATGTTGTATGAAGTTGAGGCGGCGTAAGATGGACGGCCGTGCAGAGGAGTATACAAAGCACCCATAATCCGGCTTGGAGCGGACGATCGACCGATATAGGCGAAGTAGGACGGTTCGATCCGCTCCCCACGACGTGCCACTGAGAACACGGAGGACATTTAGAGAACGGGTACAACGGGCAGCCAAATATGACACATGTGGAGACCAACGAAGTTTCCTGTAAAATCTAAGACCTAAAAATTTTGTTGTCTCCACGAATGGCAGAGCAACGGAGCCGAGTCGTAAGGACGGTGGGAGAAACTCTTTGTAGCGCCATAAGTTAATACAGACCGTTTTCTCGGCAGAAAAACGGAAGCCATTGGCGACACTCCAGGAGTAAAGACGGTCAAGAGAACGCTGAAGACAGCGCTCCAGGAAACATGTACGCTGCGCACTGCAATAGATGGCAAAATCGTCCACGAAAAGGGAGCCTGATACATCATCTGGGAGGCAATCCATTATTGGATTGATCGCTATGGCGAAGAGAGCGACGCTCAAAACGGAGCCCTGTGGCACCCCATTCTCCTGGCGAAAGGTTTCTCACAGGACAGAACACACACGTACCATGAACTGTCGATCCATTAAAAAGGAACGAATAAGAAGAGGGAGGCGACCGCGAAAGCCCCATGTATGCATGGTGCGGAGAATGCCCGCCCTCCAACAGGTGTCGTAAGCCTTCTCTAAATTAAAGAACACAGCCGTGGTCGGGCGCTTCCACAAGAAGTTATTCACAATGAAGGTCGACAAGGTAAACAGATGGTCAATGGCAGAGCGGCGCCTACGAAATCCACATTGTACATTGGTAATTAGGCGTCGAGATTCGAGCAGCCACACCAAACGAGAGTTAACCATTCGCTCCATCTCCTTACAGACACAGCTGGTAAGCGAGATGGGTCTATAACTGGAAGGCAAGTGTTTGTCCTTCCCTGGCTCAGGAATTGGAACAACAAGAGACTCGCTCCAGCATGCGGGAACATGTCCCTCAATCCAGATGCGATTGTAAGTACGAAGAAGGAAACCTTTACCCGCAGGAGAAAGGTTCTTCAGCATCTGAAGATGAATAGAATCAGGCCCCATAGCAGAGGACCGTGACCGGGCAAGTGCATTTTCGAGTTCCCGCATGGTGAATGGGGCATTGTAGTTTTCACAATTCGAGGAGTGGAAATTAGGTGGCCGAGCCTCCTCTGCCTGTTTTCGGGGGAGGAAGGCAGGGGGGTAATGAGTGGAACTCGAAACCTCTGCGAAATAGCGGCCGAAGGCATTGTAGACATCCTCAGGGGCCACAAGGACGTCATTCGTGACAGTCAAGCCAGAAACTGGTGAGTGGACTTTAGTGCCAGATAGCCGGCGCAGGCTACCCCAGACAACAGAAGGAGTAAAACTGTTGAAGGTGCTTGTGAAAGCAGCCCAGCTGGCTTTCTTGCTTTCTTTAAAAATACGACGACACTGTGCACGTAATCGTTTATAATTGATACAATTCGCCACTGTAGGGTGGCGTTTAAAGGAGCGTAAAGCACGTCGACGAGCACGTAAGGCATCTCTGCATGCTGCAGTCCACCAGGGGACCGGTACGTGGCGTGGAGAAGAAGTAGTGTGAGGGATGGAATATTCAGCAGCAGTGAGAATGACTTCCGTGAGGTGTGCAGCCTCACTATCGGAACTTGTGAAGGTTTGATCCTGAAAGGTCGCCCTGGAAGAGAAGAGCCCCCAGTCTGCTTTGGAGATGTTCCAACTAGTTGAGCACGGAGAGAGGGTATGATGCAGGAGATGGATAACACACGGGAGGTGGTCGCTCGAATATGTATCAGAAAGCGCATACCACTCAAACCAGCGTGCAAGTTGGGTAGTACATACAGAGAGGTCTAAATGGGAATAGGTGTGAGAGGTGTCTGAAAGGAAAGTAGGGGCACCAGTATTGAGGCAGATAAGATTGAGCTGGTTGAAAACGTCTGCTAACAGGGAGCCCCTCAGACTGGATGCTGGAGAGCCCCAAAGAGGATGGAGAGATATTGAAGTCTCCAGTTAACAAAAATGGTGCAGGGAGCTGAGCAATAATTTGCAGCATGTCTTCCCTGGTAACGGCAGACAACGGTGGAGTGTAAACGGTACAAATGGAAAATGTTAAAGTGGGGAGAGTAATGCGGACGGCAACTGCCTGCAGACCAGTGTTCAATGTGATGGGATCATAGTAGATATCATCCTGGACCAGCAACATAACCCCTCCATGAGCTGGAATACCTGCCACAGGGGGTAAGTCAAAACGCACAGAGGTGTAGTGTGCCAAGGCAATGTGATCGCATGGGCGTAACTTCGTTTCCTGGAGGGCTACGACGAGCGGACGGTGCAAGCGGAGCAGCAATTTCAAGTCCTCTCTGTTGGAGCGAATGCTGCGAATATTCCAGTGAATAAGTGCCATCATGAGAGAAAGAAGGGGTCATCTCGAAGGCCGCTGAGAGCCTGGCTTCGAGCGAGCACTGCTGCCGCTAGCAGGAGGTGGACAGTCATCGTCCATTTGTTCTATAGGTTCATCAGCCATCTTGTGAAGATGGCCGGGAGGGGGAGCTGCCTCCGCTGGTGAACGGCCAGATGTTCAGCTACCAGCGGTGCGGCCAGGCGAAACGGATGACGGCCTGGGGCGGCAACCGCTGGGGGGCGCAGGAGGAGAAATGCGCCGTGGCGGGGAAGGAGAACTGTGCTTCCTATGAGCCTTCTTGGAAGGTCGTTTTCTGGAAGGATTGGTCGATGGCTGAGGGTTCGAGTTATGTAGAAGATCTGCACCAGACGGTTCTTTCTTGAAGGCCCTTGCTTCTGACCTCTGTGTCTTCGTCCTGGCAGAAGCTGGTATAGGTGTTTGTGTCGGAGGGGCGACGGGAGGGAGAGGAGACGTCGACCGGGCGATCTTAGCACTGGCCGAACAGACGACCTTATGTGATCTGACCTTCAGCACTGTCTGCGTCGCCACCTCCCTGGTAGTCCGAGGAGAGGCAAGGACAGTACTGTACTTCCCCGCTGGGAGCAACGTGGGCTTCCTACTAGCGAATAGCTTGCGAGCAGCCGAGGTGGAGACTTTCTCTTTGACCCGAATTTCTTGGATACAGCGTTCTTTCTTGTAGACAGGACAGTCGCGGGAGGACGCTGCATGGTCACCGCGACAGTTCACACAACGAGGAGACGGAGGTGGACAGTCACCCTCATGGGCATCCCTGCCACAAGTCACACATGTAGCCGCATTGGAACAAGAATGGCGAGTGTGATTGAAACGCTGACACTGGTAGCAACGCGTAGGTGTCGGGACATAGGGGCGAACAGAAATAACCTCGTAGCCCGCCTTGATGTGCGATGGCAGCTGAACACTATCAAAGGTCAAGAAAAGTGTCCGGGTCAGTACAAGGTCATTATTGACCCATTTCATGAACCTATGGACAGCCGTCACGCCCTGCTCAGCGAGAAAAGACTGAATCTCCTCGTCAGTCAATCTGTCGAGTGATCAAGTATAGACCACACCACGAGACGAATTCAAAGTGCGGTGAGCCTCCACCCGGACAGGGAACGTGTAGAGGAGTGTGGCCCGAAGCAGTTTTTGTGCCTGAAAGGTGCTCTCAGTTTCTAGTAACAAGGTACCATTACGAAACCTGGTAGAAGACTTGACAGATCCGTCTATGGCATCTACACCCTTCTGGATAACGAAAGGGTTGACAGAGGAAAAATCCTTTCCATCCTCAGATCGAAAAACTACGAGGAACTGTGGGGCAGGCGGTAGTACTTTTGTCACTGGTGGCTGGTCAAGTTTCCGTTTGTGGGCAGAAGTCGAGAGAGAAGAAGAAGAGAAATCCATTGTGGAGGAATCCCCCATGATTGCCAGCGTCTCCGATGGCGCGCTCCTTCCTTGTGGGGACCCTCTCAGAGGGCACTCCTGCGTTAGGTGATTGTTCACACCTCAGGTCACACCTCCCGAGAAACGGACGGAAGGACAAATCGGCATGGTCGGAAGGTGTCAGCTCAGGCAATCACCCCTCCCTGGGCCTGGCCTTTACCAGGGGGCACGTGCGTGCCTTACTTGTCTACTCAGGGTGGGGAATTACGCGTTACCCCGTCACTGGATACGCGTGCGAACGCATGGGTCGGCCTTCAGGCACGCACAGGGAGGAAGGAAAAAAAGGAAAAAGAAAGGAGAGAGGGAAAGAAAGGACATACTGTCTCAAACGCCGAAGCGGAGACCAGAGAAGGAGAAGAAGGCAAGGACAAGAAGGCAAGGAGAAGAGTAAGTAAGACAGTGAGATGGAGAAGAACAAAGAAAGGAACCAACCAAAGGAAGGAAGAAACCAAAAGAAGGGAAAAACCAAAATGAACGCAAATATAGGTCGTGAAACCGTCCGTCTCCGGACGCTGGTGCTAACTACCCCCTTGAGGGGGAGGGACTCATTTTAGTCGCCCCTTACGACAGGCAGGAATACCTCGGGCCTATTCTAACCCCCGGACCCACAGGGGGGTCTATGTAGTTGCTCGGGCTATTTTCTTCATCAGGGGACACAACGCCAGAGGAGGGTGGAATGGCATCCTTCAACTTGGAGATAGCACGGTCTGCCTGAAAGACGGCAGTGAGAGAGGTCTGCAGCAGGTCCAGGAGGGACTCGGTTCCACTCTAGTCTAGTGGCCAAGTTTGCTTCCCACCTGGCGTACTGGGTCCGGGCGAGGCGTACCCTGAGGGTAGCAGAGCAGCGCTACGACAGCGCCAGAGATGGCAGCGGGTGATGCCGTCCGGCAAGCACCATTAGAGGAAAATTTCAGCAGAGCATCCAGGTGGGCGTGGGTTTGAGTCAGGTCACATGTTGGGAGCAGCGGTGGCTAGAGGGCCACGGGTTACCAGTACATCCACCTTCATCCCTTGATCAGACAGAACAGGCCTAATGGGACGGAGCAAGTCGCAAGTCGCTACACATCGCTGGGTGATGACCGGGACAGCGGTGGCAGAGTTCCGTTGGCAGGCAGCCTTGATAACGACAGCAGCGGCGTCGGCATACCAGGAGTCTGCTGAGTCAGCTGCACTTGCAGGACATCGGGCGGGCAGCACGCTGACACTACACTTCACCTTCAAATACTGTAAATTAGCTGAATAAAGCAATGTTACTAAATACCGCTGTATCACTCTGCACTGCCTCTCGAAATTCTTGAACTTGCTCGGTCTCCTGACGAAATACGGTGTGGTGGGTCCCAGCTTCAGGTCTGCCATGTGGAGTCCCGGGTTTGACTCCTAACCCCGCAACAATTGTAATGTTCAGTATTTCATGAGCCACTTGATGATGAGCAAATAGAGATAGAATGACCACCAACTGATTTTTGCGATTTTCACTTCGGACATGTGGTACTCATACACCTCATTTTGTAACCTTTCTGTTGCATGCAAAATTTGCACAGTGGTGGAATGATCATGATCATCAATGACCCAGATCTTGAATACACTGGCGTGTATCACTGTGGATTAATCTTTCCATGATCTTCAGGAAGACTTTCGCATTTTTATTAACTTAGTGGGTCACTAATGTGAAAATGGTCCTCCTTTAAACGAGAAAACCATATGCTTGCTGTGCTCTGATGAATAGCATTACCCCACATACGGTGCAGATGTTTCTGGCTGCCTTCACTGCTATCACCCCTCTACTGAACTCAAGAAGAAAATGTTCAGATTATTCCATTTGGCACTTGACTTTCTAGCGTCCACAGCTCCACTCACTATCTCCAAATGGCAAAATGTAAACTGAGATAGCAACAGTGAACTACAAATTAAAATGGCAATTGATAAATAAACCCGTAGCAACATGCGAAACGAAAATGCTATTAACTTCTGTGTGAACCTTATATGTGTCAAAGGGTATGAAAAAGCTGATAGTTATACATATGTTACATAATTGGGCATAAAGTGTTTGACACACAATAAATAAAGGTTTTGAGTTTGATAATTTAATGTTATTTTCAGTCGGGATTAACAAAAAGATAGATGTGTTCTCAGTGGAAAGTGAAAAGCTACTGTATCACATATATACCTAGTATATGACAAAGTAGTTGAGAGGAAAAATAACAAATTAAAGGAAACTTCTGTATTCTCAGTACTACTTCATGATTTCAAATGAGTGGTTCACAACTCTATTGATAAGAACAAACTGGATAACAACATTTCCATGTGCAACAGCAAATGAGGTCTTAATGAACAGTCTGTAGTTAATCTTAAGTTTGTATCAGAGAAAGCACGTTATTAAATGTTGGTATAACATAGAGGGAAGGTATGACTCAGTAAAAGGCACAGTAAGAGTGAGAGAATGGAAAGTAGTAGGAAACCCATGTATCAAGTAAAACAGAAATATGCTATGTAGACACTTTTGACACAGAAAGAGATATAGTTTCAATTTTTAAGTTCAGTGAACCCCATTTTATGTATGGAAGTGAGGGGGACATAGATTGACCCATAGGAGGGATGGTGTTACCTGGGGTCAGGTGGATACATAGAGGAAATGACCTATACTATTTTTGTATGGAGGTATAAAAGAAGGGACAATATCATCTCAAAAATGATATATGTACACAGTGTCTGTCCAAAAATTGAGTTGTAAATGTTGGTGCTACAAATGTATTAAGCTGCAATGTGATGTTGTGTCAATATAACGACATAGTCTCAAAAATAGTCAAAAGTAAAGAGACTTAGCTGGAAAATGACAAGTCAACATGTACAGAGACACCATTTAATATTTGTCTCAAATCAGATTTGAAGTAACGTAGTGCAGTACAGAGCTCAGCATCAGCATGTGACTCCCTATGGTAAAGAACAGTTTGTTTATAACCATGTTTTGGTGGTAATAGTATGTAATTAATTCGTAAGGACATAAACTATTACCCTTAACTGGGAATGTTATAAGTGTGATCAATCTTAACAAGAACTTGAAAAGCATGTATTATCTCTCACGCCAAGGAACGACATTCGTAATTGTTAAAAAAAATATTTTAACTAATCAACCAGCCATGTGTGCCCTTTGTCATGTATGTATAGACTTGTGAAAAGTGGAGTTAACTCATTAAGATCAGCAAGGCACAGCAGTGTTTGTGCTTCCACCCTGCTGTGGATGTCCACCTGTTGGTTGAAGTCATGGCTTGGCAGTGTCTTTGAACTCGAGGAGAAAATGGACACTGGCGACAATGATCCAGAAACTTTTCTGTCACAACAAGATGGAATGAGAGCTCCTGTTATGAGCCTGGCCACACCTACATACATATTCCACCAGCAGCAGTAGTGTGCGTGTACCCTGTACCACTACTAGTCATTCCCTTTCCTCTTCCACTCGCATAAAGAATGAGGGAGAAATGGATATCTATATGCTTCTGTGGAAGCCCAGTATCTTATAGCTTATCTTTATAATTCATATGCAAAATGTATGCTGCTGGCAGTAGAATCATTCTGCAATCGGCTTCAGATGCCAGTTCTCTAAATTTCTCTATCCAGTGTTCCTCAAAAAGAATATTGCTTTCTATCCAGGGATTCCCATACGAGATCCCATAGCATCTATGTACAACTTACATGTCATTTGAATCTCTCTGTATCATAGCATCATCTGCAAACAGCCGCAGATTGCTCCCCACCCTGTCTGCCAAATCATTACGTGTGCAGAAAACACTTCCGTAGGGGCATTCCTGACAATACCATTGTTTCCGTTGAACACTCGTCACATTAGAGGAGTTTGTTAAGAGTGGTTACATTACTTTATCGTGAGTCCGAGTAGATATGTGCTTTCCTACAGTCCTCAATCATCTGCAAACAGAAATAAAATAACATGGCCAGAAGAATTGGAACTGCACAGCAGGTCCACTACATCAAGAAAGTACAAAGTGCAGCAGCAAATTTAAAGATCTATTCACAGCAAATGAGAGACAAGAGTGTTACTATGGAACGGTGGGTTTCCTACGGATTTTCATGAATACTATTACAGGTTGTTGAATGGAGATGTGGATCGTGCACTGCCTAAACCAGACATAAGTACAGAGAGATGACAAACCAAAGATTCTGTGTGAGAGCTGCCACAGTTGTTTCTATAGGTATTTTGAAGCAATAAATTGCAACGGGCACCAGTATATTTGATTTACCTGTTGCACCAATCTGAAAAATCCAATAAATATTTCTCACTGCAGAACAATGAATGGTAAATGGTTATCAATCTCATACCCTAACATTTGTGTTTTGGAACAGATGAGACAGTATGCCATGCACTTGTGATCATCCACTTTCTGGGAGAGCACTGTGAAAGCAGCATTAAGAATGGGAGGTTAAACCCTAGTATACCTTTCTGTTTACATCATTAGGCCTTCACAGTTTTCCTGTCGATGGCATGGAATAAACTGCAAGTGCCTCTTTCTCAGTATTCAAAAGCCACAAGATTTTACATACCACTTAAAATTTTGAAAATGGTGCCCTAACATGATAAAGAGTCACTACCTAAACGAATGTGATAATTAGCGTACCCTAAATATGAGTGTAAATTTATTTACCACGACAGGGCTTATTTATTGCATCCGAGTGTTACTTAGGAGTAACAATTGTTTCTACACAATCATAACAAGATTATGAAATTTTTAGATATGTTTTTAAGATTTACTTGCCCCTTAAGGTTTTAGCGAGAAATCAAGCTTTCAACAGCTTCTCTGTTATTGACAGGACCTGCCTGTTGAACCGCACACTGTCATCCTCTGTATGTAAAAAACTGTCACAGTGTTACTGGCAGAGCTAACTGAGTATGGAAGAAGCTCCCGAATGCTCAAGCTATCTGTGCACCCTCATGTGGGAATAGGAGAAAATTGTCCCATAATGCTGTCACAAAATAAATTTTGATTACTGGAAAATTCTGTTCTAATGTAGTGTATAACCACTCAAATACAACCATTTCAGTGTTGTGTATTTGATAACAGCACTTGCCACCATTATCTTTCTTCCCAATTCCGAATTTTATGGACAAAAACATTGGAAGAGTTTGTTTTACATCTTGAGGTTGCTTCCTGACTACCACATCAAATTAATAAACACTGCCAGAGATGAAATAAGTTATATGAGAGATATCCTTAGGGAGATGAATTAAAACACCTATACATGTCAAACATGTTTTTATTTCTTTCCAGATGAAGGCATAGCTGCTTACACTTTAATTCAACAACATTGTTAACATCCACTTTCCACAACAGGCAATAAAGATATAAAAATAGATGAAGTATATAAATCAAGAATTTGCTTTTATAAGAGATCAGTAACAAAATAATGGTAAGTGGCCATGAAAGTGTAAATCAGCATCAACATATTACAATGACTTACAAAACACAGAGTGGCAGTAGGGGATAACTTTAAAGAATATTACTAACTATCCTGAAATACATTATTAATGTTCTGAACATACTAACAGTGAAACAACATACTAAACTTAAACAACATATTAAACACAAACAACATGTAATTTTTTTTACAATCATAGCTTTGAAAACTAAATTACAAACAAGTGTTAGGCAATGCTATATGTAAATGCGAGATAAAAATGGCTATATTGACAAGGATTCAGATGAGGCATTAAAGAAATGATACACTGGTGTACTTAACATCCAAATGAATACAGAATTCTATCAAGTGAACAATTCAATCATATCATTTAATTTTACATTATTGTTGCAGCAACATATGTGCACACCAAAAATTGATTGAATAAAGCAGAAATTTGTATTAAGCAGTCTTGCTTCAGGTGGTAAAGCAGTCATCATTGCACTGATTAACAATCAACTCATCTAACAGGATAAATAAATAATTACAAATTTACTGTCCAGTGAATAGACTATTATAATTGTTGTTCATGTCATCGATGTCATTAATACACAGCACAGTGAACAGTATTAATGGTGATGATATTTATATAATGTTATAACTTAACTGGGTCAAAGAGCACTTTGCGACACATTCCATGCTGTAGAATTAAATACTCTGAAATCCCTGATGGGTGTTCTCACACCGAAGTCCATGCCACATATGCACAGCCTTTATCGCCACTACTTTAGAGGCAGTCTTGGATAAGGTAGTGGTAAGCTGTCAAGTTACAGTTCACAGTGCCGCAAACATATGTTGGCTACCCATGTCTTGTGCTGCATAAGAAAGGCTTTGATGCACATACAGATTCATATCCATATAAAATTTGAGAATAATTGTTTATGGGTGGATTGAGGATGGGTCTGCGTAGGACCTATTTTCTCTTGGAAAGGAAACTGAAGCCTCTTCACAAGTGTCATGTTACCCACTGCACCTGCAAAGGGAGGTACAAAGAACAGGGTGTGGTAGACAGCATGATAGCAGTACAGACTGATCCAGGAGTCTAAGAAATATGGAATGTCCAGTACAGCTAGGAACAGAGTGTAATCCGGGTGGCTGCACACCTATCAAGAGAAATTCTTGCACCCCAGAGATGGTCATCCACTCAAGAACATTTTCATCTTCACGCCAGTCCCAATGTAGCACTAGTCCCATCGTCAAATCAGCCCCATCGCAGCACTAGTTATGCTGTTACATCCAGAAACATTATAGAAATGACTTTTCTGACGATCACAGAATGTCATCAGCTCTGATAGTATTGTTAACATGCGAATACAGAGCTCATTTGTTTTACACAAAAGTAGTATTGTTTTGACTTGCCCCATATAATGGATACAAATATAAAGTAACCAAGCAAAACTGAAGCTAACACAGCTAACATTTACAGCATTAAGTACCAGGTACCAGCAAGGCATCTTTACACTTAAAAATGCATGCAGAAATCAGTGTACAGTAAGAAAGGAAAGAATGTCTAAGCATTAATCTGATTGTTACTAAGTTTATATTTAATTTTGAATATTTTAAGATAATTGTGCATAAGCTATTTTAATTATTATCATAAATTATAACTGTCTGTTTGGAATTGTGTTGACCCAAACTTAAGTTTCCTAGCGAACAATAAACATTTACATACATAATGTATAAACAGTTTACTATAAAACATGAATAAAAGTACTTACGTAACTAGAAACATTCTAGATTAAGGAATAATCATTATGTCAACATGACAAATTACTATCAAACAGTTACAACTTTTACAAGCAGTGCAATGGCAGATTTCTATAGTGATGTTTGCTACATACAGAATGTAAACATCAAAGGTAATTATAAGTTTAAGGTAGAAGATCAATTTTCAACATTTGGTAAATACAACTTCAGTTATTGCTGAGCAGTCTAAATCTGCACATAGTGCAAACTTCACATCATCCCCTGTAAGTCATTCATTTTACATTATTGTTTGCACAACATACTAATATGTAGCATCTCTGTCCCAAATATACCCACCACAAACCTCATAGTTTGGGCAATTACATAATATCAGACTGAATAACCACTGCTTTGTTCTGTATAAGCCTAAAATATTATCTCACAAACAGCAGTATTCACATGATCTGAGTAAATGTCAGTTTTGTCTGACTCATGTTTCAAGATAAACAAAACAACAGCCAGTATTTTCTACAAAGGAATAAAACCGCACCATAAATTTTTTGAATGCATTAAAATCCTGATATAAAAAAAATGAAGCATACCTCTCAAATAGTTAATACTAAAAAGTCCATGATTATTTATGTAACATCAAGCAGGCATTGAAAAAATTATTATTATTTAATTAGAAATAATGTGAAATTCTGCACCCAGTGTCTGTGATGGATAGTTTCCATACTTTATCCAATTTTGTCATCTTAACATTGTGGTGAGCTGATGACTCTGCTTTTTCAAATGGGCTAAAGAGACAACACAAAGAATACAAGGGGATGCTAAAAGTATTGTCAAGGTACTTAAGACAGCTGGAAGGCAGTGCCCATACTACAAATGTTCGCTCACCCAGTGTGTAGTTATGCGACACAAACTGTATTTTTTTTTTACATAAATTGTAAACTTGTTTGGCAATGTGTATAAAAATTGTACAAAACACTTCAAAATTAACAGCAGATCATTATCATCAACAACTGTACAAGATGTTGTTGCTGTATGCATGGATTAGTTAAATAAAAAACTGTTTCCTCTTTCAATTAAAATGACATATGTAATATTTCATAAACGTTCTGTGGTTGAATAAAATAACTTATTAATTTTTTCTGCACAATTTCGACTTTAAGCCCATAGATGCACACTAAATGCTTCAACATAACATGGTACATAAAACCAAAACCATTGGGCTAGGTCTCTAAAAACTGAGGAATACACAGTACTGATTGTGACAATTGCATCAGATTTTATCTTGGCCTGACTGGCAGCAACTTCAAGATATCATAAATACAAGGATGCTTTTAGACTAAAAACATTTAAGTAAATCTGCAACTGCCACTCGCATGGCTCAATATAGATACACCATTTCAAACACTAAAGATAATCTACAAACAAAATATACAACTAACTTATAGAGGAAAATGGGTATCTTAAAATAACTAGAAATATACATTCAAACCTTCAATTCATTTCAGAAAATTCTAAATCAGCATCTACAGCTGGCTAGCAAACAATCCTGAAAATTTCAGAGTGAGATTTTCACTCTGCAGCGGAGTGTGCGCTGATATGAAACTTCCTGGCAGATTAAAACAGTGTGCCCAACCGAGACTCGAACTCTGGACCTTTGCCTTTCGCGGGCAAGTGCTCTACCAACTGAGCTACCAAAGCACGACTCACACCCGGAAGTTTCAATCCTGAAAATGTTCATTGCACTTTTCACACAAATTAAACATGATTGGTCTGTGTTAGGACTCTGAACAAGGGTATCCTTATTCCACTAGCTGCTCAACTTAACATCCATTGAAGAATATTTTTAGGGACCAAAATCAAAACACATGCCATTGCTTCTCGAGAGTAGCCTGATAAAACTTCTTGTTAATTTCTCCTATGACATGCTACAATTAGAGTTCCTCACTTGCAAGAAGTGCACTTTTCTGGACAAAGCATTTTTCTGTTATTTAGATTTGCATCGTCCACACATTCTTTACTTAACGTACAGTAGATTAGATGTTTGGTCAGTGGATAGACTTTTCACAGTAAGCAATATCATTACATGTGAAGTACTTGTCAAAGGCTGCAACTGATGAGAAATACTGTGAAGTGCGTGCACAACACAGTGGATTGTTTAGAATAAGTGCATTGTCTACAATTCTTAACTCTTCATGTGTCATGCTGAAAATGCTTAAGGACCAAAGAAAACCTAAATGATACCGACAAAACAAATCTAGGGTATGTAAGTATTTCATTTTATATTTTATCAAATACATGTATATCAGCACATTGTTGCTATTACTTAAAAAAAAAAGTAAATAAAATAAAAACCTGTAGACAGACATAATAGCTTGAGACTGGTAATGGCATTTAAATAAATACCTTTAGAAGTGCTCATGGTTGGTTGCATTCTTAATCAACATTTGTTCACAGCTGTTGAGTTCAGCAAGATCCAGAATGGATAAAAGAACATTAAAATTATATGCTAAGCTGACAACAGCCAATGATGCAACATTACATATTTATAAAAACATTTCAGCCCTCAGAGAAATTTTGAAGTGAGTTTATCTATAAAACATGATAAACTGAACTGTACATTTAACTATGTGGGCCCGAATAGTATGGAAACAAAAGTGTACCCAGTAACTCAGATCCATAAGGGAATGCATCACATATCCTGTGACTATCTACATACTGCAAATAATAATGGTGTACAGGCATTTTTCCATATTATAAAATGTTTTTACATCTATTTATCATGTTTTATGTTATTTAGTTACAGGAAAATTGAAAATAACTCTGTGGGCAGCTACTGACAGGTTATGTATACAGAGTTGCATGCTGAACTGATTACAAAAAATGCAATATTAAATACTTTTTATTGTATGCAGGCCTGCAAGAGACTGCAAGTGCTTTATGTAGATCAACTCAGTTTCATATAAGCATCATTTCATTATACTGGAAGAAAAAAACATCGGGACAGCGGAAGTTTCACAAAACTAAACTAAACAAAACAAACCGGGACCAGAAATGAGAAAAATCTGTAAAAAGTAGTAAATAGTATAATGATGATGAAACTTTCCAAAATATTACTAATGTTAACAGTTTAATTCCATTACCCACAGACATTCTTGAACTCATTCACAAATTACTGTAACTATTGTCACTCATAAGCTTATTAAGCAAACGACTTCATTGACATGAATTTTCATAAATATCCTGAAGCTTATTAGCAAGAGAAACAGATATAAAAGACTGAAGGTGACACTGTCAATAGGGTGCAACAGTAAAGAACTGACTTATTTGTAACTACAGATTCTTTAATTTTTTGTAGTTTCATTAAATACACCACTAGCTTGTTCCCCTATCCATGCGTTTTGCTATTTCATACTTCAAATATCTGTATCTGTGCTTACAAACATATCAATTCTTTACCATTGCATCGTTTTGACAACTTCACTTTCAGTTCTTTATATCCATTTTTCCCATGGATAATAAGCTTCAGGGTTACTCAAAATTCATGCAGGTTCAAGAGTTGTGCCAACATAGTTGAGGGCAAAAGCTAGTGGATATTAAGAGAAGAATTGGAATGGCCAGGCCTTCAGAAATAAGAGTAAATTATTTACAGACACCTTAGTATACAAAGAAGAAGGACAGTGACTTGGATCATTTTAAATTATAGATGCCAAGAATGGACTTTGTAGAAACAGGAAAAAAATATACAGAAGCATTAGGAATGTGAAGTTGCAGAAAATCTGCTACAACATCCTGGGCCGGGAGAATATATTTTTCCCATTTGGTTGCAGTTGCTGCTCACTGTTAACCCATTGTGATACAGATTTTCTGGACACACAACTTGGTGTATTTTCAGGCTTTCCACTTTAAATGTGTTTTGAGTGACACTTTTACATTTAATTACATCTCTAATAGTTTTACATCTCTATATCATGCTAATTTTCTTTCAGCCCAAGATGTTAATAAACCCTGCCCGGCTAAGAAATTGAAATTCACAGAAAGAAAAGAAATGCCATGGGTTCAGATGGTATGTGATGTTACTTTAGTGATTACAAAATTGAGTCAGATTTACAAAGAACTGGGCAGTATGAGCTCACTTATCAATATGACATACACCCAATTGCCCTGCTTGCATACACTTGTTTGGTTGTAAGGGTGTCGTAAGGCCACTAGATTCCTTCATTGGGCAAGCTGGCCTCAAACTGTTATAATGGTCCACAATATTCTGCATACTGACACTGGGGCAGAGTTTATGTCCAAGCTCGTGCCACATATGCTCTGCAGGGAACATATCTAGTGATTTTGCTGACCATGGGAGCAGCTAATACCGTGCATACAATTGATACATACACATGCCACTGTGTGGATGAGCACTGTTGTGTTGGAAATAACATCACGATACTGTCGTACAAGATGTAACACGAGGATTATCGATATCTGAAAGATTGTTGTTCCATCACAGTTCCCTCAATCACTATCAACTGCAACCTACAGTCATAACCATTTGCTGGCCATACTGTGCCTTTCCAAAACACTGGAAGAATGGAACGTCCCCCAAGCTGCCACCACACGTGCTGACAGTGGTCATCGAGGATAGTGCAGAACCGTGATTCAACACTGAACACAATGTGACACCTCTCATCAGTAGTCTATCCCATGGTGCTCACACCTCTTACATACCCTCCACCATCAACACTAGTGGCCTTTCTACTTTCGCTGAGAATCGCTGCTCTAATTGTTTACATGCCCACTAATAGTTTGTACTTGTACAAAGTTACACTGTTATGGGTGGTTTATTTCCTTTTTTTCAGACACTGCATATGAGGTGTGATCAAAAAGTTACAGGAATTTAATTCTGTCGGCTGTATACATTTTTGTTCTTTTCTTGTTAGTACACGTGTTCCTGATGTACCGTACATATATTGACATCTATTTTTAGTATTTAGTTCATTGTTGACAGTGGAAAAGGAGGTCTTTGTTTTTGAGTGCTCAGAGAATTTTTTATTTCTTAAAAGGTGGGTCAAATAATCTGCATTAAATTTTGTTTAAAAATGGAACAAAGTAGAGTATCACATTGGAAACATTGAGTGTGGCTTTTGGCGACTCTACTATGAGTACAAGAGTTTACAAGTGGTACAAATGTTTCAAAGATGGTTGAGAAGATGTTGAAAATGACTACTGCAATTACTGACGACAATGTGGTAGGAGCGAAGTAAAATGTGGTAACCACAACCTACAGCAGGAATGGCTTGGGCTGCGGATCGGAGCTGTCAGGCAGGGAAGATGCTGGCGGTGGAGCACGCACCACCGGGTAAACACAGGATGAGTCGGACGACAGACCAACGTCACCTGACAACAACCGACTGCGACCGACTATGGGCGACACAAGGAGGAAGAGATAAACAACGGATGCTTGTGGAAACCAAGCACCAAATGTAAATCCACTCGGAACCAGAGCCAGGCAAATGTCAACAACGAGCAATGAGCAGAATGCAGTACCGCCGAGATAGATTTAATTTGGTGAAAAATGAATTAGTTACTTACATTATATCCTTTATTTCTCATAAACTGAGTTTACACATGTTTCCCCATGTGCTAAATATAATGCATAAATATGAATTATGTGCACTGGAGGCTCAGATGTAACTAAAGAAGATCTACGAGAGTTTGTGTGTGTGTGTGTGTGTGTGTGTGTGTGTGTGTGTGTGTGTGTGTGTGTGTGTGTGTGTGTGTGTGTGTGTGTGTGTGTGTGGTGTGTGTGTCTGTGTGAAGTTTGATTTCAACTTGCAAAGGTACAGAATATAAAATACAATGGCCAGGTTGGCCTGCCTTACCACATGGACATGGGACACTCATTTGCAGAAGGAAATGGCTTTCACTCAAATCATTTTTCAAAGTCGGCCACTGTGGAAGACATGATCTACAACAAACACATTGTTAATGATATGCAGAAAAACCTGCATATTCATTCCAGTGGCAGGAAAATGTATCTCCTGGAACAGATAGATATACATTTATAAATGAAAAATAACAAAATGTATACCAACTGAAGAAAGATGGTTTACCAGTCACACCTGATTCTACTGACTCTTTTAGACCTTTTGTAAAGTTACAGAATTTTTAATACTGCAGTTTACCACAACAGTGTTGTCTGTGTTTTCACGCCGACTAAAGATCTTCTTCTTTCCCAAACCCATAATGCTTCTCAACTGTCAACTTCTTCAATCCTGTATATGAACAGGAGAAATTAGAGCACAGCAGAAAGGCCTTTGAGGAAATGTGTGTCAGGTAATGTACTTCAAACAATTTAAGTTAAATAGTGACAACAGTTGGAGGCTGTGGCTGAAATTCATGGCATTCTAGTTCAATCCCAAGGAAACATGTACACCAGGTTAGTGCTGTTTCCTCTAAATGCACCAGCTACAACAAAAAACTTTGTCGATGACTAATATTCAGTGTTTTATTAAGAATGAAAATACATGTTACGTGGAGGATAGAAAATACTGTGAAGCTACTCACACCAAGAGCATTAACCCACCTCCTACTCCTCCTTTCACAAGGTACACTTCAGGAGACAAGCATACATTTACACATCATAGGCTTTCGCAGTGACTGTTCACTTTAGTCAAAACTTCTGGACTGGCTTGTGGGAGGACGGCACGGTCGATGAATAAAATTATTTATGACATTTCATCTCCGACTGAGGGGACATCTTTGGATTGGTTGGTTTGTGGGGTTAAAGAGACCAGACTGCTACGGTCATCGGTCCCTTTTTCAAATACTAAAAACACCCACAGAAAATAAGAACAATCAACAGACGAGAGAACAGATGACACAGAACAAGAGAAACTGAGACAAAGACCAGACAAGACGAACTAAAATCGCACGGAGTGTGACGGTGGGTGGCCGACCATAGAAACAGAAAAGGAAAAGCCAACCACCGAGAAACACATTAAAAAAAAGCTGACTAAAATCGTAGCCCATAGGCCAGAATCAACACACACACACACACACACACACACACACACACACACACACACACACACACTTACATTAAGCGATAAAATCACCCTGCCCGAATAAAACGCAAAACTAAGTCTGCTATGGAACAGTCATCAGTTAAAAGCGCAGAGAGCATATCAGGCAGCGCAAAAGTCTGCCTGAGCACAGTTAAAAGGGCGCACTCCAACAGAATATGAACCACTGTCATGGACACCCCACAACGACAAATAGGTGGATCCTCACAACATAGGAAATAACTGTGCGTCAGTCGGGTGTGTCCAATGCAGAGACGACAAACGATGACTGAGTCCCTGTGGTGGCTCTCATGGATGAACGCCACATAGTCGTCATCTCCTTGTTATGACGGAGTTTGTTTGGCAAGGGCAGGTTGCGCCAATCAGTGTCCTATAAATCTAAAACTTTCTGGCGTAATAGTGCCCGCAAATTAGTCGCCGGGAAGCCAATCTCCAGAGATGCTTTACTGGTGGCCTCTTTCGCCAGGCAGTCAACAGTTTCATTGCAAGATATCCCAACATGGCCTGGGTTTCAAACAAAGACAACAGATCTGCCGCAACGGGCAAGATTATGCAGGAACAGCTGGATAGCCATCACCAGACGAGAATGAGGGAAAAACTGGTCGAGAGCTCGTAAACCACTCAGGGGATCGCCACAGATAACGAAGGACTCACCTGAGCAGGAGTGGAGATACTATAGAGCTCGAAAGATGGCGACCACGTCACCAGTGTAAACGCTGCAGCCAGCCGGCAATGAAAGTTGTTCACAATGGTCCCATAGAGTTAGGGCATAACCGACACGACCAGCAACCATCGAACCGTCAGTGTAGACAATGCCGGTGCTGTGATACGTGGCTAAGATGGAATAAAAGTGGTGGCGCAAGGCCTCCGGAGGGACTGAGTCTTTCGGGCACTGTGCCAATTAGAGCCGAAGGCAAGGGCGAGGCGCACACCATGGCAGCATACCCTATGTGGTATGATTAGTACACAGATACAATCATAACATTTCATTTATTACATGATGTGAAATATTTCTGAGGGAAGCTACAGAAAGCTCCTCCCTCATTTGTGTTTTCATTGGTATGGTTACTACAAGTGTGTGTGTGTGTGTGTGTGTGTGTGTGTGTGTGTTTGAGGTTTACGGGCGCTAAACAGCGTGGTCATCAGCGCCCAAACGCGTAGAAACAGGAACACATGCGGTGAAGGGACGAAGACGGACACCGACCAAGGAGAACGGCTAAAAGGCACAGGCCTGACGCAGTTCCAAATGCTCACATACAGAGGCAAAACAAGAGGAGAAGAAACACACTAAAAAGTAAAGGAAACACAAGGAAAAGAGAACAGAAACTGAAGGGAAACAAGGAGGTAATCGTGACTGGCGAACCTCTTACCTTATAACTGGCTGAGCCAGTCACCCAGCAGCACATTAAAACCCTCTTCCCTAAAATCCGAGGCAACAGATTGGACAGGACACAAAACTGTAAGACCTCAACCACAGTCGCTGCGTTGTCTTGCAAATTAAAGCGAAAATCCGGTGGCAAAGAAACCACCGCCCTCTGGTCAGAGAATAAAAGACCGCCACATTTTACTTCACTGACAGTAATATGGACGCCACAAGCACTGCAGATTGGGGGGTCCTCCCGCCGGAGTAAAAAGCCATGCGTGAAGGGACTGTGCCCAATGCGGAGGCGAGTGAGGAGAACCTCATCCCGCCTGTATGACTCGTAGGACATACGCCATGGTCGCGTAGTGGCCTTTACCAGACGCAGCTTATTGTCACGAACTGCCAACCACTCCTCTTCCCATTGATGCATAACATGAAAACGCAATAGGGAGGTTACAGCATGGAGGGGGATGGCACATTCAACAACTTGAGGGAGGGAACATGCATCTTTGGCAGCCACATCCGCCAGTTCGTTGCCCCTAATACCCACGTGCCCCGGCACCCAGCAGAAAGAAACCTCCTTCCCCTGCCGTTGCAGGTGGAGTAGGGCATCATGGATGTTCTGGACGACCGTATCCGCTGGGTACAAGTGTTGCATGGTCTGAAGGGCACTCAGGGAGTCAGAACAGATGAGGAACTTAAGACTGGGAACACATTTCATCTGCTCCAATGCCCGCAAGACTGCAAACAATTCGGCATCGAGGATGGTAAACGCCGCAGGAAGCCGTAACTTGACGACTCGGTCAGGGAAAACAACAGCACAACCAACAGAGTCGCCCTGTTTAGAGCCATCTGTGAATAGAGTGTGTGTGTGTGTGTTTGAGGTTTACGGGCGCTAAACAGCGTGGTCATCAGCGCCCAAGCGCATAGAAACAGGAACACAGGCGGTGAAGGGACGAAGACGGACGCCGAACAAGGAGAAAGGCTAAAAGACACAGGCCTGACGCAGTTCCAAATGCGCACATACAGAGGCAAAACAAGAGGAGAAGAAACACACTAAAAAAGGAAAGGAAACACAAGGAAAAGAGAACAGATACCGAAGTGAAAGAAGGAGGTAATCGTGACTGGCGGACCTCTTACCTAAAAACTGGGTGAGCCAGTCACCCAGCAGCACATTAAAACCTTCTCCCTAAAATCCGAGGCAACAGATTGGACAGGACACAAAACCGTAAAACCTTAACCACAGTCGCTGCGTCGTCTTGCAAAATAGAGGGCAAATCCGGTGGCAAGGAAACCACCGCCCTCTGGTCAGAGAATAAAAGACAGTCAAGTAAAATGTGGCAGACAGTAATCTGGACGCCACAAGCACTGCAGATTGGGGGGTCCTCCCGCCGGAGTAAAAAACCATGCGTGAAGGGACTGTGTCCAATGCGGAGGCGAGTGAGGAGAACCTCATCCCGCCTGTATGACTGGTAGGACGTACTCCATGGTCGCGTAGTGGCCTTTACCAGACGCAGCTTATTGTCAGAAACTGCCAACCACTCCTCTTCCCATTGATGCATAACACGAAAACGCAAAAGGGAGGTTACAGCATGGAGGGGGACGGCACATTCAACAACGTGAGGGAGGGAACATGCATCTTTGGCAGCCACATCCGCCAGTTCGTTGCCCCTAATACCCACGTGCCCCGGCACCCAGCAGAAAGAAACCTCCTTCCCCTGCCGTTGCAGGTGGAGTAGGGCATCATGGATGTTCTGGACGACCGTATCCGCTGGGTACAAGTGTTGAATGGTGTGAAGGGCACTCAGGGAGTCAGAACAGATGAGGAACTTAATACTGGGAACACATCTCATCTGCTCCAATGCCCGCAGTATTGCAAATAATTCGGCATCGAGGATGGTAAACACCGCAGGAAGCCGTAACTTGACGACTCGATCAGGGAAAACAACAGCACAACCAACAGTGTCCCCCTGTTTAGAGCCATCTGTGAATACAGGTACATGGTCCGGATGCTGGTTTAAAATATCGTAAAATAAGGAGGTAAAAACAAACGCCGGAGTGCAGTTCCTCCGGTTCTCCGACAAGTCTAAAAGGATGCTGGGCCTCTGGAGCAACCAGGGAGGCAGGCGAGTAAAACCTTGTCGATGGGGGGCCACACGCTCCACACCAAGGGACTCAAGCAAATGCTTGGCACGAATCCCAAATGGTTTTGTTGCCCTGGGACGACTGGAAAAGAGACGTTCCATAGGCGGTCGGGCAACGGTAGGGTACGCAGGGGAGGTAGGACAGGCAAGGAAATGACACACCCGTCGCACCATGAGGAGTTTCCGCCGGATGGCGAGCGGCGGTTCCCCTGCCTCAGCACACAGGCTGGGGATGGGACTGGTACGGAAGGCACCAGTGGCCAGCCTGATACCCTCATGGTGTACTGCGTCAAGGATCTTCAGATACGAAGGCCTTGCTGACCCATACACGGTGCAAGCATAGTCAAGACGCGATCGGACGAAAGCCCTATAAAACTGAAGCAGACGCGCCCGATCTGCTCCCCAGGACCGATGGCTCAGACACTTCAAAATATTCAGTGCCTTCAGGGCCCGCACCTTGAGGTCTTTAAGGTGAGGCAACCACGACAACTTGGAATCAAAAGTGAGGCCCAGGAACCTCACAGTGTCTCTAAAAGGAAGAACGGTGTCCCTCAGACGCAATTCAGGGGAGGTAAAAAGACGCCGAGAACGATTAAAATGAACACACACAGATTTCTCTGCAGAAAAGGTAAAACCCGTCTTTGCAGTCCATGCCTCTAAGCGCTTTATCGTAAGCTGTAACTGCCGACTAGCACTGACAAGACTGGAGGAAGAACAGAAAACAGCAAAATCGTCCACAAACAAGGAGCATTGGGCAGGACTCCGGATAGTGGACGTGATACTGTTAATAGCAACGGCAAAGAGGGTGACACTTAAAACGCTGCCCTGAGGAACACCATTCTCCTGCACGTACAAATCCGATAACACATTACCAACCCGATACCGAAAGAGGCGGTGAGAAAGAAAGGACCGAATGAAGACGGGGAGACGGCCACGAAAGCCCCACTCATGGAGTTGATTGAGGATAAGGCGGCGCCAAGTAGTGTCATACGCCTTATTAATGTCAAAGAAGACCCCTAGACAATGCTGGTTACGTAGAAAGGCCTGCTGGATGGCGGCCTCAAGCAGGGTCAAGTTGTCTATAGTGGAGCGACATCTCCGAAAGCCACACTGAGAGGGGCTAAGGAGCTGCCTGGTCTCGAGCAGCCAAACCAGGCGGCGGTTGACCATGCGTTCCAACGTCTTCCCAACACAGCTCGTCAAAGCAATATTCCGATAACTACTGGGATACGTTCGGTCCTTCCCTGGTTTGAGGAGGGGAATCAAAATTGCCTCCCTCCACGAGTGAGGGTACGTGCCGGATAACCATGTCATATTGAAACAGTTCAGGAGAACTTCCTTGGATGGCAGCAACAAGTGCCGCAGCATGCTGTACCGGATTTGATCACGACCAGGAGCAGTATCATGAGCCACAGAAAGTGCAGAATCCAGTTCCCACATTGTGAAGGGGCAGTTATAGGGTTCAGAATTTAGAGACCGGAAGTCCAAGTGACCCCTTTCGATGGCAGTGCGGTAGCGGCAGAAATATGGATCACAGTTAATAGTGGCGGTAGAGTCCGCAAAATGCATGGCCAATGTCTGGGCAATGTCTCTCGGCGCCGTGAGGAGACATCCCTGATGCAGCAATGCTGTGACAGGTAGCTGGCTGAGTTTCCCGGAAATCCTCCTGATGGCTTCCCATACTTTCGTAGAACTAGTGGAGCGAGAGATGGAGTTCAAGAACGATTGCCATGACCGTCGTTTGCTCTCTTTAATCACTCGCCGCGCTCTGGTCCTTGCCACCCGAAAGGCCGCAAGATTGTCAGCTGAGGGACGGCACTTGAAGCGGCGCAGAACTGCACGGCATGCTCGGATGGCTGAGCGGCACTCAGTGGTCCACCAAGGGACAGGACGCCTCTTGGGATGACCTGATGACCGTGGGATTGACAATTCAGCAGCATGGGAGATCACGGCTGTAACATGGTCTACCCGTTCGTGGACGCTGGCACGGTGTTCCAAAACAGCCAGTTGGCTGAAAAGTGTCCAGTCAGTTCTGCAGAGGTGCCACTGGGGCGACACTGGTAATACCACAGCCTCATCCAGGAAGCGAATCAAAAGGGGGAAGTGGTCACTAGAATGCAGGTCAGCTGCAGCTTCCCACAGAGCAGAATCCGCGAGTGCTGCAGAGCAAAAGGAAAGGTCAATAGCCGATGACGACCCGGAAGCAGTACAGAAATGAGTGAAGAACTGTGCCTCCTCAACTCTAGTGCTCCCAGACATCATGAGGCTTTCCAGAATGCGACCCCTGGGGCAAGTAGTCGGAGAGCCCCATAAGTCATTATGAGCGTTGAAGTCCCCCAGAACAAGAAATGGGCGGGGGAGTTGGCTCATAAGGTCCGTGAGAGCCTCAGAGTCTATCGCATCCGGAGGCGGTAAATAAACTGAACAGACTGAGCCGCCGACCCACAAGAATGTCAACTGCAACTTCTTGCAAGTCGGTGACGAGAGGGAGCTCAGATGAGGGGTGCATGTCATTGACAAAAACCGCAACACCACCCTTTGCCTTTTCCCCCGTCAGATCATCTTTTCGATATACGGTATAACCCCGTAAAGGAGGAGCATCAGTGGCCCGAAAATGTGTCTCTTTGAGACATAAGCACAAGGGGCACTCTCGTATAAGGAGTTGTAATTTGGCCACATGCGTCCTGAACCCATTCAGGTTGCACTGTAATATGGGAGCCAGTGATCAGGGTGGCTGAACTTTCACCCTGCATCTGTGCTTTGGAGGAGAGAACGTACTGGCCAGAGATTTATTCCTGGGGCGAGAAGATCGCCCCCGGTCGACATCAATGTCCATAAGCTCCGATGACGTCCCACGGGAGATGTCAGACAGTACGATGGCCTCGTCATCGGACCGAAGCTGACTAGCTTCCTCAGGTGGCAGAACCTTCACCTTCTGAGGCTTTGTCTTGCGGGGCTTGGAATGCAGAGCCTTGTCAACAGTTGGAGGATTACTGGCCTGGGCAAAAGGCGCCTTATGGGGAGAGGCAGGAAGTACCTCAATGTCAGCAACCACGGCCTTGTCCAATGTAGCGGGGAGAGAAGCAGATTGCAAAACAACAGCAGCAGCACAAGTACACTGGCAAGCGCAGGTATTAGTGCTAACACTAGCAACCTCCGTTTGCGTAGCAACAGTGGCCAGTTGTACCGGTTTTTTGAGAGCGGAAGCGAAAGATGTTGAAAACACAGGAGGTTGCTTGGCCATAAAGAGCTTCTTGGCCTCACCATAGGGGATGCTCTTAGATGTTTTAATCTCCTGTACCTTCCGTTCTTCGAGATAGACGGGGCAGATCCGGCTCCAGATAGGGTGACTCCCAGAGCAATTCACGCACTTCACAGGTGATGAACAATCGGCTCTGTCATGGGCAGGCTAACCACATTTACCACAAGTGACTATCCCATTGCACCCCATCGTAGTATGCCCAAAGTGCTGACATTTGAAACAGCGCATAGGGTTGGGGAAATATGGCCGTACAGGCAACCGTAAGAACCCCGCTTTAACATGCTCCGGGAGTCTCGGGCAACTGAACGTGAGAATAAACGAGTCAGATTTGATGAGGTCCCCATTGACTCGTTTCATAATATGCTGCCGTCAACAATTCCTTCGTCAGCCCACTCAGATTTTAACACGTTTATGGGGATATTCACAAAATCCCTACACGTCACAACAACCTTACTATAATTCAAAGTGGAGTGGAGCTCGGTCTCGACAGCGTACTCTCCTAGACAGGTTGCTTTCCGAAGGGCAGCGACTTGACGGGAACTAGAAGTCTCAACTAACAGAGTCCCATTGCGCAGTCACTTTACAGATTTCAGTGTTCCTGCAATTCCCTCAAGAACCTTGTTGATGTAAAAGGGAGAAACCCTCTCAAAGCTACAATCCTTCCTCTTAATAATCAAAAACACATTCTGATTATCAGCATGTCATCCTTTACTACATTCTGTTAAATCTCCAGCAACACCAGGCACTGGAGGACTCGCAGCGCGTAACCTCTTTTTCGATGAGGTGTGTTTTCCTACCAGTGGCCCACCCAAGCCACTGGTAGGGGCAAATGAAGAGGTCGAAGGGTCTATTACGGTCCCACGAGCAGCTAGGGAACCAAAAGTCCACTCAGAGAGAGGCCCGCGTGCCTGAGTAGGCCTTATACAACTGGGGTGCGGCATGTGCCCAAGAGGTTGCCCGTTTGTGACTGTTCAACCCCAACAGCAATGCATCTTCTAGGCACGGAGCACACCAAAGGACTGAGGGGCTTTTATACAGCTTGGCCTTTCTCGCAGGCAGTCAAGCCAAGATATTTCATTGATTCATGATATGAAGTATTACTGAGGGAAGCTACAGGAAGCTCCTCGCTCATTTGCGTTTGTTTGTTGGTATGATTACTACAAAGCCAGAATCATTGCATTTCATCCATACCCTATGTGATGTATTTCAGAGAGAAGTTGCAGAAAGCTCTTCCCTCACTTGCATCTGTTTATGGTATGATTAGTACACAGACACAATCATTACATTTCATCCATTACCGGATGTGAAGTATTTCTCAGGGAAGCTCCAGAAAGCAATTCCCTCACTTGCATCTTTTTGTTGGTATGATAAGTACACAGACACAATCACTACATTTCATTATTTACATGATGTGAAATATTTCTGAGGGAAGCAACAGGAAGCTCCTCCCTCATTTGCGTTGGTTGATGGTATGGTTACTACAAAGCCAGAAACATAGCATTTCATCCATTATGCTATGTGAAATATTTCTGAGGAAAGCTACAGAAAGCTCCTCATTCATTTGCATTTGTTTGTTGGTATGGTTACTACAAAGCCAGAATCATCGCATTTCATCTATTACGCTATGTGATGTATTTCTGAGAGAGCTACAGAAAGCTAGTCCCTCACTTGCATCTGTTTCATGTTATGATTAGTACACAAACACAATCACTACATTTCATCCATTACCTGATGTGAAGTATTTCTGAGGGAAGCTACAGAAAGCTCCTCCCTCATTTGCGTTTGATGTTGGTATGGTTACGACAAAGCCAGAATCATCAGATTTCACTTATTACCACATATGATGTGTTTCTGAGAGTAGCTACAGAAAGCTCCTACCTCATATGCGTCAGTTTGTTGGAATGGTTATTACAAAGCCAGAAACATCGCATTTCATTTATTACACAATGTGATGTATATCAGATAGAAGTTGCAGAAAGCTCCAACCTCACATGCATCTGTTTGTTGGTATGATTAGTACACAGACACAATCATTACATTTCATCCATTACCTGATGTGATGTATTTCTGGGGGTAGGTACAGAAAGCCCTCCCTCATTTGCATTTGTTTGTTGGTATGGTTACTACAAAGTGAGAATCATTGCATTTCATCTATTATCCTATGTGATGTACTTAAGAGAGAAGCTGCAGAAAGCTACTCCCTCACTTGCATCTGTTTGATGATATGATTAGTACACAGACACAACCACTACATTTTATCCATTACCTCATGTGAAATATTTCTGAGGGAAGCTCCAGAAAGCTCGTACCTCATTTGTGTTTGTTTGTTGGTATGGTTACAACAAAGCCGGAAACATTGCATTTCATCCAATACCCTATGTGACATATTTCAGAGAGAAGCTACAGAAAGCTTCCCCCTCACTTGCACGTGTTTGCAGGTATGAATAGTACACAGACATAACAAATTCATTTCATCCATTACCTAACATGAATTCTTTCTGAAGGAAACTACAGAGAGCTCCTCCCTCATTTGCGTTTGTTTGTTTTGATGATTACTACATAGCCAGAATCATTGCATTTCATCTATTACCCTACGTGATGTATTTTAGAGTGTAGCTGCATAAAGCTCTACTCTCACTTGCATCTGTTTGTTGGAATTGATACAACATAGCCACAATCCTCGCATTTCATCTATTACCCTATGTGAAGTATTTCCGAGAATACCTAGAGAAAGATACTTCTACATTTGTGTTTGTTTGTAGGTATGGTTATTACTAAGGCAGAATCATCGAGTTTCTTTTTTACCCTATGTGTGGTATTTCAGATAAAAACTGCGGACAGCTCCCCCACTATTTGCAACTCTTTGTTGGTATGATTAGTACACCGACACTATCATTATATTCCATCCATTACCTGATGTGGAGTATTTCTGAGGGAAGCTACAGAAAGCTCCTCAATGATTTGCGTTTGTTTGTTGGTATGGTTACTACAAAGCAAGAATCATTGCATTTCATCCATTACACTATGTGATGTACTTCAGAGAGAAGCTGCAGGAAGCTCCTCCCTCACTTACAACCCTTTGCTGGTATGATTAGTACACAGACACAATTATTACATTTCATTTATGACATGATGTGAATTATTTCTGATGGAACCTACAGGAAGCTTCTCCCTCAATTGTGTTGTTGTTGGTATGGTTACTACAAAGCCAGAATCATCGCATTTCATCTAGTAAGCTATGTGATGTATTTCTGAGATAAGCTGCAGAAAGCTCCACCCTCACTTGCATCTGTTTGTTGGTATGATTATTACACAGACACAGTCATTACATTTCATTCCATTACCTGATGTGAAGTATTTTGAGGAAAGCTACAAAATCTCCTCCCTCATATGTGTTTGTTTGTTGGTATGGCAAGAATCGCTGCATTAAATCCATTAGCCTATGTGATGTATTTTAGAGAGAAGCTGCAGAAAGCTCCTCTGTCACTTACATCATTTTGTTGGAATGATTAGTACACTGACACAATCATTACATTTCATTGATTACATGATGTGTAGTATTTCTGGGGGAAGCTACAGAAAGCTCCTCCCTCATTTGCATTTGATTGTTGGTATGGTTACTACAAAGCCAGGATCATAGCGTTTCATCTATTATCCTATAAGATGTACTTCAGGGAGAAGCTGCAGAAAACTCCTCCCTTACTTGCATCTGTTTGTTGTTATAATTAGTGCACGGTCACAATCATTACATTTCACCAATTACCGCATGTGTATTATTTCTGAGGGAAGCTTCAGAAAGCTCCTCCATCATTTGCGTTTGTTTGTTGTTACAATTAGTAAACAGACACAATAATTTCATTTCATTTATTACATGATGTGATGTATTTCTGGGAATTGCAACAGAAAGCTACTCCCTCATTTGCGTTTGCTTGTTGGTATGTTTACTAGAAACCCAGAATCAACACATTTCATCTATTACCTATGTGAAGTATTTCTGAGAGGAGCTGCAGAAAGATCCTCACACACTTGCATCTGCTTGTTGGAATGATTAGTACACAGACACAGTCATTACATTTCATCCATTACCTGATGTGAAATATTTTTGAGGGAAGCTACAGTAAGCTCCTCCCTCATTTTGCGTTTGTTTGTTCGGTAAGGTTACTACAAAACCAGTATTATCGCATTTCATCTATTACCCTATGTGATGCATTTCAGAGAGAAGCTTCAGAAGGCTTCTCCCTCACTTGCATCTGTTTGTTGGTATGATTAGTACACAGACACAATCATTATATTTCATCCATTTCCTGATGTGGAGTATTTCAGAGAGAAGCTACAGAAAGCTTCCCCCTAACTTGCACGTGTTTGCAGGTATGAATAGTACACAGACATAACAATTACATTTCATCCATTATCTAACATGAATTCTTTCTGAAGGAAACTACAGAGAGCTCCTCCCTCGTTTGCCTTTGTTTGTTTTGATGATTACTACAAAGCCAGAATCATCGCATCTCATCTATTACCCTACGTGATGTTCTTCTGAGAGAAGCAGCAGAAAGCTCCTTCCTCACTTGCATCTGTTTGTTGGTATGATTAGTACACAGACACAGTCATTACATTTCATTCCATTACCTGATGTGAAGTATTTTGAGGAAAGCTACAAAATCTCCACCCTCATTTGCGTTTGTTTGTTGGTATGGCCAGAATCATTGCATTACATCCATTACCCTATGTGATGGATTTCAGAGAGAAGCCGCAGAAAGCTCTTCCGTCACTTGCATCATTTTGTTGGAATGATTAGTACACTGACACAATCATTACATTTCATTGATTACATGATGTGAAGTATTTATGGGGGAAGCTACAGAAAGCTCCTCCCTCATTTGCATTTGATTGTTGGTATGGTTACTACAAAGCCAGAATCATAGCGTTTCATCTATATGCTATGTGAAGTATTTCTGAAGAGAGCTACAGAAAGCTCTTCCTCACTTGCATTCGTTTGTTGGTATGGTTACTACAAAGTGAGAATCATTGCATTTCATCTATTATCCTATGTGATGTACTTAAGAGAGAAGCAGCAGAAAGCTCCTTCCTCACTTGCATCTGTTTGATGATATGATTAGTACACAGAAACAACCATTACATTTTATCTATTACCTGACGTAAAGTATTACTGAGGGAAGCTGTAGAAAGCTCTTCTTTCTCTTGCATCTGTTTGTTGCTATGATTACTGCTCAGACACAATCATTACATTTCATCCATTACCTCATGTGAAGTATTTCTGAGGGAAGCTCCAGAAAGCTCCTACCTCATTTGTGTTTGTTTGTTGGTATCGTTACAACAAAGCCGGAAACATTGCATTTAATCCATTACCCTATATGACGTATTTCAGAGAGAAGCTACAGAAAGCTTCCCCCTCACTTGCACGTTTTTGCAGGTATGAATAGTACACAGACATAGCAATTACATTTCATCCATTACCTAACATGAATTCTTTCTGAAGGAAACTACAGAGAGCTCCTCCCTCATTTGCGTTTGTTTGTTTTGATGATTACTACAAAGCCAGAATCATTGCATTTCATCTATTACCCTACGTGATGTATTTTAGAGTGTAGCTGCATAAAGCTCTACCCTCACTTGCATCTGTTTGTTGGAATGGATACAACATAGCCACAATAATCGTATTTCATCTATTACCCTATGTGAAGTATTTCCGAGAATACCTACAGAAAGATCCTTCCACATTTGTGTTTGTTTGTTGGTATGGTTATTACTAAGGCAGAATCATCGAGTTTCTTTTTTACCCTATGTGTGGTATTTCAGATAAAAACTGCGGAAAGCTCCCCCACTATTTGCAACTCTTTGTTGGTATGATTAGTACACCGACACTATCATTATATTCCATCCATTACCTGATGTGGAGTATTTCTGAGGGAAGCTACAGAAAGCTCCTCAATGATTTGCGTTTGTTTGTTGGTATGGTTACTACAAAGCAAGAATCATTGCATTTCATCCATTACACTATGTGATGTACTTCAGAGAGAAGCTGCAGGAAGCTCCTCCCTCACTTACAACCCTTTGCTGGTATGATTAGTACACAGACACAATTATTACATTTCATTTATGACATGATGTGAATTATTTCTGATGGAACCTACAGGAAGCTTCTCCCTCAATTGTGTTGTTGTTGGTATGGTTACTACAAAGCCAGAATCATCGCATTTCATCTAGTAAGCTATGTGATGTATTTCTGAGATAAGCTGCAGAAAGCTCCACCCTCACTTGCATCTGTTTGTTGGTATGATTATTACACAGACACAGTCATTACATTTCACTCCATTACCTGATGTGAAGTATTTTGAGGAAAGCTACAAAATCTCCTCCCTCATATGTGTTTGTTTGTTGGTATGGCCAGAATCGCTGCATTAAATCCATTAGCCTATGTGATGTATTTTAGAGAGAAGCTGCAGAAAGCTCCTCCGTCACTTACATCATTTTGTTGGAATGATTAGTACACTGACACAATCATTACATTTCATTGATTACATGATGTGTAGTATTTCTGGGGGAAGCTACAGAAAGCTCCTCCCTCATTTGCATTTGATTGTTGGTATGGTTACTACAAAGCCAGGATCATAGCGTTTCATCTATTATCCTATAAGATGTACTTCAGGGAGAAGCTGCAGAAAACTCCTCCCTTACTTGCATCTGTTTGTTGTTATAATTAGTGCACGGTCACAATCATTACATTTCACCAATTACCGCATGTGAATTATTTCTGAGGGAAGCTTCAGAAAGCTCCTACATCATTTGCGTTTGTTTGTTGTTACGATTAGTAAACAGACACAATAATTTCATTTCATTTATTACATGATGTGATGTATTTCTGGGAATTGCAACAGAAAGCTACTCCTTCATTTGCGTTTGCTTGTTGGTATGTTTACTAGAAACCCAGAATCAACACATTTCATCTATTACCTATGTGAAGTATTTCTGAGAGGAGCTGCAGAAAGATCCTCACACACTTGCATCTGCTTGTTGGAATGATTAGTACACAGACACAGTCATTACATTTCATCCATTACCTGATGTGAAATATTTTTGAGGGAAGCTACAGTAAGCTCCTCCCTCATTTGCGTTTGTTTGTTCGGTAAGGTTACTACAAAACCAGTATTATCGCATTTCATCTATTACCCTATGTGATGCATTTCAGAGAGAAGCTTCAGAAGGCTTCTCCCTCACTTGCATCTGTTTGTTGGTATGATTAGTACACAGACACAATCATTATATTTCATCCATTTCCTGATGTGGAGTATTTCAGAGAGAAGCTACAGAAAGCTTCCCCCTAACTTGCACGTGTTTGCAGGTATGAATAGTACACAGACATAACAATTACATTTCATCCATTATCTAACATGAATTCCTTCTGAAGGAAACTACAGAGAGCTCCTCCCTCGTTTGCCTTTGTTTGTTTTGATGATTACTACAAAGCCAGAATCATCGCATCTCATCTATTACCCTACGTGATGTTCTTCTGAGAGAAGCAGCAGAAAGCTCCTTCCTCACTTGCATCTGTTTGTTGGTATGATTAGTACACAGACACAGTCATTACATTTCATTCCATTATTTGATGTGAAGTATTTTGAGGAAAGCTACAAAATCTCCACCCTCATTTGCGTTTGTTTGTTGGTATGGCCAGAATCATTGCATTACATCCATTACCCTATGTGATGGATTTCAGAGAGAAGCCGCAGAAAGCTCTTCCGTCACTTGCATCATTTTGTTGGAATGATTAGTACACTGACACAATCATTACATTTCATTGATTACATGATGTGAAGTATTTCTGGGGGAAGCTACAGAAAGCTCCTCCCTCATTTGCATTTGATTGTTGGTATGGTTACTACAAAGCCAGAATCATAGCGTTTCATCTATATGCTATGTGAAGTATTTCTGAATAGAGCTACAGAAAGCTCTTCCTCACTTGCATTTGTTTGTTGGTATGGTTACTACAAAGTGAGAATCATTGCATTTCATCTATTATCCTATGTGATGTACTTAAGAGAGAAGCAGCAGAAAGCTCCTTCCTCACTTGCATCTGTTTGATGATATGATTAGTACACAGAACCAACCATTACATTTTATCCATTACCTGACGTAAAGTATTACTGAGGGAAGCTGTAGAAAGCTCTTCCCTCTCTTGCATCTGTTTGTTGCTATGATTACTGCTCAGACACAATCATTACATTTCATCCATTACCTCATGTGAAGTATTTCTGAGGGAAGCTCCAGAAAGCTCCTACCTCATTTGTGTTTGTTTGTTGGTATCGTTACAACAAAGCCGGAAACATTGCATTTAATCCATTACCCTATGTGACGTATTTCAGAGAGAAGCTACAGAAAGCTTCCCCCTCACTTGCACGTTTTTGCAGGTATGAATAGTACACAGACATAGAAATTACATTTCATCCATTACCTAACATGAATTCTTTCTGAAGGAAACTACAGAGAGCTCCTCCCTCATTTGCGTTTGTTTGTTTTGATGATTACTACAAAGCCAGAATCATTGCATTTCATCTATTACCCTACGTGATGTATTTTAGAGTGTAGCTGCATAAAGCTCTACCCTCACTTGCATCTGTTTGTTGGAATGGATACAACATAGCCACAATAATCGCATTTCATCTATTACCCTATGTGAAGTATTTCCGAGAATACCTACAGAAAGATCCTTCCACATTTGTGTTTGTTTGTTGGTATGGTTATTACTAAGGCAGAATCATCGAGTTTCTTTTTTACCCTATGTGTGGTATTTCAGATAAAAACTGCGGAAAGCTCCCCCACTATTTGCAACTCTTTGTTGGTATGATTAGTACACTGACACTATCATTATATTCCACCCATTACCTGATGTGGAGTATTTCTGTGGGAAGCTACAGAAAGCTCCTCCCTGATTTGCGTTTGTTTGTTGGTATGGTTACTACAAAGCAAGAATCATTGCATTTCATCCATTACACTATGTGATGTATTTCAGAGAGAAGCTGCAGAAAGTTCCTCCCTCACTTACAACCCTTTGCTGGTATGATTAGTACACAGACACAATTATGACATTTCATTTATGACATGATGTGAATTATTTCTGATGGAACCTACAGGAAGCTTCTCCCTCAATTGCGTTGTTGTTGGTATGGTTACTACAAAGCCAGAATCATCGCATTTCATCTACTATGCTATGTGATTTATTTCTGAGATAAGCTGCAGAAAGCTCCAACCTCACATGCATCTGTTTGTTGGTATGAGTAGTACACAGACTCAAACATTACGTTTCATTTATTACATGATGTGAAGTATTTCTGAGGGATGCTACAGAAAGCTCCTCCATAATGTGCATTTGTTTGTCGGTATGGTTACTACAAAGCCAGAATCATCACATCTCATCTATTACCCTATGTGATGTTTTTCAGAGAGAAGCAGCAGAAAGCTCCTTCCTCACTTGCATCTGTTTGTTGGTATGATTAGTACACAGACACAATCATTACATTTCATCCATTACCTGATGTGATGTATTTCTGAGGGTAGGTACAGAAAGCCCTCCTTCATTTGCATTTGTTTGTTGGTATGGTTACTACAACGCCAGAATCATTGCATTTCATCCGTTATCCTATGTGATGTACTTAAGAGAGAAGCTGCAGAAAGCTCCTCCCTCACTTGCATCTGTTTGCTGATATGAATAGTACACAGACATAACAATTACATTTCATCCATTACCTAACATGAATTCTTTCTGAAGGAAACTACAGAGAGCTCCTCCCTCATTTGTGTTTGTTTGTTGGTATGGCCAGAATCGCTGCATTAAATCCATTAGCCTATGTGATGTATTTTAGAGAGAAGCTGCAGAAAGCTCCTCCCTCACTTGCATCATTTTGTTGGAATGATTAGTACACTGACACAATCATTACATTTCATTGATTACATGATGTGTAGTATTTCTGGGGGAAGCTACAGAAAGCTCCACCCTCATTTGCATTTGATTGTTGGTATGGTTACTACAAAGCCAGAATCATAACGTTTCATCTATTATCCTATAAGATGTACTTCAGGAAGAAGCTGCAGAAAGCTCCTCACTTACTTGCATCTGTTTGTTGTTATAATTAGTGCACGGACACAATCATTACATTTCACCAATTACCGCATGTGAATTATTTCTGAGGGAAGCTTCAGAAAGCTCCTCCATCATTTGCGTTTGTTTGTTGTTACGATTAGTAAACAGACACAATAATTACATTTCATTTATTACATGATGTGAAGTATTTCTGGGAATAGCTACAGAAAGCTACTCCCTCATTTGCGTTTGCTTGTTGGTATGGTTACTACAAAGACAGAATCATCGCAATATATCTATTACCTCATCTGAGGTATTTCAGAGAGAAGCTGCAGAAAGCTCCTCCCTCACTTACATCCCTTTGCTGGTATAATTAGTACACAGACACAATAATGTCATTTCATTTATGACATGATGTGAATTATTTCTGATGGAACCAACAGGAAGCTTCTCCCTCAATTGCGTTGTTGTTGGTATGGTTACTACAAAGCCAGAATCATCGCATTTCATCTACTATGCTATGTGATTTATTTCTGAGATAAGCTGCAGAAAGCTCCTCTCTCACTTGCATCTGTTTGTTGGTATGATTAGTACACAGACACAGTCATTACATTTCATTCCATTACCTGATGTGAAGTATTTTGAGGAAAGCTACAAAATCTCCTCCCTCATTTGCGTTTGTTTGTTGGTATTGCCAGAATCATTGCATTACATCCATTAGCCTGTGTGATGTATTTCAGAGAGAAGCCGCAGAAAGCTCCACCGTCACTTGCATCATTTTGTTGGAATGATTAGTATACCGACACAATCATTACATTTCATTGATTACATGATGTGAAGTATTTCTGAGGGTAGGTACAGAAAGCCCTCCCTCTTTTGCATTTGTTTTTTGGTATGGTTACTACAAAGCCAGAATCATTGCATTTCATCCATTATCCTGTGTGATGTACTTAAGAGAGAAGCTGCACTAAGCTCCTCCCTCACTTGCATCTGTTTGCTGATATGATTAGTACACAGACACAACCATTACATTTTGTCCATTACCTAACGTAAATTATTACTGAGGGAAGCTGTAGAAAGCTCTTCCCTCTCTTGCATCTGTTTGTTGCTATGATTACTGCTCAGACACAATCATTACATTTCATCCATTACCTCATGTGAAGTATTTCTGAGGGAAGCTCCAGAAAGCTCCTACCTCATTTGTGTTTGTTTGTTGGTATGGTTACAACAAAGCCGGAAACATTGCATTCATCCATTACCCTATGTGACGTATTTCAGAGAGAAGCTAAAGAAAGCTTCCCCCTCACTTGCACGTGTTTGCAGGTATGAATAGTACACAGACATAACAATTACATTTCATCCATTACCTAACATGAATTCTTTCTGAATTAAATTACAGAGAGCTCCTCCCTCATTTGCGTTTGTTTGTTTTGATGATTACTACATAGCCAGAATCATTGCATTTCATCTATTACCCTACGTGATGTATTTTAGAGTGTAGCTGCATAAAGCTCTACCCTCACTTGCATCTGTTTGTTGGAATGGATACAACATAGCCACAATCCTTGCATTTCATCTATTACCCTATGTGAAGTATTTCCGAGAATACCTACAGAAAGATCCTTCCACATTTGTTTTTGTTTGTTGGTATGGTTATTACAAAGGCAGAATCATCGAGTTTCTTTTTTACCCTATGTGTGGTATTTCAGATAAAAACTGCGGAATGCTCCCCCCCCCCCCCCCCCCCTATTTGCAACTCTTTGTTGGTATGATTAGTACACCGACACTATCATTATATTTCATCAATTACCTGATGTGGAGTATTTCTGTGGGAAGCTACAGAAAGCTCCTCCCTGATTTGCGTTTGTTTGTTGGTATGGTTACTACAAAGCAAGAATCATTGCATTTCATCCATTACACTATGTGATGTATTTCAGAGAGAAGCTGCAGAAAGCTCCTCCCTCACTTACAACCCTTTGCTGGTATGATTAGTACACAGACACAATTATGACATTTCATTTATGACATGATGTGAATTATTTCTGATGGAACCTACAGGAAGCTTCTCCCTCAATTGCGTTGTTGTTGGTATGGTTACTACAAAGCCAGAATCATCACATTTCATCTACTATGCTATGTGATTTATTTCTGAGATAAGCTGCAGAAAGCTCCTCCCTCACTTGCATCTGTTTGTTGGTATGATTAGTACACAGACACAGTCATTACATTTCATTCCATTACCTGATGTGAAGTATTTTGAGGAAAGCTACAAAATCTCCTCCCTCATTTGCGTTTGTTTGTTGGTATGGCCAGAATCATTGCATTACATCCATTACCCTATGTGATGTATTTCAGAGAGAAGCCGCAGAAAGCTCCTCCGTCACTTGCATCATTTTGTTGGAATGATTAGTACACTGACACAATCATTACATTTCAATTATTACATGATGTGTAGTATTTCTGGGGGAAGCTACAGAAAGCTCCTCCCACATTTGCATTTGATTGTTGGTATGGTTACTACAAAGCCAGAATCATAGCATTTCATCTATTATCTTATAAGAAGTACTTCAGGGAGAAGCTGCAGAAAGCTCCTCCCTTACTTGCATCTGTTTGTTGTTATAATTAGTGCACGGACACAATCATTACATTTCACCAGTTACCTCATGTGAAGTATTTCTGAGGGAAGCCCCAGAAAGCTCCTACCTCATTTGCGTTTGTTTGTTGGTATGGTTACAACAAAGCCAGAAACATTGCATTTCATCCATCACCCTATGTGATGTTTACTCAGAGAGAAGCTACAGAAAACTTAACCCTCACTTGCATGTGTTTGCAGGTATGAATAGTAAACAGACATAACAATTACATTTTATCCATTACCTAACATGAATTGTTTCTGAAGGAAACTACAGAGAGCTCCTCCCTCATTTGCGTTTGTTTGTTTTGATGATTACTACAGAGCCAGAATCATTGCATTTCATCTATTACCCTATGTGATGTATTTTAGAGAGTAGCTGCAGAAGGTTCTACCCTCACTTGCATCTGTTTCATGTTATGATTAGTACACAAACACAATCACTACATTTCATCCATTACCTGATATGAAGTATTTCTGAGGGAAGCTACAGAAAGCTCCTCCCTCATTTGCGTTTGATTGTTGGTATGGTTATTACAAAGCCAGAATCATCAGATTTCAATTATTACCACATGTGATGTGTTTCTGAGAATAGCTACAGAAAGCTCCTACCTCATATGCGTCAGTTTGTTGGTATGGTTATTACAAAGCCAGAAACATCGCATTTCATTTATTACACTATGTGATGTATTTCAGATAGAAGTTGCAGAAAGCTCCAACCTCACATGCATCTGTTTGTTGGTATGAGTAGTACACAGACTCAAACATTACGTTTCATTTATTACATTATGTGATGTATTTCTGAGGGATGCTACAGAAAGCTCCTCCATAATTTGCATTTGTTTGTCGGTATGGTTACTACAAAGCCAGAATCTTCACATCTCATCTATTACCCTATGTGATGTTTTTCAGAGAGAAGCTGCAGAAAGCTCCTCCCTTACTTGCAGCTGTTTGTTGTTATAATTAGTGCACGGACACAATCATTACATTTCACCAGTTACCTCATGTGAAGTATTTCTGAGGGAAGCCCCAGAAAGCTCCTACCTCATTTGCGTTTGTTTGTTGGTATGGTTACAACAAAGCCAGAAACATTGCATTTCATCCATTACCCTATGTGATGTTTACTCAGAGAGAAGCTACAGAAAACTTAACCCTCACTTGCATGTGTTTGCAGGTATGAGTAGTAAACAGACATAACAATTACATTTTATCCATTACCTAACATGAATTGTTTCTGAAGGAAACTACAGAGAGCTCCTCCCTCATTTGCGTTTGTTTGTTTTGATGATTACTACAGAGCCAGAATCATTGCATTTCATCTATTACCCTATGTGATGTATTTTAGAGAGTAGCTGCAGAAGGTTCTACCCTCACTTGCATCTGTTTCATGTTATGATTAGTACACAAACACAATCACTACATTTCATCCATTACCTGATATGAAGTATTTCTGAGGGAAGCTACAGAAAGCTCCTCCCTCATTTGCGTTTGATTGTTGGTATGGTTATTACAAAGCCAGAATCATCAGATTTCACTTATTACCACATGTGATGTGTTTCTGAGAATAGCTACAGAAAGCTCCTACCTCATATGCGTCAGTTTGTTGGTATGGTTATTACAAAGCCAGAAACATCGCATTTCATTTATTACACTATGTGATGTATTTCAGATAGAAGTTGTAGAAAGCTCCAACCTCACATGCATCTGTTTGTTGGTATGAGTAGTACACAGACTCAAACATTACGTTTCATTTATTACATTATGTGAAGTATTTCTGAGGGATGCTGCAGAAAGCTCCTCCATAATTTGCATTTGTTTGTCGGTATGGTTACTACAAAGCCAGAATCTTCACATCTCATCTATTACCCTATGTGATGTTTTTCAGAGAGAAGCAGCAGAAAGCTCCTTCCTCACTTGCTCTGTATGTTGGTATGATTAGAACACAGACAAAATCATACAAATAACTCATATCAAGTACTGGATGAAATGTAGAGGGAAGCTAACGAAAGCATGTCCCTCATTTGCATTTGTTTGTTGGTATGGTTACTACAAAGCAAGAAGCATAGCGTTTCATCTATATGCTATGTGAAGTACTTCTGAAGAAAGCTACAGAAAGCTCCTCCGTCACTTTCATCATTTTGTTGGAATGATTAGTACACTGACACAATGATTACATTTCATTGATTACATGATGTGAAGTATTCCTGGGGGAAGCTACAGAAAGCTCCTCCCTCATTTTCATTTGATTGTTGGTATGGTTACTACAAAGCCAGAATCATAGCGTTTCATCTATATGCTATGTGAAGTACTTCTGAAGATAGCTACAGAAAGCTCCTCCGCCACTTTCATCAGTTTTTTGGAATGATTAGTACACTGACACAATCATTACATTTCATTGATTACATGATGTGAAGTATTTCTGGGGGAAGCTACAGAAAGCTACTCCCTCATTTGCATTTGATTGTTGGTATGGTTACTACTAAGCCAGAATCATAGCGTTTCATCTATATGCTATGTGAAGTATTTCTGAAGAAAGCTACAGAAAGCTCTTCCCTCACTTGCATTTGTTTGATGGTATGGTTACTACAAAGCAAGAATCATTGCATTTCATCTATTATCCTATAAGATGTACTTCAGAGAGAAGCTGCAGAAAGCTCCTCCTTCACTTGCATCTGTTTGTTGGTATGATTAGTACACAGACACAATCATTACATTTCATCCTATACCTGATTTGATGTATTTCTGACGGTAGGTACAGAAAGCCCTCCTTCTCTTGCATTTGTTTGTTGGTATGGTTACTACAAAGCCAGAATCATTGCATTTCATCCGTTATCCTATGTAATGTACTTAAGAGAGAAGCTGCAGAAAGCTCCTCCCTCACTTGCATCTGTTTGATGATAAGATTAGTACACAGACACAACCATTACATTTTATCCATTACCTGACGTAACGTATTACTGAGGGTAGCTGTAGAAAGCTCATCCCTCTCTTGCATCTGTTTGTTGCTATGATTAGTGCTCAGACACAATCATTACATTTCATCCATTACCTCATGTGAAATATTTCTGAGGGAAGCTCCAGAAAGCTCCTACCTCATTTGTGTTTGTTTGTTGGTATGGTTACAACAAAGCCGGAAACATTGCATTTCATCCATTACCCTATGTGACGTATTTCAGAGAGAAGCTGCAGAAAGCTCCTCCCTCACTTGCATCTGTTTGATGATATGATTAGTACACAGACACAACCATTACATTTCATTGATTACATGATGTGTTGTATTTCTGGGGGAAGCTACAGAAAGCTCCTCCCTCATTTGCATTTGTTTGTCGGTATGGTTACTACAAAGCCAGAATCATCGCATCTCATCTATTACCCTACGAGATGTTCTTCCGAGAGAAGCAGCAGAAAGCTCCTTCCTCACTTGCTCTGTATGGTGGTATGATTAGAACACAGACACAATCATTACATTTCATCCAGTACTTGATATGAGTTATTTCTGAGGGAAGCTACAGAAAGCACGTCCCTCATTTGATTTCTTTGTTATTATGGTTACTAGAAAGCCAGAATCATCGCAATTTATCTATTACCTCATCTGAGGTATTTCAGAGAGAACCTGCAGAAAGCTCCTCCCTCACTTACATCCCTTTGCTGGTATAATTAGTACACAGATACAATAATGTCATTTCATTTATGACATGATGTGAATTATTTCTGATGGAACCTACAGGAAGCTTCTCCCTCAATTGCGTTGTTGTTGGTATGGTTACTACAAAGCCAGAATCATCGCATTTCATCTACTATGCTATGTGATTTATTTCTGAGATAAGCTGCAGAAAGCTCCTCCCTCACTTGCATCTGTTTGTTGGTATGATTAGTACACAGACACAGTCATTACATTTCATTCCATTACCTGATGTGAAGTATTTTGAGGAAAGCTACAAAATCTCCTCCATCATTTGCGTTTGTTTGTTGGTATGGCCAGAATCATTGCATTACATCCATTAGCCTATGTGATGTATTTCAGAGAGAAGCCGCAGAATGCTCCTCCGTCACTTGCATCATTTTGTTGGAATGATTAGTACACTGACACAATCATTACATTTCATTGATTACATGATGTGAAGTATTTCTGGGGGAAGCTACAGAAAGCTCCTCCCTCATTTGTGTTTGATTGTTGGTATGGTTACTACAAAGCCAGAATCATAGCGTTTCATCTATATGCTATGTGAAGTATTTCTGAAGAAAGCTACAGAAAGCTCTTACCTCACTTGCATTTGTTTGTTGGTATGGTAACTACAAAACGAGAATCATTGCATTTCATCTATTATCCTATAAGATGTACTTCAGAGAGAAGCTGCAGAAAGCTCCTCCCTTACTTGCATCTGTTTGTTGTTATAATAAGTACACGGACACAATCATTACATTACATCAATTATCTCATGTGAATTACGTCTGAGGGAAGCTACAGAAAGCTCCACCATCATTTGCGTTTGTTTGTTGGTACGATTAGTACACAGTCACAATCATTACATTTCTTTTATTACATGATGTGTAGTATTTCTGAGGGATGCTACTGAAAGCTCCTACCTCATTTGCATTTTATGTTGCTATGGTTACTACAAGACAAGAATCATGGCCTATCACCTATTACCCTATGTGAAGTATTTCTGGGAATAGCTACAGAAAGCTCCTCCCTCATTTGCGTTTGCTTGTTGGTATGGTTACTACAAACCCAGAATCATCGCATTTCATCTATTACCCTATGTGAAGTATTTCTGAGAGAAGTTGCGGAAAGATCCTCATTCACTTGCATCTGCCTGTTAGAACGATTAGTACATAGACACAATCATTACATTTCATCCATTACGTGGTGTCACGTATTTCTGGGAATACCTACAGAAAACTCCACCCTCATTTGCGTTTCTTTGTTGGTATGGTTATTACAAAGCCAGAATCATCACATTTCATTTATTACACTATGTGATGTACTTCAGATAGAAGCTGCAGAAAGCTCCTCCTTCACTTGCATCTGTTTGTTGGTATGATTAGTACACAGACACAATCATTACATTTCATCCATTACCTGATGTGAAGTATTTCTGAGGGTAGGTACAGAAAGCCCTCCCTCATTTGCATTTGTTTTTTGGTATGGTTACTACAAAGCCAGATTCATTGCATTTAATCCATTATCCTATGTGATGTACTTAAGAGAGAAGCTGCACTAAGCTCCTCCCTCACTTGCATCTGTTTGCTGATATGATTAGTACACAGACACAACCATTACATTTTGTCCATTACCTGACGTAAATTATTACTGAGGGAAGCTGCAGAAAGCTCTTCCCTCTCTTGCATCTGTTTGTTGCTATGATTAGTGCTCAGACACAATCATTACATTTCATCCATTACCTCATGTGAAGTATTTCTGAGGGAAGCTCCAGAAAGCTCCTACCTCATTTGTGTTTGTTTGTTGGTATGGTTACAACAAAGCCAGAATCATTGCATTTCATCTATTACCCTATGTGATGTATTTTAGAGAGTAGCTGCAGAAAGCTCTACCCACACTTGCATCTGTTTGTTGGTATGGTTACAACATAGCCACAATCCTCGCATTTCATCTATTACTCTATGTGAAGTATTTCCGAGAATACCTACAGAGAGATCCTTCCACATTTGTGTTTGTTTGTTGGTAGGGTTATTACAAAGGCAGAATCATCGGGTTTCATTTTTTACCCATGTGTAATATTTCAGATAAAAGCTGCAGAAAGCTCCCCCCCCTACTTGCAACTGTTTGTTGGTAAGATTAGTACACTGACACTATCATTATATTTCATCCATCACCTGAAGTGAAGTATTACTGAGGGAAGCTACAGAAACCACCTCCCTCATTTGCGTTTGGTTGTTGGTATGGTTACTACAAAGCTAGAATCATAGCATTTCATCTATTATGCTAAGTGAAATTTTTCTGAGGAAAGCTACAGAAAGCTCCTCCCTCATTTGTATTTGCTTGTTAGTGTGGTTACTACAAAGCTAGAATCATCCCATTTCATCTATTACAAAATGTGAAGTATTTCTGAGGGGAAGCTACAGAAAGCTCCTCTCTCATTTGCGTTTGTTTGTTCGGTATGGTTACTACAAAACCAGTGTCATCGCATTTCATCTATTACCCTATGTGATGCATTTCAGAGAGAAGCTTCAGAAGGCTTCTCCCTCACTTGCATCTGTTTGTTGGTATGATTAGTACAGAGAAACTATCATTACATTTCATTTATTACATGATGTGAAGTATTTCTCAAGGAAGCTACAGAAAGCTCCTCCGTCATTTGCGTTTTATTGATGATATGGTTATTACAAAGCCAGAATCATCGCATTTCATGTATTACCCTATGTGAAATATTTCACAGAGAAGCTGCAGAAAGCTCCACCCTCACTTGCATCTGTTTGTTGGTATGATTATTACACAGACACAGTCATTACATTTCATTCCATTACCTGACGTGAAGTATTTTGAGGAAAGCTACAAAATCTCCTCCCTCATATGTGTTTGTTTGTTGGTATGGCCAGAATCGCTGCATTAAATCCATTAGCCTATGTGATGTATTTTAGAGAGAAGCTGCAGAAAGCTCCTCCGTCACTTACATCATTTTGTTGGAATGATTAGTACACTGACACAATCATTACATTTCATTGATTACATGATGTGTAGTATTTCTGGGGGAAGCTACAGAAAGCTCCTCCCTCATTTGGATTTGATTGTTGGTATGGTTACTACAAAGCCAGGATCATAGCGTTTCATCTATTATCCTATAAGATGTACTTCAGGGAGAAGCTGCAGAAAACTCCTCCCTTACTTGCATCTGTTTGTTGTTATAATTAGTGCACGGTCACAATCATTACATTTCACCAATTACCGCATGTGAATTATTTCTGAGGGAAGCTTCAGAAAGCTCCTCCATCATTTGCGTTTGTTTGTTGTTACGATTAGTAAACAGACACAATAATTTCATTTCATTTATTACATGATGTGATGTATTTCTGGGAATTGCAACAGAAAGCTACTCCCTCATTTGCGTTTGCTTGTTGGTATGTTTACTAGAAACCCAGAATCAACACATTTCCTCTATTACCTATGTGAAGTATTTCTGAGAGGAGCTGCAGAAAGATCCTCACACACTTGCATGTGCTTGTTGGTATGATTAGTACACAGACACAATCATTATATTTCATCCATTTCCTGATGTGGAGTATTTCAGAGAGAAGCTACAGAAAGCTTCCCCCTAACTTGCACGTGTTTGCAGGTATGAATAGTACACAGACATAACAATTACATTTCATCCATTATCTAACATGAATTCTTTCTGAAGGAAACTACAGAGAGCTCCTCCCTCGTTTGCCTTTGTTTGTTTTGATGATTACTACAAAGCCAGAATCATCGCATCTCATCTATTACCCTACGTGATGTTCTTCTGAGAGAAGCAGCAGAAAGCTCCTTCCTCACTTGCATCTGTTTGTTGGTATGATTAGTACACAGACACAGTCATTACATTTCATTCCATTACCTGATGTGAAGTATTTTGAGGAAAGCTACGAAATCTCCACCCTCATTTGCGTTTGTTTGTTGGTATGGCCAGAATCATTGCATTACATCCATTACCCTATGTGATGGATTTCAGAGAGAAGCCGCAGAAAGCTCTTCCGTCACTTGCATCATTTTGTTGGAATGATTAGTACACTGACACAATCATTACATTTCATTGATAACATGATGTGAAGTATTTCTGGGGGAAGCTACAGAAAGCTCCTCCCTCATTTGCATTTGATTGTTGGTATGGTTACTACAAAGCCAGAATCATAGCGTTTCATCTATATGCTATGTGAAGTATTTCTGAAGAGAGCTACAGAAAGCTCTTCCTCACTTGCATTTGTTTGTTGGTATGGTTACTACAAAGTGAGAATCATTGCATTTCATCTATTATCCTATGTGATGTACTTAAGAGAGAAGCAGCAGAAAGCTCCTTCCTCACTTGCATCTGTTTGATGATATGATTAGTACACAGAAACAACCATTACATTTTATCCATTACCTGACGTAAAGTATTACTGAGGGAAGCTGTAGAAAGCTCTTCCCTCTCTTGCATCTGTTTGTTGCTATGATTACTGCTCAGACAGAATCATTACATTTCATCCATTACCTCATGTGAAGTATTTCTGAGGGAAGCTCCAGAAAGCTCCTACCTCATTCGTGTTTGTTTGTTGGTATCGTTACAACAAAGCCGGAAACATTGCATTTAATCCATTACCCTATGTGACGTATTTCAGAGAGAAGCTACAGAAAGCTTCCCCCTCACTTGCACGTTTCTGCAGGTATGAATAGTACACAGACATAGCAATTACATTTCATCCATTACCTAACATGAATTCTTTCTGAAGGAAACTACAGAGAGCTCCTCCCTTATTTGCGTTTGTTTGTTTTGATGATTACTACAAAGCCAGAATCATTGCATTTCATCTATTACCCTACGTGATGTATTTTAGAGTGTAGCTGCATAAAGCTCTACCCTCACTTGCATCTGTTTGTTGGAATGGATACAACATAGCCACAATAATCGCATTTCATCTATTACCCTATGTGAAGTATTTCCGAGAATACCTACAGAAAGATCCTTCCACATTTGTGTTTGTTTGTTGGTATGGTTATTACTAAGGCAGAATCATCGAGTTTCTTTTTTACCCTATGTGTGGTATTTCAGATAAAAGCTGCGGAAACCTCCCCCACTATTTGCAACTCTTTGTTGGTATGATTAGTACACTGACACTATCATTATATTCCACCCATTACCTGATGTGGAGTATTTCTGTGGGAAGCTACAGAAAGCTCCTCCCTGATTTGCGTTTGTTTGTTGGTATGGTTACTACAAAGCAAGAATCATTGCATTTCATCCATTACACTATGTGATGTATTTCAGAGAGAAGCTGCAGGAAGCTCCTCCCTCACTTACAACCCTTTGCTGGTATGATTAGTACACAGACACAATTATCACATTTCATTTATGACATGATGTGAATTACTTCTGATGGAACCTACAGGAAGCTTCTCCCTCAATTGCGTTGTTGTTGGTATGGTTACTACAAAGCCAGAATCATCGCATTTCATCTAGTAAGCTATGTGATGTATTTCTGAGTTAAGCTGCAGAAAGCTCCTCCCTCACTTGCATCTGTTTGTTGGTATGATTATTACACAGACACAGTCATTACATTTCATTCCATCACCTGATGTGAAGTATTTTGAGGAAGCTTCAGAAGGCTTCTCCCTCACTTGCATCTGTTTGTTAGTATGATTAGTACAGAGAAACTATCATTACATTTCATTTATTACATGATGTGAAGTATTTCTCAAGGAAGCTACAGAAAGCTCCTCCCTAATTTGCATTTGTTTGTGGGTATGGTTACTACAAAGCCAGAATCATTACATTTCATCCACTTACCTGTGTGATGCATTTCAGAGAAAAGCTGCAGAACGGTCCGCTCTCACATGCATGTGTTTATTGGTGTAATTTGTACACAGACACAATCATTACATTTCATTCATTTCTCAGGGAAGCTGCTGAAAGTTCTTCCCTCACTTGCATCTGCTGTTGTTATGATTAGTACACAAACACAATCACTTCATTTCATCCATTACCGGTTGTGAAGTATTTCAGATAGAAGTTGCAGACAGATCCTCCTTCACTTGCATCTGTCTGTTGGTATGATTAGTACACAGACACAATCATTATATTTCATCCATTTCCTGATGTGGAGTATTAAATAGAGAAGCTACAGAAAGCTTCCCCCTCACTTGCACATGTTTGCAGGTATGAATAGTACACAGACATAACAATTACATTTCATCCATTACCTAATATGAATTCTTTTTGAAGGAAACTACAGAGAGCTCCTCCCTCATTTGAGTTTGTTTGTTTTGATGATTACTACAGAGCCAGAATCATTGCATTTCATCTATTACCCTATGTGATGTATTTTAGAGAGTAGCTGCAGAAGGTTCTACCCTCACTTGCATCTGTTTCATGTTATGATTAGTACACAAACACAATCACTACATTTCATCCATTACCTGATATGAAGTATTTCTGAGGGAAGCTACAGAGAGCTCCTCCCTCATTTGCGTTTGATTGTTGGTATGGTTATTACAAAGCCAGAATCATCAGATTTCACATATAAACACATGTGATGTGTTTCTGAGAATAGCTACAGAAAGCCCTTACCTCATATGCGTCAGTTTGTTGGTATGGTTATTACAAAGCCAGAAACATCGCATTTCATTTATTACACTATGTGATGTATTTCAGATAGAAGTTGCAGAAAGCTCCAACCTCACATGCATCTGTTTGTTGGTATGAGTAGTACACAGACTCAAACACTACGTTTCATTTATTACATGATGTGAAGTATTTCTGAGGGATGCTACAGAAAGCTCCTCTCTCATTTGCGTTTGTTTGTTCGGTATGGTTACTACAAAACCAGTGTCATCGCATTTCATCTATTACCCTATGTGATGCATTTCAGAGAGAAGCTTCAGAAGGCTTCTCCCTCACTTGCATCTGTTTGTTGGTATGATTAGTACAGAGAAACTATCATTACATTTCATTTATTACATGATGTGAAGTATTTCTCAAGGAAGCTACAGAAAGCTCCTCCGTCATTTGCGTTTTATTGATGATATGGTTATTACAAAGCCAGAATCATCGCATTTCATGTATTACCCTATGTGAAATATTTCACAGAGAAGCTGCAGAAAGCTCCACCCTCACTTGCATCTGTTTGTTGGTATGATTATTACACAGACACAGTCATTACATTTCATTCCATTACCTGATGTGAAGTATTTTGAGGAAAGCTACAAAATCTCCTCCCTCATATGTGTTTGTTTGTTGGTATGGCCAGAATCGCTGCATTAAATCCATTAGCCTATGTGATGTATTTTAGAGAGAAGCTGCAGAAAGCTCCTCCGTCACTTACATCATTTTGTTGGAATGATTAGTACACTGACACAATCATTACATTTCATTGATTACATGATGTGTAGTATTTCTGGGGGAAGCTACAGAAAGCTCCTCCCTCATTTGGATTTGATTGTTGGTATGGTTACTACAAAGCCAGGATCATAGCGTTTCATCTATTATCCTATAAGATGTACTTCAGGGAGAAGCTGCAGAAAACTCCTCCCTTACTTGCATCTGTTTGTTGTTATAATTAGTGCACGGTCACAATCATTACATTTCACCAATTACCGCATGTGAATTATTTCTGAGGGAAGCTTCAGAAAGCTCCTCCATCATTTGCGTTTGTTTGTTGTTACGATTAGTAAACAGACACAATAATTTCATTTCATTTATTACATGATGTGATGGATTTCTGGGAATTGCAACCGAAAGCTACTCCCTCATTTGCGTTTGCTTGTTGGTATGTTTACTAGAAACCCAGAATCAACACATTTCATCTATTACCTATGTGAAGTATTTCTGAGAGGAGCTGCAGAAAGATCCTCACACACTTGCATGTGCTTGTTGGTATGATTAGTACACAGACACAATCATTATATTTCATCCATTTCCTGATGTGGAGTATTTCAGAGAGAAGCTACAGAAAGCTTCCCCCTAACTTGCACGTGTTTGCAGGTATGAATAGTACACAGACATAACAATTACATTTCATCCATTATCTAACATGAATTCTTTCTGAAGGAAACTACAGAGAGCTCCTCCCTCGTTTGCCTTTGTTTGTTTTGATGATTACTACAAGGCCAGAATCATCGCATCTCATCTATTACCCTACGTGATGTTCTTCTGAGAGAAGCAGCAGAAAGCTCCTTCCTCACTTGCATCTGTTTGTTGGTATGATTAGTACACAGACACAGTCATTACATTTCATTCCATTACCTGATGTGAAGTATTTTGAGGAAAGCTACGAAATCTCCACCCTCATTTGCGTTTGTTTGTTGGTATGGCCAGAATCATTGCATTACATCCATTACCCTATGTGATGGATTTCAGAGAGAAGCCGCAGAAAGCTCTTCCGTCACTTGCATCATTTTGTTGGAATGATTAGTACACTGACACAATCATTACATTTCATTGATAACATGATGTGAAGTATTTCTGGGGGAAGCTACAGAAAGCTCTTCCTCACTTGCATTTGTTTGTTGGTATGGTTACTACAAAGTGAGAATCATTGCATTTCATCTATTATCCTATGTGATGTACTTAAGAGAGAAGCAGCAGAAAGCTCCTTCCTCACTTGCATCTGTTTGATGATATGATTAGTACACAGAAACAACCATTACATTTTATCCATTACCTGACGTAAAGTATTACTGAGGGAAGCTGTAGAAAGCTCTTCCCTCTCTTGCATCTGTTTGTTGCTATGATTACTGCTCAGACAGAATCATTACATTTCATCCATTACCTCATGTGAAGTATTTCTGAGGGAAGCTCCAGAAAGCTCCTACCTCATTCGTGTTTGTTTGTTGGTATCGTTACAACAAAGCCGGAAACATTGCATTTAATCCATTACCCTATGTGACGTATTTCAGAGAGAAGCTACAGAAAGCTTCCCCCTCACTTGCACGTTTCTGCAGGTATGAATAGTACACAGACATAGCAATTACATTTCATCCATTACCTAACATGAATTCTTTCTGAAGGAAACTACAGAGAGCTCCTCCCTTATTTGCGTTTGTTTGTTTTGATGATTACTACAAAGCCAGAATCATTGCATTTCATCTATTACCCTACGTGATGTATTTTAGAGTGTAGCTGCATAAAGCTCTACCCTCACTTGCATCTGTTTGTTGGAATGGATACAACGTAGCCACAATAATCGCATTTCATCTATTACCCTATGTGAAGTATTTCCGAGAATACCTACAGAAAGATCCTTCCACATTTGTGTTTGTTTGTTGGTATGGTTATTACTAAGGCAGAATCATCGAGTTTCTTTTTTACCCTATGTGTGGTATTTCAGATAAAAGCTGCGGAAACCTCCCCCACTATTTGCAACTCTTTGTTGGTATGATTAGTACACTGACACTATCATTATATTCCACCCATTACCTGATGTGGAGTATTTCTGTGGGAAGCTACAGAAAGCTCCTCCCTGATTTGCGTTTGTTTGTTGGTATGGTTACTACAAAGCAAGAATCATTGCATTTCATCCATTACACTATGTGATGTATTTCAGAGAGAAGCTGCAGGAAGCTCCTCCCTCACTTACAACCCTTTGCTGGTATGATTAGTACACAGACACAATTATCACATTTCATTTATGACATGATGTGAATTACTTCTGATGGAACCTACAGGAAGCTTCTCCCTCAATTGCGTTGTTGTTGGTATGGTTACTACAAAGCCAGAATCATCGCATTTCATCTAGTAAGCTATGTGATGTATTTCTGAGTTAAGCTGCAGAAAGCTCCTCCCTCACTTGCATCTGTTTGTTGGTATGATTATTACACAGACACAGTCATTACATTTCATTCCATCACCTGATGTGAAGTATTTTGAGGAAGCTTCAGAAGGCTTCTCCCTCACTTGCATCTGTTTGTTAGTATGATTAGTACAGAGAAACTATCATTACATTTCATTTATTACATGATGTGAAGTATTTCTCAAGGAAGCTACAGAAAGCTCCTCCCTAATTTGCATTTGTTTGTGGGTATGGTTACTACAAAGCCAGAATCATTACATTTCATCCACTTACCTGTGTGATGCATTTCAGAGAAAAGCTGCAGAACGGTCCGCTCTCACATGCATGTGTTTATTGGTGTAATTTGTACACAGACACAATCATTACATTTCATTCATTTCTCAGGGAAGCTGCTGAAAGTTCTTCCCTCACTTGCATCTGCTGTTGTTATGATTAGTACACAAACACAATCACTTCATTTCATCCATTACCGGTTGTGAAGTATTTCAGATAGAAGTTGCAGACAGATCCTCCTTCACTTGCATCTGTCTGTTGGTATGATTAGTACACAGACACAATCATTATATTTCATCCATTTCCTGATGTGGAGTATTAAATAGAGAAGCTACAGAAAGCTTCCCCCTCACTTGCACATGTTTGCAGGTATGAATAGTACACAGACATAACAATTACATTTCATCCATTACCTAATATGAATTCTTTTTGAAGGAAACTACAGAGAGCTCCTCCCTCATTTGAGTTTGTTTGTTTTGATGATTACTACAGAGCCAGAATCATTGCATTTCATCTATTACCCTATGTGATGTATTTTAGAGAGTAGCTGCAGAAGGTTCTACCCTCACTTGCATCTGTTTCATGTTATGATTAGTACACAAACACAATCACTACATTTCATCCATTACCTGATATGAAGTATTTCTGAGGGAAGCTACAGAGAGCTCCTCCCTCATTTGCGTTTGATTGTTGGTATGGTTATTACAAAGCCAGAATCATCAGATTTCACATATAAACACATGTGATGTGTTTCTGAGAATAGCTACAGAAAGCCCCTACCTCATATGCGTCAGTTTGTTGGTATGGTTATTACAAAGCCAGAAACATCGCATTTCATTTATTACACTATGTGATGTATTTCAGATAGAAGTTGCAGAAAGCTCCAACCTCACATGCATCTGTTTGTTGGTATGAGTAGTACACAGACTCAAACACTACGTTTCATTTATTACATGATGTGAAGTATTTCTGAGGGATGCTACAGAAAGCTCCTCCATAATGTGCATTTGTTTGTCGGTATGGTTACTACAAAGCCAGAATCATCACATCTCATCTATTACCCTATGTGATGTTTTTCAGAGAGAAGCAGCAGAAAGCTCCTTCCTCACTTGCTCTGTATGTTGGTATGATTAGAACACAGACAAAATCATACAAATAACTGATATCAATTACTGGATGAAATGTAGAGGGAAGCTAACGAAAGCATGTCCCTCATTTGCATTTGTTTGTTGGTATGGTTACTACAAAGCAAGAAGCATAGCGTTTCATCTATATGCTATGTGAAGTACTTCTGAAGAAAGCTACAGAAAGCTCCTCCGTCACTTTCATCATTTTGTTGGAATGATTAGTACACTGACACAATGATTATATTTCGTTGATTACATGATGTGAAGTATTTCTGGGGGAAGCTACAGAAAGCTCCTCCCTCATTTTCATTTGATTGTTGGTATGGTTACTACAAAGCCAGAATCATAGCGTTTCATCCATATGCTATGTGAAGTATTTCTGAAGAAAGCTACAGAAAGCTCTTCCCTCACTTGCATTTGTTTGTTGGTATGGTTACTACAAAGCGAGAATCATTGCATTTCATCTATTATCCTATAAGATGTACTTCAGAGAGAAGCTGCAGAAAGCTCCTCCTTCACTTGCATCTGTTTGTTGGTATGATTAGTACACAGACACAATCATTACATTTCATCCATTACCTGATGTGATGTATTTCTGAGGGTAGGTACAGAAAGCCCTACTTCATTTGCATTTGTTTGTTGGTATGGTTACTACAACGCCAGAATCATTGCATTTCATCCGTTATCCTATGTGATGTACTTAAGAGAGAAGCTGAAGAAAGCTCCTCCCTCACTTGCATCTGTTTGCTGATATGATTAGTACACAGACACAACCATGACATTTTATCCATTACCTGACATAAAGTATTACTGAGGGAAGCTCTAGAAAGCTCATCCCTCTCTTGCATCTGTTTGTTGCTATGATTAGTGCTCAGACACAATCATTACATTTCATCCATTACCTCATGTGAAATATTTCTGAGGGAAGCTCCAGAAAGCTCCTACCTCATTTGTGTTTGTTTGTTGGTATGGTTACAACAAAGGCGGAAACATTGCATTTCATCCATTACCCTATGTGACGTATTTCAGAGAGAAGCTACAGAAAGCTTCCCCCTCACTTGCACGTGTTTGCAGGTATGAATAGTACACTGACATAACAATTACATTTCATCCATTACCTAACATGAATTCTTTCTGAAGGAAACTACAGAGAGCTCCTCCCTCATTTGTGTTTGTTTGTTGGTATGGCCAGAATCGCTGCATTAAATCCATTAGCCTATGTGATGTATTTTAGAGAGAAGCTGCAGAAAGCTCCTCCCTCACTTGCATCATTTTGTTGGAATGATTAGTACACTGACACAATCATTACATTTCATTGATTACATGATGTGTAGTATTTCTGGGGGAAGCTACAGAAAGCTCCACCCTCATTTGCATTTGATTGTTGGTATGGTTATTACAAAGCCAGAATCATAACGTTTCATCTATTATCCTATAAGATGTACTTCAGGAAGAAGCTGCAGAAAGCTCCTCCCTTACTTGCATCTGTTTGTTGTTATAATTAGTGCACGGACACAATCATTACATTTCACCAATTACCGCATGTGAATTATTTCTGAGGGAAGCTTCAGAAAGCTCCTCCATCATTTGCGTTTGTTTGTTGTTACGATTAGTAAACAGACACAATAATTACATTTCATTTATTACATGATGTGAAGTATTTCTGGGAATAGCTACAGAAAGCTACTCCCTCATTTGCGTTTGCTTGTTGGTATGGTTACTACAAAGACAGAATCATCGCAATATATCTATTACCTCATCTGAGGTATTTCAGAGAGAAGCTGCAGAAAGCTCCTCCCTCACTTACATCCCTTTGCTGGTATAATTAGTACACAGACACAATAATGTCATTTCATTGATTACATGATGTGAAGTATTTTTGGGGAAGCTACAGAAAACTCCTCCCTCATTTGCATTTGATTGTTGGTATGGTTACTACAAAGCCAGAATCATAGAGTTTCATCTATATGCAATGTGAAGTATTTCTGAAGAAAGCTACAGAAAGCTCTTCCCTCACTTGCATTTGTTTGTTGGTATGGTTACTACAAAGCCAGAATCATTTCATTTCATCCATTATCCTATGTGATGTACTTAAGAGAGAAGCTGCAGAAAGCTCCTCCCTCACTTGCATCTGTTTGACAATATTATTAGTACACAGACACAACCATCACATTTTATCCATTACCTGACGTAAAGTATTACTGAGGGAAGCTGTAGAAAGCTCTTCCCTCTCTTGCATCTGTTTGTTGCTATGATTACTGCTCAGACACAATCATTACATTTCATCCATTACCTCATGTGAAGTATTTCTGAGGGAAGCTCCAGAAAGCTCCTACCTCATTTGTGTTTGTTTGTTGGTATGGTTACAACAAAGCCGGAAACATTGCATTCATCCATTACCCTATGTGACGTATTTCAGAGAGAAGCTACAGAAAGCTTCCCCCTCACTTGCACGTGTTTGCAGGTATGAATAGTACACAGACATAACAATTACATTTCATCCATTACCTAACATGAATTCTTTCTGAAGGAAACTACAGAGAGCTCCTCCCTCATGTGCGTTTGTTTGTTTTGATGATTACTACATAGCCAGAATCATTGCATTTCATCTATTACCCTACGTGATGTATTTCAGAGTGTAGCTGCATAAAGCTCTACCCTCACTTGCATCTGTTTGTTGGAATGGATACAACATAGCCACAATCCTCGCATTTCATCTATTACCCTATGTGAAGTATTTCCGAGAAAAACACAAATGTGGAAGGATCTTTCTGTAGGTAGTTTGTTGGTATGGTTATTACAAAGGCAGAATCATCGAGTTTCTTTTTTACCCTATGTGTGGTATTTCAGATAAAAACTGCGGAATGCTCCCCCCCCCCCCCCCCCCCCCTATTTGCACCTCTTTGTTGGTATGATTACTACACCGACACTATCATTATATTTCATCAATTACCTGATGTGGAGTATTTCTGTGGGAAGCTACAGAAAGCTCCTCCCTGATTTGCGTTTGTTTGTTGGTATGGTTACTACAAAGCAAGAATCATTGCATTTCACCCATTACACTATGTGATGTATTTCAGAGAGAAGCTGCAGAAAGTTCCTCCCTCACTTACAACATTTTGCTGGTATGATTAGTACACAGACACAATTATGACATTTCATTTATGACATGATGTGAATTATTTCTGATGGAACCTACAGGAAGCTTCTCCCTCAATTGCGTTGTTGTTGGTATGGTTACTACAAAGCCAGAATCATCGCATTTCACCTATTAATCTATGTGATGTATTTCTGAGATAAGCTGCAGAAATCTCCTCCCTCACTTGCATCTGTTTGTTGGTATGATTATTACACAGACACAGTCATTACATTTCATTCCATTACCTGATGTGAAGTATTTTGAGGAAAGCTACAAAATCTCCTCCCTCATTTGTGTTTGTTTGTTGGTATGGCCGGAATCGTTGCATTAAATCCATTAGCCTATGTGATGTATTTTAGAGAGAAGCTGCAGAAAGATCCTCCCTCACTTGCATCATTTTGTTGGAATGATTAGTACACTGACACAATCATTACATTTCAATTATTACATGATGTGTAGTATTTCTGGGGGAAGCTACAGAAAGCTCCTCCCACATTTGCATTTGATTGTTGGTATGGTTACTACAAAGCCAGAATCATAGCATTTCATCTATTATCCTATAAGAAGTACTTCAGGGAGAAGCTGCAGAAAGCTCCTCCCTTACTTGCATCTGTTTGTTGTTATAATTAGTGCACGGACACAATCATTACATTTCGACAATTACCGCATGTGAATTATTTCTGAGGGAAGCTTCAGAAAGCTCCTCCAACATTTGCGTTTGTTTGTTGTTACGAATAGTAAACAGACACAATAATTACATTTCATTTATTACATGATGTGAAGTATTTCTGGGAATAGCTACAGAAAGCTACTCCCTCATTTGCGTTTGCTTGTTGGTATGTTTACTAGAAACCCAGAATCAATGCATTTCATCTATTACCTATGTGAAGTATTTCTGAGAGGAGCTGCGGAAAGATCCTCACACACTTGCATCTGCTTGTTGGAATGATTAGTACACAGACACAGTCATTACATTTCATCCATTACCTGATGTGAAGTATTTTTGAGGGAAGCTACAGAAAGCTCCTCCCTCATTTGCGTTTGTTTGTTCGGTAAGGTTACTACAAAACCAGTATTATCGCATTTCATCTATTACCCTATGTGATGCATTTCAGAGAGAAGCTTCAGAAGGCTTCTCCCTCACTTGCATCTGTTTGTTGGTATGATTAGTACACAGACACAATCATTATATTTCATCCATTTCCTGATGTGGAGTATTTCAGAGAGAAGCTACAGAAAGCTTCCCCCTCACTTGCGCGTGTTTGCAGGTATGAATAGTACACAGACATAACAATTACATTTCATCCATTATCTAACATGAATTCTTTCTGAAGAAAGCTACAGAGAGCTCCTCCCTCTTTTGCGTATGTTTGTTTTGATGATTACTACAAAGCCAGAATCGTTGAATTTCATCTATTACCCTATGAGATGTATTTTAGAGAGTAGCTGCAGAAAGCTCTACCCTCACTTGCATCTGTTCCATGTTATGATTAGTACACAAACACAATCACTACATTTCATCCATTACCTGATATGAAGTATTTCTGAGGGATGCTACAGAAAGCTCCTCCATAATTTGCATTTGTTTGTCGGTATGGTTACTACAAAGCCAGAATCATCGCATCTCATCTATTACCCTACGTGATGTTCTTCCGAGAGAAGCAGCAGAAAGCTCCTTCCTCACTTGCTCTGTATGGTGGTATGATTAGAACACAGACACAATCATTACATTTCATTGAGGAATTGATATGAGTTATTTCTGAGGGAAGCTACAGAAAGCACGTCCCTCATTTGCATTTCTTTGTTATTATGGTTACTACAAAGCCAGAATCATCGCAATTTATCTATTACCTCATCTGAGGTATTTCAGAGAGAACCTGCAGAAAGCTCCTCCCTCACTTACATCCCTTTGCTGGTATAATTAGTACACAGATACAATAATGTCATTTCATTTATGACATGATGTGAATTATTTCTGATGAAACCTACAGGAAGCTTCTCCCTCAATTGCGTTGTTGTTGGTATGGTTACTACAAAGCCAGAATCATCGCATTTCATCTACTATGCTATGTGATTTATTTCTGAGATAAGCTGCAGAAAGCACCTCCCTCACTTGCATCTGTTTGTTGGTATGATTAGTACACAGACACAGTCATTACATTTCATTCCATTACCTGATGTGAAGTATTTTGAGGAAAGCTACAAAATCTCCTCCATCATTTGCGTTTGTTTGTTGGTATGGCCAGAATCATTGCATTACATCCATTAGCCTATGTGATGTATTTCAGAGAGAAGCCGCAGAATGCTCCTCCGTCACTTGCATCATTTTGTTGGAATGATTAGTACACCGACACAATCATTACATTTCATTGATTACATGATGTGAAGTATTTCTGGGGGAAGCTACAGAAAGCTCCTCCCTCATTTGTGTTTGATTGTTGGTATGGTTACTACAAAGCCAGAATCATAGCGTTTCATCTATATGCTATGTGAAGTATTTCTGAAGAAAGCTACAGAAAGCTCTTACCTCACTTGCATTTGTTTGTTGGTATGGTAACTACAAAACGAGAATCATTGCATTTCATCTATTATCCTATAAGATGTACTTCAGAGAGAAGCTGCAGAAAGCTCCTCCCTTACTTGCATCTGTTTGTTGTTATAATAAGTACACGGACACAATCATTACATTACATCAATTATCTCATGTGAATTACGTCTGAGGGAAGCTACAGAAAGCTCCACCATCATTTGCGTCTGTTTGTTGGTACGATTAGTACACAGTCACAATCATTACATTTCTTTTATTACATGATGTGAAGTATTTCTGAGGGAAGCTACTGAAAGCTCCTACCTCATTTGCATTTTATGTTGCTATGGTTACTACAAGACAAGAATCATGGCCTATCACCTATTACCCTATGTGAAGTATTTCTGGGAATAGCTACAGAAAGCTCCTCCCTCATTTGCGTTTGCTTGTTGGTATGGTTACTACAAACCCAGAATCATCGCATTTCATCTATTACCCTATGTGAAGTATTTCTGAGAGAAGTTGCGGAAAGATCCTCACTCACTTGCATCTGCCTGTTAGAACGATTAGTACATAGACACAATCATTACATTTCATCCATTACGTGGTGTCACGTATTTCTGGGAATACCTACAGAAAACTCCACCCTCATTTGCGTTTCTTTGTTGGTATGGTTATTACAAAGCCAGAATCATCACATTTCATTTATTACACTATGTGATGTACTTCAGATAGAAGCTGCAGAAAGCTCCTCCTTCACTTGCATCTGTTTGTTGGTATGATTAGTACACAGACACAATCATTACATTTCATCCATTACCTGATGTGAAGTATTTCTGAGGGTAGGTACAGAAAGCCCTCCCTCATTTGCATTTGTTTTTTGGTATGGTTACTACAAAGCCAGATTCATTGCATTTAATCCATTATCCTATGTGATGTACTTAAGAGAGAAGCTGCACTAAGCTCCTCCCTCACTTGCATCTGTTTGCTGATATGATTAGTGCTCAGACACAATCATTACATTTCATCCATTACCTCATGTGAAGTATTTCTGAGGGAAGCTCCAGAAAGCTCCTACCTCATTTGTCTTTGTTTGTTGGTATGGTTACAACAAAGCCAGAATCATTGCATTTCATCTATTACCCTATGTGATGTATTTTAGAGAGTAGCTGCAGAAAGCTCTACCCACACTTGCATCTGTTTGTTGGTATGGTTACAACATAGCCACAATCCTCGCATTTCATCTATTACTCTATGTGAAGTATTTCCGAGAATACCTACAGAGAGATCCTTCCACATTTGTGTTTGTTTGTTGGTAGGGTTATTACAAAGGCAGAATCATCGGGTTTCATTTTTTACCCATGTGTAATATTTCAGATAAAAGCTGCAGAAAGCTCCCCCCCTACTTGCAACTGTTTGTTGGTAAGATTAGTACACTGACACTATCATTATATTTCATCCATCACCTGAAGTGAAGTATTACTGAGGGAAGCTACAGAAACCACCTCCCTCATTTGCGTTTGGTTGTTGGTATGGTTACTACAAAGCCAGAATCATAGCATTTCATCTATTATGCTAAGTGAAATTTTTCTGAGGAAAGCTACAGAAAGCTCCTCCCTCATTTGTATTTGCTTGTTAGTGTGGTTACTACAAAGCTAGAATCATCCCATTTCATCTATTACAAAATGTGAAGTATTTCTGAGGGGAAGCTACAGAAAGCTCCTCTCTCATTTGCGTTTGTTTGTTCGGTATGGTTACTACAAAACCAGTGTCATCGCATTTCATCTATTACCCTATGTGATGCATTTCAGAGAGAAGCTTCAGAAGGCTTCTCCCTCACTTGCATCTGTTTGTTGGTATGATTAGTACAGAGAAACTATCATTACATTTCATTTATTACATGGTGTGAAGTATTTCTCAAGGAAGCTACAGAAAGCTCCTCCGTCATTTGCGTTTGATTGATGATATGGTTATTACAAAGCCAGAATCATCGCATTTCATTTATTACCCTATGTGAAATATTTCACAGAGAAGCTGCAGAAAGCTCCTCCCTCACTTGCATCTGTTTGTTGGTATGGTTACTAAAAAGGCAGAATCATCGCATTTAATCCATTACCGTATGTGAAGTATTTCCGAGAATACCTACAGAAAGATCCTTCCATATTTGTGTTTGTTTGTTGGTATGATCAGTACACAGACACAATCAATATATTTCATTGATTACATGATGTGAAGTATTTCTAGGGTAGCTACAGAAAGATAATCCCAATTTTGCATTTGTTTGTCGGAATGGTTACTACAATGCCAGAATCATTGCATTTCATCCATTACACTAAGTGATGTATTTCAGAGAGAAGCTGCAGAAACATTCTCCCTCACTTGCATCTGTTTGTTGGTACGATTAGTACACAGACACAATCATTAAATTTTATCCATTACCTGGTGTCATGTATTTCTGGGAATAGCTACAGAAAACTTCACCCTCATTTGCTTTTGTTTGTTGGTTGGGTTACTACAAATCCAGAATCATAGCATTTCATTTACCATGCTATGTGATATATTTCTGAGGAAAGCTACAGTAGCTCCTCCCTCAGTTGCGTTTGTTTGATGGTATGGCTACTACAAAGCCAGAATCATAGCAATTTATCTATAACCTCGTCTGAAGTATTTCAGAGAGAAGCTGCAGAAAGTTCCTCCCTCACTTGCACCTGTTTCTTGGTATAATTAGTACACAGACAGAATTATTACATTTCATTCTTTACCTGATGTCGTGTATTTCTGAGGGAAGCTACAGAAAGCCCCTCCGTCATTTGCAATTTATGTTGCTATGGTTACTACAAGGCAAGAATCATCGCATTTCATCTATTACCCTTTGTGATGTATTTCAGAAAAAACTGCAGAAAGCTCCTCTCTCACTTGCATCCATTTGTTGTTATGATTAGTACACAGACAAAATCATTACATTTCATCCATTACCTGATGTGTAATGTTTCTGAGGGAAGCTACAGAAAGCTCCTTACTCATGTGCGTTTGTTTGCTGGTATGGTTACTAGAAAGCCAGAATCATCGCATTTCATCCAATACCCTATGTGAAGTATTTCTGATAGAAGCTGCAGAAAGCTCCTCCCTCACTTGCATGTGTTTGTTGGAATGATTAGTACACTGACACTATCATTACATTTCATTGATTACATGATGTGAAGTATCTCTGGGGGAAGCTACAGAAAGCTCCTCCCTCATTTGCGTTTGATTGTTGGTATGGTTACTACAATGCCAGAATCATAGCATTTCATCTATTATGCTATGTGAAGTATTCCTGAGGAAAGCTACAGAAAGCTCTTCCCTCACTTGCATCTGTTTATGGTATGATTTGTACACAGACAAAATCATTACATTTCATCCTTTACCTGGTGTCATGTATTTCGGGGAATAGTTACAGAAAACTCCACCCTCATTTGCGTTTGTTTGTTGGTATGGTTACTAGAAAGCCAGAATCATCACATTTCATCCAATAGCCTATGTGAAGTATTTCTGATAGAAGCTGCAGAAAGCTCTTGCATCTGTTTGTTGGAATGATTAGTACACTTACACAATCATTACGTTTCATTGATTACATGATGTGAAGTATTTCTGGGGGAAGCTACAGAAAGCTCTTCCCTCGTGTGTGTTTGTTTGTTGGTATGGTTACTACAAAGCCAGAATCTTTGCATTTCCTCTATTACCCATTGTACTGTATTTCAGAGAGAAGCTGCAGAAAGCTCCAAACTCACTTGCATCTGTTTGTTGGTATGATTAGTACACAGACATTGTCATTACATTTCATCCATTACCTGATGTGAAGTATTTCCAAGGGAAGCTACAAAATGCTCCTCCCTGATTTGCCTTTGTTTGTTGGTATGGGCAGAATCATTGCATTTCATCCATTACCCTATGTGATGTATTTCTGAGAGAAGCTGCAGAAAGCTCCACCCACACTTGCATCTGTTTGTTAGAATGATTAGTACAGAGACACAATTATTACATTTCATCCATTACCTGAAGTGGAGGATTTCTGAGGGAAGCTACAGAAAGCTCCTCACACTTTTGCATTGGTTTGTTGGTATGAATAGTACACAGACTCAACCATTTCATTTCTTCCATTAAATGATGTGGAGTATTTTTGAGAGATGCTGCAGAAAGCTCGTCCCTCATTTACGTTTGTTTGTTGGTATGGTTACTATAAAGCCAGAATCATTCATTTAAACCATTATCCTATGTAATGAGTTTCAGAGAGAATCTGCAGAAAGCTCCTCCCTCACTTGCAACTGTTTATGTTATGATTAGTACACAGACACAATCATTACATTTCATCCATTACCGGATGTGAAGTGTTTCTGAGTGAAGCTGCAGAAAGCTCTTCCCTCACTTGCATCTGCTGTTGTTATGATTAGTACACAAACACAATCACTACATTTCATCCATTACCGGTTGTGAAGTATTTCAGATCGAAGTTGCAGACAGCTCCTCCATCACTTGCATCTGTTTGTATGTATGTTTAGTAAACAGACACAATCATCACATTTCATCCATTACCTGATGTGAAGTATTTCTGAGGGAATCTACAGAAAGCTCCTCATTCATTTGCATTTGTTTGTTGGAATGGTTACTACAAAGCCACAATCATTGCATTTCATCCATTACCCTATGTGACGTATTTCCGAGAGAAGCTGCAGAAAGGTCCTCCCTCACATGCATGTGTTTATAGGTGTGATTGGTACACAGACACAATCATTACATTTAATTTATGACATGATGTGAAGTATTTCTGAGGGGAGCTACAGAAAGCCCCTCCCTCATTTGCTTTTTTTGTTGGTATGGTTACTAGAAAGCAAGAATCAATGCATTTCATCAATTACCCTAAGTGATGTATTTCAGAGAGACGTTGCAGAAAGCTTCTCCCTCACTTGCATCTTTTTGTTGTTATGGTTAGTATACAGCCACAATCATTACATTTTATCCATTACCTGCTGTGAAGTATTTATAAGAAAAGCTACAGAAAGCTACTCCCTCATTTGCATTTATTTGTTGGTGTGGTTACTACAAAGCCAGAATCATCCCATATCATTTATTTCCCTATGTGATGTATTTCAGAAAGAAGCTGCAGAAGCTCCTCCCTCACTTGCATCTGTTTGTTGGTATGATTAGTACACAGACACAATCCTTACATTTCATTTGTTATATGATGTGAAGTATTTCTGAGGGAAGCTAGAGAAAGCTCCTCCCACATTTGCTTTTTTTGTTGGTATGGTTACTACAAAGCAAGAATCAATGCATTTCATCTATTACCCTATGTGAAACATTTCTCGGAATAGTTACAGAAAGCTCCTCCCTCATTTGCGTTTGTCTGTTGGTGTGGTTACTACAAAGCCAGAATCATCGCCTTTCATTTATTTCCTCATGTGATGTATTTAAGTGAGAAGCTGCAGGAAGCTCCTCCCTCACTTGTATCTGTTTGTTGTTATGATTAGTACACAGACACAATCATTACTTTTCATCAATTACCTGATGTGAATTATTTCTGAGGGAAGCTACAGAAAGCTCCTCCCTCATTTGCGTTTGTTTTTTGGTATGGTTCCTACTAAGCCCAAAACATCGCAATTCGTCTATTACCCTATTTGAAGTATTTCTGAGAGCAGCTGTAGAATTCTCCTCCCTCACTTGCATCTGTTTGTTGGTATGATTAGTACACAGACACAAGCATTACATTTCATCCATTACCTGATGTGAAGTATTTATGATAGAAGCTACAAAAAGTGGCTCCCTCATTCGCGTCTCTTTGTTGGTATGGTTTCTATAAAGCCAGAATAATCGCATTTCAGCCATTACCCTATGTGATGTATTTCAGAGATATGCTGCAGAAAGTTCCACCATCATTTGGGTCTGTTTCTGGGTATAACTACTACACAGACAGTGTCATCGCATTTCACCCATAACCCTATGTGAAGCATTTCAAAGAGAAGCTGCAGAAAGCTCCTCCGTCGTAGATGTCTATTTGTTGGTAAGGTTACTACAGAGTGAGAATCAATGCATTTCATCCACTACCCTATGTGAAGTATTTCTGAAAGAAGGTGCAGAAAGCTCCTCTCTCATCTGGGACTGTTTGTTGGTATGATTACTATATAGACAGAGTCATTACATTTAATCCATTATCTAATGTGAATTATTTCTGAGTGACGGATTGATGGATGGATGGATATGCTGTTATGGGTGCTAAACAGTGTAGTCTTTATTGCCTGAAAGGAAACAACTATGGACAAGTGTCACTAAATTGTAGCATGTGCAAAAATAGAACTAAAATTAAAAATTATAGTCTATATAGGCAGTTTGCCCATCTACAGTAGCAAAGTGGAAAGCAGCACATAAAGAGTATACCTGCAAAAGAATGTGGGGGAAGGAGTAAAATGAAACACATAGGACATGTTTGGAACTGGCCTATTACAAGAATAAGAGGAAGTGGTAAGCCACTCGGCAACACACTAAAAATTCCAACCTGAAATATTAGGCTGAAGCCCAGAAACATGACAGTACTTTAAAACTTTGACAGTCGGCTCGTCATCAGCTAAAATCGAGGCAGATCCCCACTTATATTAACTTCTGCCCTGACAGAACTATATAAATCACACCCAACTAAAATGTGGCGTGCAGTGATTTGTACGTGATAGGCATCACACAGTGGGGGTTTCTCTTGCCGTAGTAAGAAGGCACGCATAAGAGGACAGTGCCTTATGCGAAGACGTGTAAGGGTCACTTCATCATGCCTAGGTGACCGGCAGGAAGAACACCATGGCTTGATGGTGGGTTTCACCAACCGCAGCTTGTTTTCCCTCACCGCAAGCCATTCCTCCTCTCACAATCGTATATACTTGTGCTGCAGCACAAAACGACACCTTGCAAAGGTATAGAACATTGTGTCACCTCCGGTAATCTGCAGGTGTCCTTGGTTGCTCTATTAGCTTGTTCATTTCCACGTATGGCCACATGCCCTGGCACCCAGCAAAAGGATACTTGCTGGCCCTGTCGTTGGAGGATGTACAGTTGGTCGTAAATCATTGTTCCAGCTTCTCTGCTGGGTACAATTTCTGCAGTGACTGTAATGCACTCAGTGAGTCAGAGCAAATTAGAAAGTGTTCGCCCTGAGGAAACCGTATCTTCTCCAAAGTCTTCAGGATCATGTGAATTTCTGTGGAAAAAACAGTGTATTTCTGGGGAAGGTGAATCCTGATGACACATTCGGGGAACACTACTGAGCAGCCAAGAAAATCCCCCTGTTGGAATCCATCAGTGTAGACTACTGTAAAATCGTGATGCCTGTCTAAAATGTTAAAAAACAAAGATTTGAAAGGAAAATCTGATGTACTGTCTTTCTTAAAATTTGCCAAATCTAAAATCAGTGTGGGCCTCTGGAGGAGCCATTGTGGATATCTGCTCCAACCTTGATGTGAAACATTAAAACCGGCCACACCCATCTCTAAAATGCAATCCTTTGCACGAACCCCATAGGGCCTTGTTGCTTGTTGCCAGTTGCGAAAAAGCCTTTCCAATGGAGGCCAAGCTACACTGTGGTATGCAGGTGTGGTTGGTGTGGATAATGTTTGATAGGCGTGGCGCACCATTAGTAGATGCTGCCGGAGGTGAAGTGGCGGTTCACCTGCCTCTGCACAGAGGCTCGGTATGGGGCTCGTTCTGTACATTCCAGTGGCCATCCGAATCCCTTCATGGTGCAGCACGTCCAGCAGCTTCAAATAAGTGGGTCTTGCAGACCCATACACCATGCATCCATAATCAAGCCAGGACTGCACAAAGGCTCTGTAAAACCAGAGCAGACAAGTCTGTCAGCTCCCCACGCGTGGTGACTAAGACATTTTAAAATAGACAGCACCTTAAGAGACCGTTTTTTCAGTTCCTTAACAAGTGTTAGGTACGTAAGCTTAGAATCAAAACTGCGGCCGAGAAACATCACCGTTTCTTTAAAATTCAGAACAGTGTCCGTCATCCTCAACTCGGGCAAGTCAAGAATGGAACGAGAATGGTTAAAAAGAACACACACTGACTTATCAGTTGAAAACTTAAAACCACTCTTCTGTGCCCATTCATCCAAATGTCGCAGAGTGAGTTGCAACTGACAGGTCATCGTTGGAAGGCTTGAAGAAGAGCAAAATACAGAGAAATCGTCCACAAACAAGGAACACTGCACAGGATTTTTCATGACAAAATATTCCCAACAGGTGATGCTGGCTCAGGAAAGCCTGTTGTATAGCTGCCTCCAGGAGGGCCAGGTTATCAACGGTGGAGCGATACCTCCTCAACCCACACTGAAAGCGACTAAGGAGTTGTCTGGATTCTAACATCCAGACAAGGCGGCGGTTAACCATTTGCTCCAAGTTCTTTCCCATGCAGATAGTGAGGGCAACACTATGGAAACAACCCGGGCACATGCGGTCTTTCCCAGTTTTTAAAAGAGGAATTAAAATCGCTTCATGCCACAAGTCAGGGAAGTGACCGGACATACAAACAAGATTAAAAAGTCGGAGAAGGATTTCCTTATTTCTTCCTGTGAGGTGCTGCAGCAAGCTCTAGTGGATTCTATATTGACCAGGGGATGTATCATGAGCCCCACACAATGCAGAATCCAGTTCCCACATGGAAAAAGGGCAGTTGTACTCTTCTGTATGGGGTAAGCGGAAGCCAAATCTGCTCCTCTCGGCAGCCACTCTGTGGGGCTGGAAAGCTGGATTCTGACTGTCGGTTGCAGTAATAGCTGCAAAATGAGCCGCCATAGACTAGGCAATATCTTTTGAGGTCGTTTGGAGAGTACCATTCCACATTATAGCAGCCATAGGACACCTTCCACCTCTCCCAGAAATCCTCCTGATGGTCTCCCATACAATGGAACTTTGTGTAGAATCATTAATGGTGTTAAGGAACTGCTCTCACAACCGCTTCTTGCTCTCTTGTATAATCCGATGACACTTTGCCCACGCCACCCGAAAGGCAGCAGGGTTCCCTACAGTTGGCCGGCATTTGAACCTATGCAGAGCTGCCCGCCTAGCCCTGATTGCACAACGGCATTCTTCGCTCTACCAAGGGACAGGCTGCCACTTCGGTTGTCCCATGGACTGTAGGATGGACGCTTCACTGGCGCAGTGGATCACTTCAGTAATATGATCCACCCATTCCTTGACACTGACCCGATGTTCAAACTGGGCGAGTTGACTATACCGTGCCCAGTTGGCTCTACCAAGCACCCATCAAGGCGGTTTCCTTTCCGGTTCCACTGCATGTGGCAGGTGAATCCGGATGGGGAAGTGATCGCTGCCATGTAAGTCATCAACCACTTCCCATGCAGCAGTGTGGGCGATCGCTGGAGAGCAAAGTGATAGATCAATGGCAGAGAACGACCCAGTTGCAAAGCAAAAATGCGTGCTGTGACCTTTATTTAGCAAATTGTCACTGGTAGACAGAAGAAGCCTCTCGATTGCTCTACCCCTGGGCAAGTACTCACAGAGCCCCAAAGCATACTGTGTGCATTAAAATCACCACAGAGGATGAAGGGGTGGGGGAGCTGTGTAAGAAGATCACTGAGAGCCTGTTCGTTGAGCACGTCATGTGGGGGCAGGTAAAGCGAACACAGTGTTAGCATATGACGCACATTTACTAATATTGCAACTGCCTGTAAATCCGTCATGAGGGAGAGAGGCGAGGTGTGGTAGTCGGTGTTGATGAAGATACCTACTCCTCCTCGAGCTCTCTGTCCAATCAGGTAGTCCTTTTTGTGGAGAACATAACCACGTAGCTCAGAGGTGTACGTTTCACTGAAATTTGTCTCTTGCAGACCTACACACATAGGTCTATCCTGAATCAATAGATGTAGTTCCTTCACATGTGTCCTGAACCCTTGCAGTATGGGACCCATCACGGTGGTTTTATTTTCTGCCTCTCTTTCTGCCGAGGTGGGGACACTGCAGCAGGTGGAGGCTCAGCCATGGAGTCTGAGAATATAGGGCAATCATATCGCCCCATCAGCTCGGGGGAAGGGTCTGATGAAGTGTCTAGTGAGACCACATTGACATGACCCGAGGGTTAACCAGCCGATTTAATCTGTAGGTGCTGCTTCACATGTGCTTTCCTTTGTTTAGAGGGCTCTGCTGGAACCGAAGCTGGGGTGTTTATGACCATGCTGGGCTTTGGAACACCCTCAGCAATCGGAGATGCCTGGGGCTCTTCAATGTTAGCTACTGAAACTTTCTCTGCTGTTCTAGGAGGGCCTACAGGCTCTGATACACTTGCTGCCTTGCAAGTGCTCTGACATGTGCAGGTGTTCTTGACAACACTAACAACCTCCGTCTGTGTAGATGCATCGACCTTTGGAGGCGGCTTCTGAACAATGGAAGCAAAAGATGTAACAAATGTTGGGGGGCTACATGAACTTGAAGATCTTTTTTGGCTTCACTGTAGGGGATACGCTTAGTTGTTTTTATTTCTTGTATTCTACATTCCTCTAGGAACATTCCACAGTCCTTACTCCAAAAGGGTGGCTTTCAGAACAGTTTATACATCTGACAGGCGACGAACAGTCAATTCTGTCATGGGCAGCCTTACTACAGTTGCCACACATCGCTTCTCCTTTACACCCTAGAGTTGTATGCCCAAAACGCTGTCACTTAAAACAGCGCATTGGGTTTGGGACATATGATCTGACGTTTAGTTGAAGAACTCCTGCCTTGACGTGTTCTGGCAGTTTGGGGGTATTGAAAGTAAGAATGAAGGAGTCAAATTTCACCAGGTTCCCACCCACCTTTTTCATGATGTTCTGAACGTCAACCATTCCCTGCTGAGCCCACACACTCTTTAATTCTTCTACAGGAGTATCAACGAGATCCCTACAGGTAATAACACCCTTACTGGAGTTCAGGGTGCTGTGAAGCTCTGTATCGATAGTATATTCGCCCAAGCTTTTAGCTGTTTGAAGGTTAACTGCTTGCTGAGAAGCTGATGTTTCAACAAGCAGTGTCCCATTCCGTAAACGCTTCACTGATTTTAAAGTTTCAGCTATTCCTTGTAGACCCTTTTAAATATAGAATGGCGAAACCTTTTCAAAGAAACCCTCTGTCCTTTTTATTATTAAAAACACATTTTGGTTGTCAGTATGTGCTCTGTTACTCTGAACTGCTGTACGTTTGCTGACGCCTGAGTCAGGAGGACTGACTAACCTAGCCCTCTTGTTTGATTGGGTGGAAGTGCCTACCAGCGGTCCATCCATCCCACTGGCCATCGAAAAATTAGGAGGAGGAAACGAGGAAGAATTCGTGGTATCCATGGTCATCCCACAAGCAGCTAGGGAAACTTATGTCCATCCAGACAGAGCCCTGCATGTCTGGATAAGCCTTGTACAACTGAGGTGTGGCAGGTTCCCCAGAGGTTGCCCGCTAGCAACTGTTCCATCTCAACAGCCATGCAGCTTATTGGCACACAGCACACCTTAAGATTGCCTGGATCGCGAGGATGGTATATACCTCTATAAAAAAACCTTCAATCAAGCCAAAATCCCCAGTCCCTAAGACACACAACGTTCATCTGTTACTCACACGGTAGTCGCTGAAACATGCACAGAGCTTACGGTATCAGCAGACTGGTGGCGCACACCAGTCCACAGCTCGAGGAACCCGGGTTTGCAAAGCCCGTACCCAGCAAATGAATGCTGAGCCCCCTGAGGGATGACGAAAGGCGTCGGAGAGGATAGAACCCGCACGTACCCTGAACTGTTGATCCATTAAAAAGGCATGAATAAAAAGAGGGTGGCGACCGTAAAGGCCCCATGTATGCATGGGTCGGATAATGCTCGCTCTCCAACAGGTGTCGTAAGCCTTCTCCAAATCAAAGAACACATCCAGGGTTGGGCGCTTCTGCAAGAAGTTATTCATAATGAAGCTCGACAAGGTAACCAGATGGTCAACAGCAGAGCGGCGCCTATGAGTGTGTGACGTTTACGGGCGCTAAACAGTGTGGTCATCAGCGCCCATGCGCATAAAAACAGAAAGACATGTGGTAAAGGGACTAAGACGAACAGCGAACAAGGAGAATTTCTAAAAGATGCAGATCTGATGCAGTTCCAAATCCCCACATATGGAGGCAAAACAAAAGGACAAGGAACACACTAAAAAAGGAAAGGAAACACAAGGAAAAGAGAACAGAAACCGAAGGGAAACAAGGACGTAATCCTGACTGGCGGACCTGTTACCTAAACCCTGGGTGAGCCAGTCACCCAGCAGCACATTAAAACCCTCTCCCTAAAATCCGAGGCAACAAATTGGACAGGACACAAAACCATAAGACCTTAACTACAGTCATTGCATCGTCTTGCAAAACAGAGGGCAAATCTGGTGGCCAAGAAACCATCACCGTCTGGTCAGAGAATAAAAGACAGTCATGTAAAATGTGGTGGACAGTAATCTGGACGCCACAAACACTGTATATTGGGGGGTCCTCCCGCAGGAGTAAAAAACCATGCGTTAAGGGACTGTGCCCAATGCGGAGGCGAGTGAGGAGAACCTCATTCCGCCTGCATCACTGGTAGGACGTACGCCATGGTCGCATAGTGGCCTTGACCAGAGGCAGCTTATTGTCACCAACTGCCAGCCACTCCTCTTCCCATTGATGCATAACACGGAAACGAAAAGGGAGGTAACAGCATGGAGGGGGATGGCACATTCAACAACTTGAGGGAGGGAACATTCATCTTTGGCAGCCACATCCGCCAGTTCGTTTCCCCTAATACCCACGTGCCCCGGCACCCAGCCGAAAGAAACCTCCTTCCCCTGCTGTTGCAGGTGGAGTAGGGCATCATGGATGTTCTGGATGTCCATATCCGCTGGGTACAAGTGTTGGTCTGAAGGGCACTCAGGGAGTCAGAACAAATGAGGAACTTAAGACTGGGAACACATCTCATCTGCTCCAATGCCCGCAAGATCGCAAACAATTCGGCATCGAGGATGGTAAACGCTGCAGAAAGCCATAACTTGACGACTCGGTCAGGGAAAACAACAGCACAACCAACAGAGTCCCCCTGTTTGGCTCAAAATGTTTCAAATGGCTCTGAGCATCTTGGGACTCAACTGCTGTGGTCATCAGTCCCCTAGAACTTAGAACTACTTAAACCTAACTAACCTAAGGACATCACGCACATGCATGCCTGAGGCAGGATTCGAACTTGCGACCGTAGCAGTCGCACGGTTCCGGACTGCATGAATAGAACCGCGAGACCACTGCGGCCAGCCAGTCCCCCTGTTTAGAGCCATCCATAAATATTGGTACATGGTCGGGATGCTGGTGTAAAGTATTGGAAAATAAGGAGGTAAAAACAAACGCCGCAGGAGTGCAGCTCCTCCTGTACTCCGACGAGTCTAAATGGACGCTGGGCCTGTGGAGCAACCAGGGAGGCAGGCGCCTACGAAATCCACATTGTACATTGCTAAGCAGGCATTGAGATTCGAGCAGCCAAACCAAACGAAGGTTAACCATTTGTTCCATCACCTTACTGACACAGCTGGTAAGGGAAGCTGGTCTATAACTGGAAGGCATGTGCTTGTCCCCGGCTTAGGAATCGGGACAACAATAGATTTGCGAACGCATGTGGGAACATGACCCTCAATCCAGATGCGATTGTAAGTTCGAAGAAGAAAACCTTTACCCAGAGGAGGAAGGTTCTTCAGCATCTGAATATGAATAGAATCAGGCCCTGGAGTGGAGGACCGTGACTGGGCAAGCGCATTTTCGAGTTCCTGCATGGTGAATAGAGCATTATAACTTTTACGATTAGAGGAGAGGAAGCTAGGTGACGTAGCCACGTCTGCCTGTTTTCGCGGGAGGAAGGCAGGGTGGTAATGAGTGGAGCTCGAAACCTCTGCGAAAAAGTATCCGAAGGCATTGGAGACCTCCTCAAGGGCCACAAGGATGTCATTCGCTACCGTCAAGCCAGAAAGTGGTGAGTGGACCTTAGTGCCAGATAGCCGGCGCAGGCTACCCCAGGCAACAGAAGGAGTAAAACTGTATAAGGAGCTTGTGAAAGCAGCCCAGCTGGCTTTCTTGCTTTTATTAATAACATGACGACACTACACATGTAATCGTTTATAATTAATACAATTCGCCGTCGTATGGTTGCGTATAAAGTTGCGTAAAGCACGTTGACGAGCATGTATAGCGTCTCTACATGCTGCGATCCACCAGGGGACCAGTACGCAATGTGGAGAAGAGGTAGTATGAGGGATAGAATATTCAGCAGCAGTGAGAATGACTTCCATGAGGTGTGTTACCTGACTATCGCAGCTTGCGAAATTTTGATCCCGATAAGTCGTCCGGAACAGAAGAGCCCCCAGTCTGCTTTGGAGATGTGCCAACTAGTTGAGCATGGAGATGGGGTATGATGCAGGAGATGGATAACACAAGGGAAGTGGTCACTCAAATACATATCAGAAAGTGCGTATCACTCAAATTGGCTTGCAAGTTGGGTAGTATATATAGAGAGGTATAAATGGGAATAGTGGTGAGTTGTGTCTGAAAGAAAAATAGGGGAGCCAGAATTGAGGTAGACAAGATTGAGGTGGTTGAAAGGGTCTGTGAACAGGGAGCCTCTCAGGTAGTATGCTGGGGAGCCACAAAGGGGATGGTGGGCATTGAAGTCTCCAGTCAACAAAAATGGTGCAGGTAGCTGAGCAATAATTTGCATCATGCCTGCCCTAGTAATGGCAGACAACGATGGAGTGTAAATGGTACAGATGGAAAATCTAAAAGTGGGGAGAATAATTTGGACGGCAACCACCTGCACGTCGGTGATGGGATCGTAGAAGATATCATCCCGTACTAGCAACATAACCCCTTCATAAGCCGGACTACTTGCCTCAGGTGGTAGGTCAAAACACACAGAGGAATAGTGTGCCAAGTCAATTTGATCACATGGGCATAGCTTCATTTCCTGGAGGGCTACGACAAGTGGAGAGTGCAAGTGTAGCAGCAACTTTAAGTCCTCTCGGTTTCAACAAATGCCGTGAATATTCAAATGAAGAAGTGCCATTGTGAGAAGAAAAAGAAAAAGGAGAAGCAAGAAGGGGTCACCTGGAAGGCCGCTGAGGGCCTGGCTTCGAGCGAGCACTGCCACCACTATCAATAGGCAGACAGTCATCATCCATTGCTTCAATAGGTCCATCAGCCATCTTGTTAAGAAGGCCGGGAGTGGGAGTTTCTTCCGCCGGTGAACGGAAAGATGATCGGCTACCAGCAGTGCGGCCAGGCCAAATGGATGACGGCCTGGGGCAGCAACTGCTGGGTGGCACAGGAAAAGAAATGCGCCATGGCAGAGAAGGAGAACTTTGCTTCCTATGAGCCTTCTTGGAAGGTCGTTTAGTTTAAGTACTGGCCGATGGCTGGGAGTTTGAAGTATGTAGAAAGTCTGCATGGGAGAGTTACTTCTTGAAGGCCTGTGCCTGTAACTTCTGGGTATTAGTGTTGGCAGAAGTTGATGAAGGTGCTTGTGTCTTAGGGGTGATGGGAGGAAGAGGAGACGCTCACTGGGTGATCTTAACACTGGCCGAATGGACGACCATAGGGCTAAAGGTCAGATCGCATGTCTGCATCAACACCTACCTGGTAGTCCGAGGAGAGTCGAGGACAGTACTGTATTTCCCCACTGGGAGCAGCGTGGGCTTCCTACTAGCAAAAAGCTTGAGAGCAGCCGAGGTGGACACTTTCTCTTTGACCCAAATTTCCTGTATACAGCATTCATCCTTGTAGATGGGGCAGTCGCGGGAGGACACTGTATGGTCACCCTGAGAGTTCATGCAATGAGGAGGTGGAGGTGGACAGTCACCCTCATGGGCATCCCTGCCACAGGTGATGCATTTAGCCACATTAGAACAAGAATGGGAGGTGTGATTAAAACTCTGAGACTGGTAGAAGCGTGTAGGTGTTGGGACATAGGGCCGAACAGAGATAACCTCATAGCCCTCTTTGAAGCGTGATGGCAGCTGAACACTATGAAAGGTCAAAAAAGTGTCCGGGTCAGTATAAGGTCATTTTCGACCTTTTTCATTACCCCATAGACAGCTGTCACACCCTGCTCAGCGTGGAAAAACAGAATCCCCTAGTCAGTCAATCCGTCAAGTAATCTAGTATATACCACACCATGTGACGAATTCAAAGTGTGGTAAACCTGCACCCGAATGGGGAATGTGTACAAGAGTGGGGCCCAAAGGTGTTTTTGTGCTTGTAAAGTGCTGTCAGGGGGGTAGGGTGGTGGTTGTTGGGGTTGTTTGGGGGAAGAGACCAAACAGCGAGGTCATCAGTCTCATTGGATTAGGGAAGGATGGGGAAGGAAGTCGGCCCTGCCCTTTCAAAGGAACCATCCCAGCATTTGCCTGGAGAGATTTAGGGAAATCATGGAAAAAATAAATCAGGATGGTCAGGCAGGGGATTGAACCATCTTCCTCCCAAATGTGAGTCCAGTGTGCTACCACTGCGCCACCTCGCTCAGTAGCGCTCTCAGATTCCAACAACAAGGTACTGTTATGCATCTTGGTACAAGACTTGACAGGTCCGGCTATGGCATCTATGCCCTTCTGAATAACGAAAGGGTTGACAGACGAAAAAACCTTTCCATCCTCAGATCTAGAAAGTACTAGGAACTTCGAGGCAGGCGGTAATACTTTTGTCACTGGTGACTGGTCATGCTTCCGTTTTTGGGCAGAAGTCAGGAGAGAAGAAGAAGAAGGAGGAGGAGGAGAGAAATCTATTGCAGATGAATCCCCCATGATTGTCAGCGTCTCTGATGATGCACTCCTTCCTTGTGGGGACCCTCTCAGAGGGCGCTCCTACCTTCGGTGAATGTTTACACCTCAGGTCACACCTCCCGAGAAATAGACCAGTCGTCATGGTCGGAAGGTGTCAGCTCAGGCAATCACCCCTCCCCGGGGCCTGGCCTTTACCAGGGGGTACGTGCGTGCCTTACTTGTCTACCTAGGGCTGGTAACCCCATCACCGGATATGCGTGCGAATGCATGGGTCCAGCCCTCAGGCATGCACAGAGAGGAAAGAAGAATAGGAAAAAAGGGAGAGAGGGAGAGAAAGGACACACTGCCTCAAACGCCAAGGCGGACACCATAGGGTGGGCAAGAATTGAAATAAAAGGAGGCAAGGGGAATGAGGCAAGGGGAAGGAGACAAGGTAAAAAGTAAGGAAGACAGTAAGGGGGAGAAGAAGAAGGAAAAAAGGGAACAAACAAAGGAAGGAAGATACCAGAATAAGTGAAAAACCAAGAAGACTTCAAATGTAAGTCGTTAAACCATCCGTGTCTGGACGCAGGCACAAAGTACCCCTTTGAGGGGGTAGGACTCCTTTTAATCACCTCTTACGAGAGGCAAGTATACCTCGGGCCTATTCTTACCCCTGGACCCACAGGGGGAAAAGATTACTTTGTGAATGTTATAAAACCAGAGAATATTCTGTCTGATAATGGAGCACAATTTGCATCTAGTGTGTGGGGGAAGTTTATGCAAAGATCTCGGATCAAGCATATAAGGATTTCAGTGTATCACCCTGCGGTTAACATGGCTGAGAGGTATATAAGGGAGCTGGGTAGGCTATGTAGGACTTATTGCAGTAAAAATCATAGTACTTGGACAGAATATATAATTGTGTTTGAGGATCTTATGAACACAGTGGAGAGTTTTGCTACAGGATTCTCACCCTATTATCTCATGAAAAATATCAAGCCAGACAATCTAATAGCAGAAGACAGAGTTTCCTCCATCGCAAGGCTTGAAAAGTCAAGAGAATATGCAGATGGCCAGACAGGAAATGTTAAAGAAAGGATATGAGAGACAGAGGAGGCATGGAGAAAGATATAAGACAACAAAGTTCAAGGAGGGAGATAAAGTGCTAGTGAGGAGCAAGAAAAAATACAGTGACACTGACGGCAAAATCAAAAAGTTATTTGAATTATACCATGGACCCTTTGAGATAATGGGTTGTCAACAACCTAAGGCATATAGGTTAGTATAATCAGTGTCCAAAAAGCCATTTGGACTGAGAAATGTAGTGGAGTTCAAAAAATATGTGGTGAAAGAATAAAGAGTAAGGAAGTGAGATTCCCATGTTTACTATTGTCTAGTTAAAACAATTATTGGGGGCTATGTACATGTGTATTTATAATTAGAGTATTATTTATGTTACTGTGTATATTGCAATGCCATTGTTGGTGGTCAACAAACTTCATTATACTGTATGTATTTGCAATAAGGGAATCTGTTGTCCCATGGTTTTGTGCAACTGGTGTGGATGTGATGGAAGCCTTTTTGAAAAGGTCATAAAGGAACTTAAACCTACTGTATATATAGTCATTATTTGTGTATAAATGTGTGGAGAGTATAGGAGGGAGGAAAACTGCAAATAGTTTGTTTAAAAATAGTTGAGATTTTATTAAAATTTCTAATTTATCTGTGGCATCTGGAGTTGACACTGGTGCGTGGGGACAGTCATGTATGGTGCTCACTAAATTTGCAAATTGTAGAGGTATATGGGAAATAATTAACTAGCTTATTATACGATGTTCATGAGGAAAGTGGAGGAAAGAACAATAATGGCTAAGTGGCTGCTTGTATAAGTTTTATGTATAAACCTCAATAAGAGCTGATCAGTGAACACAGGATATTCCAGGCAGGGTTTCGATAACCTGCCTCCTGGGAAATGTGGGTTTGCATGTCTAAGCAAGATTTATGAGGATTTGAATAAATTTTGATAGGATGGCTTGCTAACAGAGGAAGCACAGTACTGCTGGCTGACAAGTTTGGAAAGCCTGCATTCCAAAGCATAAACCAGTGAACACAAGGTTCTGGATACAACAACCTCATGCAACTTACAGAAACCAGCCCAATTGGACTCAATAGGAGACTATCTAATTGTATAATTGAGTTGGACACATTGTTGGATAATGTGTGTATGTTTTCTCATGACAGTACTTACACTAATTAACTAACACTATAACACTGTTATATATGATTTGGTGGCTTTATAGTTATTATTGAAATGTTTAAAATATGAAGTAATATGGGTTGGCTCTGTTTGGTGCAACTTCATGTTGCCATTACTAAGGTAATGTCTCCATGAAGTGGGGGTATGTATGGTAACAGGGGATAATATGGAGCCCTTTCAAGTAGTTCATAATTTAAATTTAAAGAACCGATGTAGAGATGACATGCTGGACAAAATAGACCGGAAAATACTTGTTTTGTGTTTTGATGGGAATTGTATTTCCGTTGCTTAGTGTTTTGGTTTCCTATTAATTGAAACAAATTATAAAAGTGTGGTGATAAATATGTAAAATTATATAATGAATTTAGACTTAAGTATTTAAATATTATAAAATATTATAACCGAACTGTGGCCATGTTTAGGGATTTTGACTAATGTGGTGTCATGTGACCTGACTCAGGACAGTGGATATGAGTGGGAAAATTGGGTCCTTTTGCTCCCAGCTTGCCACCTCAATGGACAACGAACAAAGTACCACAAGTGTAAGTGTGGAGGCCATGGTATGTGAAGGAACAATGTGAAAGTGTGTAGGTGCGGGACAAACAGTGTATGAATTGCACCGATTATTATTTTAAAAAATCAAGTTTATTTGTGAACTTAAAAATGCATGACCAAGAGTTAAAGTGTTTCTTTTAAATAAATAAGCTACAATCTGAACATGTATAGTTCAGTTCATTGCTGTTAAAAAGCTAGCCAATATATGACTCAGTAATAGGGGTGCAAATGCAACCATTCACTATCAACCCAATTAGCAGATAAGCCACATGAATAATAGGTAGTGAACAAGTCCAGTACATTTGCAAACCATCACATTTCATCCATTACCCTATGTGAATTACTTCAGAAAGGAGCTGGAAAAAGCTCCTATCACACTACTATAATTTTGTTGCTATAGTTATGATAAAGCCAAAATCATTGCATTTCACCCATTAACCTATGAGAAATATTTCTGGAAAAAGCTCCAGAAAGCTCCTTCCACTGTACTGCCATTTTGTTGGTATAGTTATAACAAAGCCAGAATCTTTGTATTTCTTCCGTTACCCTATGTGCATTATTTCTAAAAGAACTGAAGAACACTCCTCTCACATTCCTATCACTATGTTGGTCAAGTTACAACAAAGCCGGAATAATTGCATTCCATCCATAACCTTACGAGAATTATTTCTTCAAGAAGCTGCATAAAGCTCTTTTGACATTACTATCACTTTGTTGGTATAGTTGCTACAAAGTGAGAATCATTGCATTTCATCCATTAACCTATGCAAAATTGTATATGAAAGGAGCTGCAGAAAGCTCCTCTCACACTACTACCACTATGTGGGTATAGTTACCACATATCCACGATCATTGCACTCCATCTATTATGCCATGTGAATTATTTCTGAAAGAAGCTGCAGAAAGCTCCTACAACAATACTGGTACTTTCTTGGTATGGTTACTACAAAGCCAGAATCATCACGTCTCATCCATTACCCCATGTGAATTATTTCTGAAAGGAGCTGCAGATAGCTCCTCTCACACTACTGTCAGCTTGTTGATGTAGATCTAACAAAGACTGAATTAAAGCCTTTCATGCATTACCATGTGTAAATTATTTCTGGAAAGAGTAGCAGATAGCACCTCTCAGAATACTATCACACTGATGGTATAGTTACTACAAAGCAACAATCATCACAGTGCATTCATAAGAATATGAGGCTTATTTCTGAAAGGAGCTGCCAATGGCACTATTCACACTGCTATCAGTTTGTTGGCATAGTTACTATAAACCCAGAATCATCATATTACATCCAATACACTACCTAAATTATTTCTGAAAACAGACGCAGATAGCTCCTCTCACAATACTACTCTTAATTGGCATTGTTAAAGCAGAGCCAGAATTATCACATTTCATTCTTTACCCTATGAGAAGTATTTCTGAGAGAAGATGCAGAAAGCTCCTCCCTTATTTGCGTTTGTTTGTTGGTATGGTCACTACAAAGCCAGAATCGTAGCATTTCATCCATTACCCTATGTGAAGTATTTCTGGGAAAAGCTGCAGAAAGCTCCTCCCTTATTAGCGTGTCTTTGTTGGTATGGTTACTACACAGACAGAATCATCGCACTTCATCCTTTAACCTATGTGAAGTACTTCCGAAAGAATTAGCAGAGAGCTCCACTCTCATTTGGTTCTCTTTGTTGATATGGTTACTACAAAGCCAGAATCATCGCAGTTCATCCAATACCCTATGTGAAATATTTCTGGGAGAAGCTGCAGAAAACTCCTCCCTCATTTGCATTTCTTTGTTGGTATGGTTACTACACAGGCAGAATCATCGCATTTCATCCATTACACTATGTGGCGTATTTCCAGGGGAAGCTCCAGAAAGCTCCTCCCTCATTTAGCGTCTCTTTGTTGGTATGGTTACTACAAAGCCAGAATCATCGCATTTCATCCATTACCCTAAGTGAAGTACTTCTGGCAGAAGCTACAGAAAGCTCCTCACTCATTTGCATCTCTTTGTTGGTATAGTTACTACAAAGTCAGAATCATCGCATTACAGGCATAACCCTATGTGAAGTATTTATGAGAGACGCTGCAGAAAGCTAGACCCTCATCTTGTCTGTTTGTTGGTATGACAACTACAAAGACAGAATCATCGCATTTCATTTATTACCCTATGTGAAGTATTTCTGAGAGATGCTGCAGAAAGCTTCCCCCTCATAGGTGTCTCTTTGTTGGTGAGGTTACAAGAATGCCAGAATCATCGCATTTCATCCATTACCCTATGTGAATTATTTCTCAAAGAAGCTACAGAAAGCATCTGCCACAGCAATGTCTCTTTTTCCGTATGATTATTACAAAGCCAGAATCCTCCCATTTCATCCATTACTGTATGTGGTTATTTTCTGAAAGAAGCTGCCAAAAGCTCCTCCTGCAGCAGCATCTGTTTGTTGGTATCATCACAACAAAGCCAGAATCGTCACATTTCATCAATAACCATATCTGATCTATTTCTAAAAGAAGCTGCAGAAAGCTCCTCAGGCAGCAGTGTCACATTGTTCATATGATTACTGCAAAACGAGAATGGTCGCATTTCATCCATTACCCTATGTGAATTATTTCTGAATGGAGCTGCAGAAAGCACCTCCCACAGCACCATGTCTTTGTGGGTATGATTACTACAATGCCTCAATCATAGCATTTCATCCATTACACTACGTAAATTATTTCTGAAAGAAGCTGCAGGAAGGTCCTTCCGCATCAGGATCTCTTTCTTCGTATTATTACTACTATGCAAGAATCATCTCATTTCATCCATAAGACTATGTGAATTATTTCTCACAGACAGTGCCAAAAGAACCTCCTACTGCAGCGTCACATTGTTGGTATGATTACTCCAAAACCAGAATCAAAACATTTCATCCATTACACTACGTGAATTTTCTCCGAAAGAAGCTACAGAAAGCTCCACCCACATTTGCCTTACTTTGTTGCTCTCATTACTACAAAGCCACAATCATCATTTTTATCTATTACCCTATGTGATTACTTCTGAAAAAAGCTGCAAAATGTTCCACCTACAATGGCGTCACTCTGTTGGTATGATTAATACAAATCCTGAATCATCACATTTCATCTGTCACCCTATTTGAATTTTTTCCAGAAGGAGCTGCAGAAAATGCCTCTCACATTTGCGTTGTTTTGTTGGTATGATTACAACAAAGTGAGAATCATCGCATTTCTTTGTTTACCCTATGTGAATTATTTCTGAAAGGAGCTGCAGAAAGGTACTGCCGCAATTGTGTCACTTTGTTGCTATGATTACAACAATGCCAGAATCATTTCATTTCATCCATTACCCTATGAGAATTATTTCTAAATGATGCTACAAAGAGCTCCTCCCACACTTGCGTCACACTACAAAGCCAGAATCATCACATTTCATCAATTACACCATGCAAATTATTGCTGAAAGAAGCTGCACAAAGCTCCTCCTACATTCGCATCACTTTGTTCATACGATTACTACAAAGCCAAAGTCATCGAATTTCATGAATAACCCTATGCGAATTATTTCTGAATGAAGCTGCAGAAAGCTACTCGCACATTTGCGTCGCTTTGTTGACTTTAGTACTACACAGAACTTATCATTGCAATTTCATCCTTTATCCTATGTGAATTAATTCTGAAAGAAGCTGCAGAATGCTCCTCCCTCAACAGCGTCACTTTGTTCGTATGTCTACTACAAAGCCGCAATCAATGGATATGATCCATTACCCTATGTTACCCACAGTAGCATCACTCTGTTGGCATGATTACCACAAAGCCAGAATCACCACATTTCATCAATTACACTGTGCAAATTAGTTCTGAAAGTAGCTACAGAGTACACCTCCCACATTTGTGGCATTTTGTTGATATGATTACCACAAAGCCAGAAACATCGAACTTCATCTGTTACACACCATGAACTATTTCTAATAGACCCTGAAAAAGCTCCTCCTACTCTTAGGTCACTTTGTTGGTATGATTACTACAAAGCTAGAATCATCGCATTCCACCCATTACACTGTGAGAATTATTTCTGAAAGAAGCTGCAGAAAGCTCCTCCCACATTTGCATCACTTTGTTGGTATGATTACTACAAAGCCAGAATCATTGCATTTCATGCATTTCCGTATGTGAATTTTTTTTTCAAGAGAGTCAGCAGAACGCTCATACCACAGCAGCTTCAGATTGTTGGTATGATTACAAAAAAGCCAGAATCATTGCATATTATCCATTACACTACCTGAAATATTTCTGAGAGGAGCTGAAGAAAGCTCCACTCACACTACTACACTTTGATCGTACAGTTACTACAAAGGCAGAATCATTACATTTCATCCATTACCCTACGAGTATTATTTCTGAAAGGAACTGCAGGGAGCTCCTACCACACTGCTATCACTTTCATGGTATAGTTACAACAAGGCCAGAATCTTCTGATTTCATCCACTACCATACGTTAATTATTGCTGAAATGAATTGCTTGTAGCTCTGCTCACAGTACTGTCACTTTGTTAGTACAGTTTCTACAAAGCCACATTCATCGCATTTCATCTATATCCCTGTGGAAATTATTTCTGAAAGAAGCTGCAGAGAGATTCTCTCACATTACTATCACATTGTTGGTACAGTTGTGATCTATTTCTAAAGGAAGCTGCAGAAGCACCTCTCTCAGTACTGTCACTTTCTTTGAAATTTTACACAAAGCAATACTACTACTACTACTACTACTTCTACTACTACTACTACTACATGATCAGGCCCAATAGACCACACACATCTACAAGTTTCCTTCTCCACTGTATTCTGTCCAATGCTGCTATCTGCCATTCGTCCACATCTTCTGACACTTGGATTAAATCTTCATGGGGTTCACCCCTCCAATGGTTCTTGGGTCTCCCTGGCAGTCTCTTTCCTGTAGGTGTGAAATCCAAGAGCTTCCGAGGCCATCTGTGATCCTTCATCCAAGCTACAATGTTGGCCCACTGCATTTGTTTGGCTTTGAGAGTACCTGCTATGTTGGGCCGCTGGTATAGTTCCTCAAGCTCTTCATTGTATCTGATCCTCCATTCCCTGGTATCTGCATCCAGAACTGTACCAAAAATCTTCTGAAGCACTTTCCTCTCGAAAACAAGGAGCTCATGGAAGCCCTGTTTCCGGATACTCCATGTCTCACAGCCATATAGAACAAGAGGCTGGATAAAGGTTTTGTACAGTTGAATCTTGAGCTGTCTGGAGAGATATTTCTACCAAAGCAGTTGTGTTAGGCTGTGGAAAGATCAGTTTCCTGCTTGTATTCTGGCATTGATCTCTGCTTCACATGATGAGTTCACAGTGGAAAGTGCCCCTAGGTATTTGAATTCTTGCACTCTCTTGTAGGAAAGGTCCACAACTAGCAACAAGCATTGCATTTTATCGATAACCCTATGAAGATTATTTCTGAAAGAAGCTGACTAAAGCTCCTCTCAAATTACTATCCCTTTGTTGGTATAGTTACAAAAAAGTCACAATCATCGCATTTCATCTTTCACACTACGATAATTATTTCTGGAAGAAGCTCCAGAAAGCTCCTCTCACACTACAATCATTTTCACAGTTAGTTACTACAAAGCCACAATCGTCGCATTTCAGCCATAACACTATGTGAATTATTTCTGGATGAAGCTGCAGAAAGCTCCTCTCACACTACAATCATTTTCTTGGTGTAGTTACCATAAAGCCAAAATCATCACATTTCGTTCATAACATTATGTGAATTATTTCTGAAAGAATCTGCAGTAATATCCTCTTCCTTAACAATCAATCTGTTCGTATAGCTACTACAAAGCAACAATAATTGCATTTAATTTGTAACGTCATGTGAATTATTTCTGAAAGAAGCCACAGAACGCTCCCCTCAAAATAATATAAACCTTGATGGTGTAGTTACTACAAAGCCACAATTATTGCATTTGATTCATAGCATGCTTTGAAATATTTCTGAAAGAATCTGCAAAAAGTTCCATTCACTCTAGAACCAAAGTGTTGGTATAGTTATTAAAAAGTGACAATCATTGCACTTCACTAAACTCATAATGGTATGTGAATTATTTCTGAAAGAAGCTGCAGAAAGCTCACAATACTATCACCTTGTTGGTATAGTTACTACAAAGCCATATCCACCGTATTTTATGCATAACACTATGTGAATTATTTCTGAAAGAAGCTGCACAAAGGTGCTCTCACTGTAGAATCATTTTGTTGCCATAGCTACAACAAAACCACATACAGGGCATCTCACCCATAACACTATGAGATTTATTTCTTAAAGAAGCTGCAGAAAGATTCCCTCACAATACTATCACTTTGTTGTTATAGTTACTGAAGACATACAACCATTGCATTTAATCCATAACCCTATGTGTATTATTTCTGAAAGAAGGTGCAGCAAGCTCCTCTCACTCAAGTATCAATCTGTTGGAATAGCTATTACAAAGCCACAATCATAGCATTTCATCCATAACCCTATGTGATTTATTCCTGAAAGAAGCCACAGAAAGCTCCCCTCACAATACTATCACTTTGCCAGTATAATTACTAGTGAGCCACAATCATCTCATCTCATTCGTAGTCCTATGTGAATTATTTTCAAAAGAAACTGCAAAAAGCTTCCCGACCAATACTATGAGGTTTGGTACAGTTACTAAAAAGCCACAATAATTGCATTTCATTCATAGTCCTATATGAATTATTTCTGAAAGGAGCTTCAGAAAACTCCCCTCACAAAACTATCATCATGTTGGTATAGTTACTACAAAGCCACAATCTTCACACTTCATCCAAAACCCTATGTGAATTATTTCTGAGAGGAGCTCCAGCAAGCTCTTCTCACTCTATTACACTGTGTTGGTATGGTTACTACAAAGCAACAGTCTTCCCATTTCATCCATAATCCTAAGTGCTTAATGGGAAAGAAGCTGCACAAAGCCCCCTCACAATACAATCACTTTTTTGGTTTCCTGAATGAGATTTTCACTCTGCAGTGGAGTGTGCATTGATATGAAACTTCCTGGCAGATTAAAACTGTGTGCCCTACCAAGACTTGAACTCGGGAACTTTGCCTTGTGTGGGCAAGTGCTCTACCATCTGAGCTACCAAAGCATGACTTATGCCCAGTCCTCACAGCTTTACTTCTGCCAGTATCTCGGCTCCTACCTTCCAAACTTTACAGATGCTCTCCTGCGATCCTTGCAGAATTAGCACTCCTGAAAGAAAGGATATTGCGGAGACATGGCTTAGCCACAGCCTGGAGGATGTTTCCAGAATGAGATTTTCACTCTGCAGTGGAGTGTGCACTGATATGAAACTTTCTGGCAGATTAAAACTGTTCTGGAAACATCCCCCAGGCTGTGGCTAAGCCATGTCTCCACAGTATCCTTTCTTTCAGGAGTGCTAGTTGTGCAACGTTCACAGGAGAGCTTCTGTAAAGTTTGGAAGATAGGAGATGAGATACTGGCAGAAGTAAAGCTGTGAGGACTGGCTGTGAGTCATGCTTCAGTAGCTCAGATGGTAGAGCACTTGCCCGCAAAGGCAAAGTTCTCGATCTCGAGACTAGGTTGGGCACACAGTTGCAGTCTGCCGGGAAGTTTCACTTCGTTGGTTAATTACTAAAAAGCCACAATCTATGCATTTCATTCATAATGGTATGTGAATCATTTCCGAAAGGAGCTGCAGGGAGCTCCCCTCCCAATACTACCACTTTGTTGGTATAGTTACTACAAAGCCACATCATCACATCTCATCCATAAACCTATGTGAATTATTTCTGAAAGAAGCTACAGAAAGCTCATCTCACACTACAATCTTTTTGCTGTTGTAATTACTACAAAGCGACAATCATCACATTTCATCGTTACCCCTTTGTGATTTTTTTCTGAAAGTAGCTGCAGAAAGCTCCCCTCACAATACTATCACTTTGTTGGTATAGTTAATGCAAAAAGACAGTCATCACATTTCATCCAGAACACTATGTGATTTATTTCTGAAAGAAGCCACAGAAAGCTCCTCTCTCAGTAATGTCACTTTGTTCATATAGTTTACACAAAGCTACAATCATTAAATTTCATCCATGAAAGTATGTGAACTATTTCTGGAAAAAGCTGCAGTAAGCTCCTCTCGCAATACTATCACTTTGTCAGTATGGTTACTACAAGCCACAATGATTTCATTTCATCCATAACTCTATGAGAATTATTTCTGAAAGAAGCTACAGAGAGCTCCCCTTCTTAGTACTGTCACTCTGTCCTTATAGTTTACACAAAGCAACAATCATTGCAGTTCTTCCATAACCCTATGTCAATTATATCTGAAAGAACCTGCAGAATTCTCTTCTCACACTACTATCACTTTGTCGGTATAATTACTACCAACCCACAATCATCCCATTTTATCCGTAACCCGATGTGAATTATTTTTGAAGGAAGCACCAGAAAGCTCCTCTCTCACTTGTGGCACTCATTTTTACATCAGCAAATTTTTTGGCATTCATCTCAGTGTCAGTTCATTATCTCGATTCACAATTGCTAAGTGCAGCAGAAGTCTGGTCTCTCAACGCACGCAAATATTCTGCTAAGGAACATTTCTCGTACCATAATCTCACTGCCACTAGCCTGCGAACACAACACTATTTTTCTTTATTGTAAGCACCATCTCACTGTAATGATCACATACCTGCACACAGATATCAATCCAGTGTAATAAGTAACAATGTTGTCAGTTTGTGTAACAAGTTTACATGATTTCACAGTCTCATCTCTATGATCTCATACCCACTGCATGTCATAATCCAAATGTCATCGGTTTGACACAGTACCTTTTAGAGCTGGTCTGCTACAAATTGCCTCTCCTGACAATCTACACCAAACTGAGTGCTCTGAAAAACTTGTCTTTGTGGCGATACTATACTCTGTCATCATATCTGGTATGCCCTGCCACCTCTTCTTCTCTACACAGTCGGAAAGTATCTGACCTCCACATTTTGTGAAGATGCAAAGACATGCAACACTTCACCACCTACTCAAGGTGACACCGTCCTTCGATCACTTTCTACATTCACTCACAACAGCAGCAGCACACATACAGCACATGAGCTTCAGTGTTTCTGAGAATTTGTAGCAAGGGCCGGCCATTATAAACTGCTTTCTTTCAAAGTCATTTTCCCCAGACAATTTCCCTCATTTGTGACGCCTATCACTTCCAGAATGAGTCCCCATTCATCTCTGCCCTCCTTGTATACTTCCGTCGCCGTATTATGTGCCAGCAACACCACCAGGCGACATTCAGTCTCATCCTCAACAGTGATAATTACGTTTTGGTTTATCTGTGCAGAGATACAGGTGGACTGACAATTATTGTGTAACTAAAGTTTAATGGCACAGTACATAGTGCATAACAGAGATTGCTGCAGCTACTCACCATCTGTGTTAGCTGCTCCTACACGAGTTTGATATGTACAGTCCTCTCCCAGATCAGCTCTCTTTCCTTGGGGTGCTCAGCTCTGATTTTCTCAGCCTCCTGTTGCAGGGAGTCTACCAGCTCTGTCCAAGTAGTGGCCAGACCGCACTCTGTGCTGGAGAGCTAATGCTGTAATGAGACACATCACATGGTTATCTTGAGGCATGTACTGAATGAAAAAGTTAGTGTTTAAACTACTCTTATTGTATCCTCTGTGTACTGAACATTCAAATACCAAAATTAATAATTAACTTAGAAATAGCAGCCCAACCAACGTAATACACCTTTAATACTGCCACCTGTGAAAGTCATTTATTTCAATGAATTTCGCCATTTGCAGCCTGTATCTTCATTAGGGTGATCCCCATATGCATCTGCTTCCCACTTACTTACTGTTTTTAGAGTGTCATATGCCTGTAACGGTATCAGGTGGCATCCGACATCACAGTGGGGCGTGGACATAATGTTTTGACTCATTGGTGTATAGGGGATCTATACAAGGGAGATATAACTGAGGGCAACGTCATACAAATGGTAGAAGAGACAGATGAAGATAACAAGGGAGATATACTGTGAGAAGCATTTGACTGAGCACTGAAGACTCACACTGAAACAAGGAAACAAGTACCCAGGGGTAGACAACATTCTGTCAAAACTACCGATAGCATTGGGAGAGACAGCAATGACAAAATTATTCCATTTGCTGTGCTAGATGTACGAAACAGGTGAAATATCCACAAATTTCACTAGGAATGTATTAATTTCAGTTCCAAAGAAATAAGGTGCTGAGAGGTGTGAATATTCCCAAACTGTCAGTTTAGGAGTTTGTCGTTGCAGAAGACAAATACAAATTCTTTATAAAAGGAACAAAAAACCAGCAGAAACTGCCTTCATAGAAGATAACTTTGGATTCTGGAGAAGATGCATTAAGGAAAGGCAAACTTACGTTTCTACCATTTGTAGACTTAGAGAAAGCTTTTGACAATGTTGACTGGAATACTCTCCTTCAAATTATGAAGCAGGGATCAAATACAGGGAGTGAAACACTATTTAAAATTTTTACAGAGCCAGATCGCAGCTATAACAGTTGAGGGGCATGAAAGGGAAGCAGTGGTTGGGGAGCAAGTGACACTGGGTTGTAGCCTATCCGTGATGTTATTCAAACTGTATATTGGGCGACCAGTAAAGGAAACAAAAGAAAAGTTCAGAATAGGAATTAAAGTACATGGAGAAGAAATAAAAACTTTGAGGTTTGCTGACAACATTGTAATTCTGTCAGAGACAGCAAAGGATCTGCAAGAGCAGTTGAACGGAATGGACAGTTCTTGAAAGGAAGATATGATATGAACATAAACAAAAGCAAAAGAAGATAATGGAATGTAGTCAAATTAAATAAGGTGATGTGAGGGAATTAGATTAATGAATGAGACACTTGAAGGTGATGATTTTTGCTAATTGGGCAGCAAAATCACAAATGAATGTTCAAGGTAGAGATGATATAAAATCTAGGCAGACATTGGAAAGGAAAGTGTTTCTGAAGAAGAAAATTTTGGAACATTGAATATAAACTTAGGTTGTAGAGTAATTGCACCTTATGCAAGACACCTTTGTAGCTTTGATTTCAGTGAGACATTTTTCAGCACTTTTTTTTGCTATCTTCAGATAGTACAGAAAATGCTGAAACAGGTTTGTGTGAAAACACAGCTATGAACATGCCCGAAAAAAAAAAAGAGAGGGGAAATTTCTCTCTAATTTTCTTAGACACAGAAATAAAGAGAACTGCAATATTCACAACATGGAACTGCAATATTCACAACATGTTTATAGATTTAGGTGTTACAAAAATTTTTCTGGAAACATTTGTATTGATTGTTGTCATATACGAAGTGAAATATGGATATCAAACAGCTTAGAGAGGATGAGAATAGAAGTTTCTGAAATGTGGTGCTACAGATGTATGCTGAACATAAGATGGGTAAATGGACTTGGAGAGAAAAGAAATTTTCTACACAAGCTGACTAAAAGAAAGGATTAGTTGACAGGATGCATTCTAAGATGTTAATGGATCACTAGTTTAGCACTGGAGAGAAGTGTGGAGTGGTGGCACCACTCCCGTATCGTATATTAAGATCCACATAAGCTTTTGGTAACTTTATTTTCAAAATTCTGCTGATGAAGTTCATACATTATGCAAAGTCTTACGAGTTAATAGGTATATTTTGAAGGAAAGATCACTTTCAAATTAAAGGGCTATTTTTCCTCTTTTCAGTAAACTTAACTATCTTAACAGATATTGAATATAATAGGGGGAAACATTCCACATGGTAAAAATATACATAAAAAACAAAGATGCAGTGACTCACCAAATGATAAAGCACTGGTAGACAGGCACAATAAATAATACACAAATTTCAAGTTTTCTCAACCCAAGGTTGCTTCAACTTTGGGTTGCGAAAGTTTGAAATTTGTGTCTGTGTTTGTGTATTTTTTATTGTGTCTATCTACCAGCACTTTCTCGTTTGTTAAGTCACAGCAACTTTCTTTGTTATATGCATTAACAGATATTGATAATTGTTAGTTTAACTTTATCCAGATTTGTAGTGCCAGTTATGGACATATTGCTGTGAATTTCCAGGATCTGTTGATACACTTTTGATCATCTGATTTTTCTAATTTCTATTGACACTAGTACTAATGAGCAAGAGTCCTGAATTAAAAATTACAGATTTTTCAGTAACTACATTTCAATACGCAAGATGGGTCCCATAATAATAATAAGCCCTTGATTACCAACGCATTGGCATAAATTAGAATTGAACTTTTGAATAGACGCTTCTCATGCGAAGTAACATACTGCTACAAACAAAATATAATGACAATATCCACAGCCAATAAAAATTAGCCTTCTGGCTCACAGGTTTTGTAAACAATAATAAATTAACACAGTTCATTAATACCATAGAACAAATCTGTTTACGCCCTACATTCACTCCACTCTTGATTCTGCTGTTAATCTTCTTCAGGTATGGCTTCAGTTTAGCTAGGCTGCATTCTAGACAGCTCTTGGGAACTATTTGTGTTGCCTCTCCATACATTTAAGTCAGGCTGAGAGAACTTATTTTACAATTATGAGCAATAAATATCATTATGTGTGTGTTTCAGTATTGTTTAATAATATTTGTGTTTACAACAACCATTCTTTGCCGTGTTTTACTTAACTGTATGTGAAACAACTTTTGATCACTTCATCTGTATTGTGTGCACATTTACTTTCTGAAGAGATAATAAGTATTGTGTTCCACAGATGTCCATACTAAGTACCTGTCTGCATACATCATTAGAAACTGTAAGAGATCTGGTCATCCCCAATAGGATCTTACAGACACGATTAAAGATTGGTGAGCTCATAATTTTGAACTTATAAAAGAAACTTCTGGCTATCCATTTTAAGGATGGAACTATCAACAGCAATTTCAGGTGCTGATCCTCTGAAACTGTACAGCTTCTGAATGGCTTGTATCACAACTATTGATGTGACATAACACCTATGGTATATTTTCTATTGTCTTCTGCAATGAAGTTCCCATTCTATCCATTACAGTGTTTAACCTTACTTGAACCATCATCATGATGATGAACATCTCAATAATTCAGTGGGTTCTGAACCTGAAACATGAAATAGTAGAGGACTACAAATACAACAGTGGGAACTCATCTTCAGCGCTGTTTGAAAGATCATGCACAAAAATCCTTGTGGGGTAGTGTTGCTAACAACTACTGTTTTGTTTTGGTTAACTTTAGTGCTAGTAAACAGTCACTATTGCTCAATAGATATTAAAACTGAAAAGAAGTAAATTTTTGGAAATATGTAGAATCTGATCACAGATGAAAGGAAATAGAAATAATCTTAAATATATGTTCTTGGTTATTAGCATTATTTTCAGAGACAGATAACAGAAATAAGATTGAGCCCACAGTGTTTTAAATGTTTCAAAGCCAGAAGCTTCTTCAAGGAAATGCACCCAACTGCAGAGCTTTTCTTTGAAGGTAGACAATGATAATCTCATTCCTTAATAGAATGTTGATACCTTGCATATTGGCTGCATATTAATAATCATAACAAATCTTCACCAGAGCAAGGAAAACAAACACAAAAGCACACACGCTCTGGCACCCAAGGCCAGACTGCAAGCAGCAGCACATGGTGGGAGAAGCAAACAGGTGGTGGGGAAGGAGGAGGATGGGGCAGGGAGAGACAGCAGGGTAGGGGGACAGTTATGTGCTGCTTGTGGACAGTTACAAGGACAAAGTGGAGAGAGGGTACGGCAGCTAGTTGGAGTCGGGAGATTAGACAGATGTCGGCAGGGGGGCGGGAGGGCCATCAGAAAAGGAGGTAGTATAAAAACTGTGGGTGCGTTACTGGAATTGAGTGCTGGAATGGGAACAAGGAATGGTATAGTTTGGTGGTAGACAGTGACTAATGAAGGTTGAGGGTTACTTAAATGTAGGCTATACTGTAGGGAGAGTTCCCACTAGTCCAATTCAGAAAAGTTGGTGTTGGTGGGAAGAATCCAGAAGGCACAGGCTGTGAAGCAGTCACTGAAATGACAAACGTCATGCTGCACAGCATGCTCAGCAATTGATTGGCCCAACTGTTTCTTCATCACAGGCTTTTGGTTGTCGTTCATGTGAACATACATTTTATCAGTTGCCGTGTCGACATAAAATACAGCTCAGTGGTTGCAGCTTAGCTCGTAGAACACATGACTGGTTTCACAGGTAGCATTGTCTTTGATTGGACAAGCGACAATTGTGAGTGGACGGGAGTAGGTGGTGGAGGGATGATGTATGGGACAAGTTTTGCATCTATGTCTATTACATGGGCATGAGCCACGAGGTAAAGGGCAGCGAGCAGGGGTTGTGTAGTAGTGATATTCTCTAGGTTCAGTGGTCAGTGGAATACTACTGTGGAAGGGATGTAAAAGATAGTGCTTAATACATTCCCCATTCCAGGGTATACATTTTTGTTTTGTAAATAAAGCTTCCTTTTCTTTCTGCTAGTTACTTTATTTATCCCATATGTGTTCACCTTCTCCTGTTCTAAGCCATCATCAGTGGGATATATATTGATACGATTTTGTTAGTTTTAGATTATTAAACAGTTCACTTTGTAAAAAAAGTCATTACTTATGATTTGCTAATTTGCTTATCCTCACATCTGGTCTGGAGGTCACACTACCACTTTTATCACTGCCATATAATCATATCTTTGTGTTCTCACCTTCCATACACCGTTCACCATATTTCTCACCTTTTTGTGGTCGACTACTGTTCTTTTGTCACTCGATACAACTATGTCATCGTACACTGTTTTTCTCAACATAAATATTGCAACTCCATTATTTGTTTCATCTTCTTTGCGAAGTTTACCTATTTGTTGCAAATGTAGCGAAGTATATGTTCAAGACTAACTTCTATTTTTGATGTTTACACTGTGTGTGCATATGATTGAGAGAGAGGGAGGGAGGGGGATAGAGCTGACGAGTTTTAATTTGGGGGGGGGGGGGGGGGGGGTTGGGGCATGGCAGAGGAGGCGGGAGTACAAGCTATTAGTGAGTGGTTGAAAACTTTGGTAACAGCGACAGCTGATTTGACTTTTCCTTTCAATATTCTGTGGAGGGTTTCATGGATGAATGGGTGTAGAGATTTGGATTCTATTATTATATTGGACTGTATTATTTTATTAATCCTTTTTGCAGATGTTATTCTATTGTTTTAAATAATGAACTGCTTGGCATGTGTACTTGGTCATTCAACAGGATTTTCCATTCTGCTTTGGTTTTCTGTATGTGGTAATTTTCTTGCATTATTAGGAGGTGTTGTTTTACTGTCGATTCTAATTATTTTATGTCATTGTCTCTAGTGGTTGGTTTGTGGTCATTTTCTCTTAGGCATTCTGCAAATGTGATGTGGTTTGTCCCATATTTCCCAACTCTCATGTCTTTTTTGTATCTGACATCAAATGTTCTCCCTGTTTGCTCTATGTAACTGCCTTCACAAGTGTTACACTGTAGCTGATATGTAAATGCTTTCTGGTATATGTCTCTGTTATTTGTCAGTTTTGGGGTGTATTTTTGCATAGAACTGTCTGTTGTGTCTGCTATGTTTATTCCTTGTCTCTTGAAAATATTGGTGATTTAATGGGTGAGTTTGTGTTTGTATGTCATTGAGTACCATCTATTGTTTTCTTTCAACTTTTACTGATTATCCTGTGCTGTTGTTATGGGACTGCATGTTTGTGTTTGGTTCTGTTGTGTTGTTGTCTGTGGTTTGGAGCTCTCTGCTTTTATTTTACTTTTAATTTTGTTGTTAAGCTTTGTTAGAGTGTTACTGTTGTAACCATTATTTTGTGCCTCCTGCATCATTATGTCCAATTCTTTTTGGTAGCCTTCTTTGGCAAGTGGTACTGTGTTGAGTCTATGGAGCATGTGTTGAAGTGCTGTTTGCTTTTGTGTGTGCAGGTGGTTAGAGGATTGAGGAATCATATTGTCTGTTGCTGTGGGTTTATGGTAAATTTCAAACATATGCTTATGGTTCTGTTTTTTTATTGTTATATCCAGGAAGTTAATTTGGTTGTTCTGTTCTCTTTCAATTGTGAATTTTATATTTTTATGGATCTTGCTGATGTCAGTATGTAGTTTTTCAATTTTTCTTTGTGGTACATCTGTTAAGCAAAGGATGTTATCCATGCATCTGAACCAATATAATATGTTGTATTCTTTTGCTAATATTTTTGTGAAAATGATCTGTTAAATGTGGTTTACAAAAATATCTGCTAAGGCTTCTGAAACTGGGGACCCAATTGGTAATCCACCTTCTTCTAAATAAAATTCATTACTGAATTTGAAGTAATTTTGTTGTGTTATGAGCTTTATTAGTGTGCATATTTCCTTAATCTGTTCATCAGGTAGGTGACTATAAGTTTTCAGGTACTTATCTATAATTTCTATTACTTCTGGTACTGCTGGCCGGTGTGACCAAGCAGTTCTAGGCGCATCAGTCAGGAACCACGCAGCCACTAAGGTTGCAGTTTCGAATCCTGTCTCGGGCATGACTGTGTTGTTGTTGTTGTGGTCTTCAGTCCTGAGACTGGTTTGATGCAGCTCTCCATGCTACTCTATCCTGTGCAAGCTGCTTCATCTCCCAGTACCTACTGCAACCTACATCCTCCTGAATCTGCTTTGTGTATTCATCTCTTGGTCTCCCTCTACGATTTTTACCCTCCACGCTGCCCTTCAATACTACATTGGTGATCCCTTGATGCCTCAGAACATGTCCTAGCAACCGATCTCTTCTTCTAGTCAAGTTGTGCCACAAACTTCTCTTCTCCCAAATCCTATTCAATACCTCCTCATTAGTTACGTTATCTACCCATCTAATCTTCAGCAATCTTCTCTAGCACCACATTTCGAAAGCTTCTATTCTCTTCTTGTCCAAACTAGTTATCATCCATGTTTCAGTTCCATACATGGTTACACTCCATACAAATACTTTCAGGAAAGAGCTCCTGACACTTAAATCTATACTCGATGTTAACAAATTTCTCTTCTTTATAAACGCTTTCCTTGCCATTGCCAGTCTACATTTTATATCCTCTCTACTTCGACCATCATCAGTTATTTTGCTCCCCAAATAGCAAAACTCATTTACTACCTTAAGTGTCTCAATTCCTAATCTAATTCCCTCGGCATCACCCGACTTTATTCGACTACATTCCCTTATCCTCATTTTGCTTTTGTTGATGTTCATCTTATATCCTCGTTTCAAGACACTGTCCATTCCATGCAACTGCTCTTCCAAGTCCTTTGCTGACTCTGACAGAATTACAATGTCATCGGCGAACCTAAAAGTTTTTATTTCTTCTCCATGGATTTTAATACCTACTGTGAATTTTTCTTTTGTTTCCTTTACTTCTTTCTCAATATACAGATTGATTAACATCAGTGAGAGGCTACAACCCTGTCTCACTCCCTTCCCAACCACTGCTTCCCTTTCATGCCCCTCGACTCATAACTGCCATCTGGTTTCTGTACAAATTGTAACTAGCCTTTGGCTCCCTGTATTTTCCCCCTGCCACCTTTAGAATTTGAAAGAGAGTAATCCAGTCAACATTGTCAAAAGCTTTTTCTAAGTCTACAAATGCTAGAAACATAGGTTTGCCTTTCCTTAATCTTTCTTCTAAGATAAGTCGTAAGTTCAGTATTGCCTCACGTGTTCCAGTATTTCTACAGAACCGAAACTGATCTTCCCCGAGGTCAGCTTCTACTAGATTTTCCATTCATCTGTAAAGAATTCATGTTAGTATTTTGCAGCTGTGGCTTATTAAACTGATTGTTTGGTAATTTCCACATCTGTCAACATCTGCTTTCTTTTGGTTTGGAATTATTATTTTAAAATGATGACATTTTGTTTTTGTAGTTTTCTCGTAATTTTTCCTAGTGTTGCAGATCTGAGTTTTTGTTGATTTTTTGTTGTTGCATTTTTATGCTGGTTATTATATTCTGGATTTCTTTTTTTACTAGTTCTCTAGTTAATTTCCTTTCCTATCATCCCTTGTCAAAACACTTCCTGCTTCTATAATTAGATTTCCTAAGCAATCTTCATCTACTTCTGAATTTACATTGTATTTTAATCCTTTCGCCAACAGCTGTCTTTCTTTACTGTTTGACTGTGTGTCCGTAAGGTTCACTGATCTTTGGTAGAATTTGTGTGTGTGAGTAAAGGTAATATGTTGTAACTGGAGTTTGAGTTGGTTGATCTTTCTTCTATGAACTGTTTCTATTCTTTGTGCAGCAGTTTTTGTAAGCTTTTCGACCCTGTTGACCAGATGTGAGAAAACTTTCATATTATTTATGGTGTCTGCGAGTTGTAAATATGTCTTATACAACTCGTAATTTAACTCTTGTTTTTGAGAGTCTAGGGATTTTTTCTCGTATTTTAACCATATTTTCTGTGCAGAATGCATTGCTTTTTGGGTCATGGGTGAACTGTTTTTAATTTTTACATTGAATATTTAGGTACCAGATTGTTACATTTGCATATGTTGTTGAAATATGTGTGTTGTATGGTTTCATGGACGTTCAAAAGAATCTTCTGAATTTCTGGTATGGGCCATGTGGAAATGCCTGGCATGGCCTGAATAACAAGTCTGTTTGTGTGGCCATCCTCTGCAGCAAGCATATAAAATTTTGTTTTGTAAATAAAGCTGCCTTTTACTACTGCTAGTTACTTTATTTATCCCGTACACTTTTCACCTTCTCCTGTTCTAAGCCATCATCAGTGGGATTTATAACGATACAGTTGTGTTCGTTTTATATTCTTAAACAGTTAACTTCACAATTTTTTTAAAAAAGAGTAACTACTTACATTTTGGTGATTTGCGTTTCCTCACATCTGCCTATCTGCAAGTTCATGGCCAGGGATAATGACGTGTCCTGGGGTCAACCGAAAAACCACGGAATGGCTCCCAAACAGGCAATGTGGAAACTGATTCTGGAGATAGGCATTCTCTGAAGCTGACCTACATTGTGTCTCACACCATGGGGTTTTCTGGCTTTGGGAGATGGACTGGCATAACAGCACACACAACAAACTGCATATCATTAAGGAGGCTATGAATGTGTGGAAGTCTTCCAGGCAGGCCTCTCCCAGGGAATCAGTCATCCTCTGCCAGCTCTGCATTGACTATATGAGGCTAATGCAAGGTTAACTACTCTGTTGCGAGAAGCCACCTAAGTGTCACTGTGGGTTCCAAATGACAGTTGTCCACCTCTTGCTGGACTACTCACATTTAGGCACTCTGTGACAGACTTTCAACTTTCCCACCAACCTGCCTTCGGTTTTGGACACAATGACTCCACAGCAGCTTTAGTTTTACATTTTATCCGTGAGAGTGGGTTTTATACTTCTAAGTAGGGTTTAGTGTATCCTTTGACCCCTCTGTGTCCTCCAGCCTAGTGCTTTAGGGTTGAGGTTTTAATGTGTTGCAGAGTCACTGGCTTTCCCTTCCTATTCACGTGGTTGCCAGCCACTGTAATCTGCTTTCATCTTTTACTGTCTTCTGTTGTTTTCTTGTCCTCTTTTGCTCCTTTTAGTGTTCATAGTATGGCCTTCATTCTTATGGCTTTTCCTTTCTTTCTGTTTTGTGTTACACATTTCATCCGTTTTATTCTCACTCTTGTGGCATTGCTTTTTAGGAACATTGGTGAGGCAGATGAGGTGATAGCTATCAACATCAAGTGGGTTTTTACCGAATTTGAGCACAGGAATGATGGTGCTTCGCCGCCATTGCATGGAAAGACACAATCTCACCATAGCCAGTTGAAGATGATGAGAATATGTCGGTTGTAGTCAGATGAGAGATGTTTAATCACCTGGCTGTGGATGCGGTCAGGCCCAGGAGCTGTGTCGGTGCAATGTGCACAAGCACAGAAGAGCTTCCACTTTGTAAATGGGGCGTTATAGGATTCACCACAGCATGAAGTGCATTAGAGTACATTACCTTTCAGCCATCATTCCAGTGTGCAACACCTTGGGGGGTGATTATCCAATGCAGTGCCCGGCAAAGTGCCCGGCAAAGTGCCCGGCAAAGTGCCCGGCAAAGTGCCCGGCAAAGTGCCCGGCAAAGTGCCCGGCAAAGCGCCCGGCAAAGCGCCCGGCAAAGCGCCCGGCAAAGCGCCCGGCAAAGCGCCCGGCAAAGCGCCCGGCAAAGCGCCCGGCAAAGCGCCCGGCAAAGCGCCCGGCAAAGCGCCCGGCAAAGCGCCCGGCAAAGCGCCCGGCAAAGCGCCCGGCAAAGCGCCCGGCAAAGCGCCCGGCAAAGCGCCCGGCAAAGCGCCCGGCAAAGCGCCCGGCAAAGCGCCCGGCAAAGTGCCCGGCAAAGCGCCCGGCAAAGCGTCCGGCAAAGCGCCCGGCAATTGCGTTTGTGTCGGTACATAACTCGCCATTTATGGTAACACCAGGGACAGCCATTGAGGCTTGGTATCCAAAGAGACATTTGATCTTTTTCCAGACTTGGGAAGACATGTGGCCTCCAATGGTGGAGACTTATCTCTCCCAACGCCACTCCTTCCGTTGTTCGATAAGGTAGCGAACACTGGCACGGAGCCATTTAAAGACTATGATGTGCTCCAGGGAAGGGTGCCACTTACGGGCTGTAAAGCTTGCAGACACCCCTCAATTGCTTGAACGATTTGCGGCGACACCAAGGGACTACCTTACACCTTGGGCACCCTAAAGAGCCAGGGATTCCGTTTTCTGTGACAGAAACAATTGTGCTAGTCATCTGCTCAACCATCACATCGATGTTATAACGTGGGGGAGATTCAGCGGTGACAGCTAACGTGAAAGTTACCCAATTGGCCTTGTTCAAAGCCCATCTGGGCAGGCATCTGTGTGCCTGATGCTGGGACACTGCCAGGAAGATGGGGAAGTGCTCACAACCACACAGACATGTGCTCTTCAGTGGAGAGATTGGAGATGTTCTGGGCTGCAGATTGATACGTCAATGGCCTAGTAACTCCCATGAGCCACACTTAAACATGTGGTGGCCCCAGTATTTAAGAGTCAGAGGTCGACTTGCCACAGTAAAGTTTCGACAACTCTGCCTCGCCCAGTAACTATTTTACCACCCCACAAGGGGTTATGGGCATTAAAATCTTCCCGAAGAAGGAAAGGTTTAGGCAGTTTATCAATTAGTGCAGCTAATACATTCAGGGGTACTGCACCATGTAGATGAAGATAAACATTGCAGACAGTTATTTCCTGCATCATCCTTACTCTGACAGCCACAGCTTCAAGAGAGTTTTGAATGGCCCCTGTTCACTACAGACTGAGTTTAGAACATAAACGCAAACTCCACCTGTCAATCGATTATAGTCACTGTGGTTGCTGTTTTGCACCAAGCATAATTTATGGAATTTGTTGCAAACAATGTACAAGGTTAGTGTATTTTGCTTATTTCCAGTCCACTGTATCTTATAGAAGAATGTTCTGAGGTGTCAAAAAACCTCACTTTCAGATACTTTGAAATGACAGGAAAATGTTATTAAAATTATTAAATGCAGCTCTCCACAAAGACACTGCAAGCCCTTATTCATGCAGTTAATAATACTTACAGTACCATTGTTGTTCATATTCAAAAGTATGTCTGATAGAAGTATCATGGATGAGTATTTTGAATTCCTTGATGACTAATAACCTCTTGTTTTCTTCTCATTGTCATTCATACATGCTGTTCTCATTGTTAATTTTAAATACTGTTTGTATATTCTTATTTCTTGAAGTGTACTGCTTGTACGTCAGAACTGTTATAGGGCACATCTAATACCAATCCATTAGTCCATTATGAAATTTTTTAAACACATTGTAAAATGTTAATTTCATATTATTTATATTAACATCTAGAATTGTGCTGTATGTATGCTGTACCTTATTATGACAATACCTACATCATGTATGTGATGCAAAGGATACTATGGTGAACAGGAATTACTAACTCAAATCTGAACACACTTTCTCTTTTTGTAAATAATAAAGAAAAAACACAAACTAGGAAGTGATCAGAAAGTAGTTATATGTACAAATTAACTTGGAATGTCAATGTAAAATGACTTTCTCCACATCACTACAACCTATCATGCAAAATCGTCCATGGAATGTGTAACTGACTAACTTTATAATGGGTCACTGATGAAGACAGAGTACTTTTGTCTTCTATTTCTTTGATAATAACACACAAGCTGTTTTCAAGGTTTGTTGTGTTGTTGTTGTTGTTGTTGTTGTTGTTGTGATCTACAGTCCTGAGACTGGTTTGATGCAGCTCTCCATGCTACTCTATCCTGTGCAAGCTTCTTCATCTCCCAGTACATACTGTAGCCTACATCCTTCTGAATCTGCTTAGTGTATTAATGTCTAGGTCTCCCACTATGATTTTTACTCTCCTCACTGCCCTCCAATACTAAATTGGTGATCCCTTGATGCCTAAGAACATGTCCTACCAACAAATCTCTACTTCTAGTCAAGCTGTGCCACAAACTCCTCTTATCTCCAATTCCATTCAATACCTCCCCATTAGTAATGTGATCTACCCATCTAATCTTCAGCATTCTTCTGTAGCACCACATTTCGAAAGCTTCTATTCTCTTCTTGTCCAAACTATTTATCATCCATGTTTCACTTCCATACATAGCTACACTCCATACAAATACTTTCAGAAACGACTCCCTGTATTCCAGCCAACATTGTCAAAAGCTTTTTCGAAGTCTACAAATGCTATAAACACAGGTTTGCCTTTTCTTGATCTAGCTTCTAAGATAAGTCATAGGGTCAGTATTGCTGCATGTGTTCCAATATTTCTACGGAATCCGAACTGATCTTCCCCGAGGTCGGCTTCTATCAGTTTTTCCATTCATCCGTAAAGAATTCTCGTTAGTATTTTGCAGCTGTGAGTTATTGAACTTATAGTTCAGTAATTTTCACATCTGTCAACACCTGCTTTCTTTGGGATTGGAATTATTATATTCATCTTGAAGTCTGGGGGTACTTCACCTGCTCACCAGATGGTAGAGTTTTGTCAGGACTGGCTCTCCTAAGGCTGTCAGTAGTTCTAATGGAATGTTGCCTACTCCCAGGGCCTTGTTTCGACTTAGGTATTTCAGTGCTCTGTCAAACTCTTCGCGCAGTATCATATCTCCCACTTCATCTCAGCATTTTAAGTGTTATATATGGAGAAAATGGAAGAATCTGATGTCTTGGTTCAGTTACACGTAATATTTTTTTGAGTGTTTCATCTACCATTGGGAAAATGCTCCTCTCTAAACACAAATAAGTGTATATGCTCCTTTTTAAATAATTGACTGAAAAATCTGATTCCAGCTGCCTCATCCTACTTTACCCAGCACCTTCCTAAAAATTTCCCAAAACTTTTGGTACACAAATATATTTGTTCTCTTCTCATTAATATGTAACTCATACCCCTCACTCTGTTTTGCCCATTCTCACTCACTCACTACTACTATTAGTAGTAGCAGCAGTATTATTATTTCCTCTTGCTGTCACTGTCTCTGGCTTGCTCTATCTTACTGCTACTATCTGTTTCACTCCTTCCTACTGCTGCTGTATCTTCTCACTGACACACTGTCTCTCTTCTTTTTTGCAATTGTCACAGACTCTGTGTGCATTATCATTGGTTCTCACCTACTTCCACTTCCCAATTTTCTTCATTCCTCTCCAACTATCCCTATCTGCTTCACTCTTTTGCGTGCACTGTTCTGTATTCCGTTGACACTGTGTTCCTCTCTTTCTGTAACACTGCCCTTGTCTCCTATGTTATTTTCGTGCAACAACCACTGTCTGCTATATTCCAGTACTTACTACATTCCCATCTCTTTCCCATTGCCACTGTCTGCTTACTTCTCAGCATAAAAAAGCATGAATGTGTTTGTATACCAAATTTTTTGGAAATTTTTTAAAGGTGTTGAGGAACATAGAATGAGGCAGCTACAATGCCACCTTCCTGTCAGCATCTTTGAAGAAGGAGCACAATTGCCTGTTTTAAGTGCTACAGCTTGTTGTCTTCATTTTCCTCCTACAGGCAGGAATATGTCTTTTGAAAGGAACTTTATGGGACAGTAAAATTTTGATTGTTTATTTATCTGAGACCGAAATAACTTAAATACTGGAGATGCTGAGTTGCAGACAGACACAAGAAAGCCTCAAACAAGTAAGTTCTCAGCAAAAAGGCCTTCATCAGCATTCCAATGAAGGGCTTCTTGCCTGAAAGTTTACTTGTTTGACACTCTTTTGTTACGCCTACCTGCAGCTCAACATCTCCCCTACATTGTGAGTATTAATCTAACCTTTTCATAATACTGTCATTAGTCCATCATGGATTTTCCATTGTTTGAAATAGCTGAAAACTAATTTCACCTCATACTGAAATTTACATGCAGAGAGATTCTGCATGTGCTTCAGTAACACAGCACTCAGTTCCCAGAATCCTGACGATATGTAATGGAGAAACTTAATAACATATTTATTGATGCTATGTCACATAAATTACATTTTTGACTCAAACAGGATATTATATGGCTATTTAACATTTTCTATTGTGGTATCTTCGAACTACTTTACCACAGAAACTGATAAATACATACAAGAAATTTATATGGTTACTCAGCATAGGGATCTTAGGAATATGTTGTAAGAATTTCAGCCATTTGCTGTGTACAGTCATCTTGGAAACTTTTCCTCAGTTCCAGTATCCAAAACTGATGTTTTAGAGTGATTGAAGATTTTTGAAAATGGGGAAATAGCACTTCCAGATAAACTCTTTGATAAGATACTGTTTAAATGTAAACAATTTGCTGCAGTTAGATTTTTAGTTATGCATCGCTGACAGCAAAAAATGTGAAAAATGCTTTCTTCAATTTTCTCAGGAACAACACAAGAACTAAACGGCACCTCCATAAACCACTTCAGGTTCACCATAGACAATATCGAATTTGAAAAAACTCACCATGTGGTTCATCAATGTAATACATAATGTTAACTTTTTGATAAAGTAACAACACTGTAGATAAAGGCTCTTCCCAGACAGCACATACAGACTAAATACTTGATGCTCTTGAGGTTTCATTTTGTAGGAAAATAAATTCATGATTTTCTGTGATTTCATGTTCCTATTGATACAAAAGACCATGCAGCACTAAGTTCCTGCTATGGGGAAAATCTGACTTTTAGAATCACTTAACATTTCATCAAAATTGTTTTGTCTACATGTACATGTACATGTACATCTACATCTACATCTACATCTACATCTACATGGGTACTCTTCAAATCACATTCAAGTGCCTGGCAGAGGGTACATCGAACCACCTTTGCAATTCACTACTATTCCAATCTCTTATAGTATGCAGGAAGAATGAACACCTATATCTTTCTCTACCAGCTCTGATTTTCCTTATTTTATCATGGTGATCATTCCTCCCTATGTAGGTCAGTGTCAACAAAATATTTTTACATTCAGAGGAGAAAGTTGGTGATTGGAATTTCGTGAGAAGATTCTGTCATAAAGAAAAATGTCTTTCTTTTAATGATTTTCAGCCCAAATCCTGTATCATTTATGTGACACTCTCTCCCATATTTCACAATAACACAAAATGTATTGCCTTTCTTTGAACTTTTTCAATGTACTCTGTCAGTTCTATCTGGTAAAGATCCCCACTCTGTTCAGCAGTATTCTAAAAGAGGATGGACAAGCATAGTGTAGGCAGTTTACTTATGGGTACGTTACATTTTCTAAGTATCATGCCAATATAATGCAGTCTTTGGTTAGTCTCCTGCACAGCCTTTTCCATGTGTTCCTTCCAGTTTAAGTTGTTCATAATTGTAATATCTAGGTATTTAGTTGAATTTACAACTTTTTGATTAGACTGATTTATCATGTAACTGAAGTTTAACGAGCTCCTGTTAGCACTCATGTGGATGACCTCACACTTTTCATTATTTAGGTTCAACTGCCACTTTTTACACAATCTGATATCTTTTCTAAATCATTTTGCAGTTTATTTTCATCTTCTGATGACTTTATTAGTCGACAGATGACAACGTCATCTGCAAGATTGTCTCCTAAATCACTTATATAGATAAGGAACTGCAAAGGTCCCATAACACTACCTTGGGGACTGCCACAAACCCCTTCTGTTTTCCTCAATGACTTTCCATCAGTTACTATCAACTGTGACCTCTCTGACAGGAAATCACAAATCCAATCACATAACTGATATGATATTCCATAAGCACGCAATTTCACTATGAGCTGCTTGTGTGTGACAGTGTCAAAATCCTTCTGGAGATCCAGAAATATGGAATCAATGTGAAATCCTTTGTCAATATCACTCAGCACTTCATGTGAATAAAGAGCTAGTTGTGTTTCAAAGGAATGATGTTTTCGAAACCCATGTTGATTGTGTGTCAACAGACCATTTTCTTCAAGGTAATTCATAATGTTCAAACACAATATATATGTTCTTAAATCCTGCTGCATATCAACATTAACGATATTGGACTGTAATTAAGTGGATTATTCATATTACCTTTCTTGAATATTGATGTGACATGTGCAACTTTCCAGACTTTGGGTACAGATCTTTTATCAAGCAAACAGTTGTATATGATTGTTAAGTATGGAGCTAATGCATGAGTATACTCCAAAAGGAACCTAATTGGTATACAGTCTTGACCAGAAAACTTGCTTTTATTAAGTGATTTAAGTTGCTTCACTACTCTTGGGATATTTACTTCTACATTACTCATGAATAGGACTGGGGAGCAGAGAAGTTTGTGGCACAACTTGACTAGAAGAAGGGATTGGTCGGTAGGACATGTTCTGAGGCATTAAGGGATCTTCAATTTAGTATTGGAGGGCAGCGTGAAGGGAAAAAATCGTAGAGGGAGACCAAGAGATGAATACACTAAACAGATACAGAAGGATGTAGGTTGCAGTAGGTACTGGGAGATGAAGAAGTTTGCACAGGATAGAGTGGCATGGAGAGCTGCATCAAACCAGTCTCAGGACTGAAGACCACAACAACTTCAACAACAACAACAACAACAACAACAACAACATTACTCATGTTGACAGCTGTTCTTGATTCGAATTCTGGAATATTTCCTTCATCTTCTTTTGTGAATGTATTTCAGAAGGCTGTGTTTAGTAACTGTGCTTTGGCAGCACTGTCTTTGATAGTATCTCCATTGCTATCATGCAGAGAAGGCATTGATTGTTTCTTGCCACTAACATACTTCACATACAACCAGAATCTCTTCAGATTTTCTGCCAGGTTTTGAGACAAAGTTTTGTTATGAAAACTGTTATAAGCATCTCGCTTTGAAGTCCGCACTAAAATTTGAGCTTCTGTAAAAGATCGCCAATCTTGGAGATTTTGCGTCTGTTTAAATTTGGAATGTTTGTTTCATTGTTTCTGCAACAGTGTTCTAACCCATTTTGTGTGTTGGCAGTTAATATGGAGGGAGTGCCTTTTCTTGTTTCTGTTGTGCAACACTTGCTGGCACCCAAACAAAGCAGAAGTTGATATAAATTAAAGATAATAATGACTTTTAGTCATTAAGGGCATCTACAAAGGCAGAAATAGCACATAGTGAGCTGGAAGAATCAGATCTTACATATTGTATTTGTAGATGCAGAATCAGAAACAGAAGATACCACTAGAGAAAACTTTTGCTCCAGGTGATGGTACAATTGG